>NC_086320.1:40243002-40568911 GCF_036172605.1 Pelobates fuscus
AGATGACTATCGGATTACCCAAACAAAATTATATTTTCTGATCAAATGATTTGGCAAAATCAGTTTTTTCCACATGCACAGGTATGTTAGAAACTTTAACCATGCATTCTAATAATCAGGAAGCGAGAAAGGAAGGGTCGGCTCTATATCAATCAGCACACAGTATTGCATATCCCTGTATAGTACAATTTAGTACAATATCTTAGTATAACTGTACCACTATATGTGATCAGTAAATTACATAATTTTACTTTGTATAAATCTCTGCAATATATACACAAATATGTTATCCTATATTTATGTACTGCTTATAAATCACATATTTCATATAAGTGCAATGCTAATATATATATTTATTTTAACAAAATGTGCTCAGTAACGAGGGCTGAATTAGTAAATTGGAAAGATCCGAGACAAAATCTTGTATTCAGAGGTAGACATATCATACCTGCATCTAGGAAGTAAAAACAACAGATAATACGCTTACAGTATATACATTGGCACATGGTCTGCTATGTACAACCCAAAAAGAAACGATTTGCAGAGACCCAAATTTACGCTAGAAAAAACCCAACAAGTCACCTTCTGCCTTCATTTTTCCACCCAGGGAGAAGAGATTAAACTTTAATAAGTTGCATTGTTTAAGGTATACTTTATTAAACATTTCCCTTAAAAAAACCTATGAATATAGAGAAATAAAAGAAACCATGCACCATGTAGTATGTTTTATGAATTAGCGTAATTTTATTATCACATATTAAAGCGTTAGTTCAATATATTGTATGTAAAGCACATAAACCACAAGAGTAAATGTAGCAATCGTAATATCTATTATTTGTATACACTACAAATGGGAACTATGCACTTTAAATTAAGCAAATTTGATAAATCTCACTGGAGGAGAGTTAGGAGTTTTTTTGGGTAGTAAATGTGCACAAACTAGGAATATTTTAAATGTCGATGTCTGGAATGAATATAACCTTGGAGACTGGTGTGGACATCCATAGATTTATAGGGTTATTTAGCCTTTTTCGAAAACTCACACATGAAATATATAGTGAGATTACATTCTACATCATTCCAATCTCCGGTGCTTTGCATCTCCACACAGTCTTCATACCCCGAGCCATCATTTGGCTCTCCGGCTTTCCAGCTGCTGAAGTTCTGCAGAGGAGTGTTGTCTGTGTACATATACTGCTTCTCTTTCTCAATGTCATTTATTCCAATAAACACCCTGAACAGTCCCGTCTTCGAGATGTAATCAGAGATCAATGAGTTGGTGGCTTGATCCTTGGGCATTGCCAATGTGCCACCTCGTATCCTACATTGCGTCAGAGCATCCCTGTAATTCCGTTCTTCCTTCACAATGTAGTAAAACTTTTCATCTGTTTCCCTGATCCCAGCAATCACTTGAAAAAAAAAAGAAAACATATATATATTTTCTAGGTTAACAAATCTAACAGTGAACCATAAAATACAGGGTGGGATGCAATATGTTGCACTTTGAAGGAATTGGGAATGGTTATCTAGATCCATGGTTCCATACCAAGATGCACTAACAGTTAAGAAGTTAGGCCATTCCAAATTCTGCACTGCTGGCATGCTTTGAGAACCATTGGCATATATAACAGAGATGCATTACTTAGTAGGGATGCAGACATGGTTACTTTGACAAGTATATAAGAGACTATAAACTTGGTCAAAGTGCATTGTTGGGCACGCCCCTCAGCTTGGGGAGTTTCTTCTGCCCCGCCCTCCCTCTTAACCACCAATCTCAGTTTCAGACCAGCCCACTAATGACAGAATTACATAACATCATTGTGTAGGAAAAGTAAAAACGGACACCGGAGTCTGCATCTGCATGATCACACTGATCAGACTCTCGACAAAGAAATCTTTTACACCTCCAAATTGTTAGGTGTATTGTGTAAATAAAGTGATAAAGATCTCAATAAAATCCATTTTAATTCAGGGTTGTAACATTATAAAAAGAAGAAATGTAGAGTGAGTCAGTCCATCAGTGTGTCTGTCTGTCGAGCAATGTATGTGTTGCTTTCTTGTTATAGATATCTATTGTGGAAACCACGCTTTTTAGTGGAGCAATATCCGTGGATCACATCGATATTGAATTCTTGGGATCCTTGCTTTCGAAATAAAAATTTAGGAGGGGAGTCTGTTTTAATGTCTATTTTTTTCTGTGACAATAAATGTTAAATATTTGTTTTATAGCTTATACCTTAATCAGGAAGAAAAGTTTTGTAACATGCATTTATCATATGATAACATCTACACGGAAAGAATACATTTTATTACCCGAGTATGACACTAATGTGTTACACGTTTTTTTTTTATCACATGATATTTAACTAAGGGTTTCTAAGCCTCTCTCTATGGCTCATTATGTTATGACTTGACAAAGGTCATTTAGACTGCAATGTTACCACTTTCACCTCTGTTGATGCAATAAACTAATCTAGGTATTTGTACTAGACTTTCCAGTTATGGCCTCGATTAAATGAGCTTTCCAAATGATTTAATAGTCTTAGACACACTTTCCATAAAAGTCTATATGTTTGTGGGTAAAGCATTTTGGATTTTTTTTTTTATTAACAGTATTTAATTACTTGGAAAGCCTATTAATGCAAGGCCCATATTTGAAAATACAGAAATAACTTTACACGGTTCTATACTCATGACACCTGCACCGGCCTTTTACAGTAATTACAGTTGCCTGATTAAAACCAGTTTTCTGTACTATCAAAAGGACAATGCACACTGCTGTTGTGCCCAGTAGATATACTATTAATTCGTTATATATGGATACCTAAAGATGTGCTCAGATGCTCCCTATCCTTGTAACTGTAAATCTGAAATCATCTCCTGCTGAATAGGAGCTGTCTCGAGGCTCCACTAGTAATGTCAGAACCAACACAGTGTGGCATTGGTTAAACATAATGGAATGTTTTGTTAAGATAAAGAACCCAGATTTGTATTGATTGCCGGTTTGAATAAAGGACAAGCCAGGTTTATCTTACCTACCTTCTTCATGTGTTCTGGAATAGATCTGGTTGGTTAGATATCTAACATATTACATCATGAGATCATTTTAGATCAATGTATATTGAGATTTACTGAGTAGGCTGAGTTTTACCAGACTGTCATTTTAGATCATCATATACTGAGTTTTACTGTGAAACCCCAGGTATCACATTGTATCCCACTCTGAGGAAATAGCAGGTTGAACCAATAGGTACTATATGGGCTGTTAGGATCTGTCAACATCCAGAGGATATATTTCTGGGAGATAGTCTATGTGTGAATATGAGTGCTTTGACCTCTGGAGTCTCCTGACAAGTAGTGCCATAGATCCCAAGGAAAGCCTAGAAGCAGTGATCCCATTAAAATGCTATAGTAAAAATCTATGTGATCTCACCCATATTCCTCCCCTTACCCACCAGTCACTCAACTGCCACTGAAAAAAGGTAGATATTCATATATCCACAGCTTCCAATGTATTTATGGTTTATATAAATTCTGCACATTCTCCGTGAAATCTTTGTTTATCTTACTCCTTAACCAGCAGTAAGGGCTCTGTTTGCTGGAAGATTTGTTAGTGGTGTCTGTGGACTAAGTAGATGAAATTAGTGTATTGAATTTCAAATGATATCACTAACTTGTATCTTGATTCCTAGGACAGAGGTGTAAGTGTCCTATGCAAGCAGCAATCAACCATTGTCTTTGTTATTTCCATCAGCAAGGGTATTTGTATGTTATGGTGTAGAGTTGCTTAAGATTCCTTCAGGGATAGTTTTGAACAAAATGTTTAGGGGCTTACTATGCACCCACCTATGTACAGATAAATACTCCCAGACACACACGTACTATGCACAATTATATAACACCAGAAAAATACACAGAGCTACATACTCCAAGACACATGTCCAGATATATCCTCCTGTACACACAAACACACAGCCAGATACACACTGTCATACACAGATACACAGAGTCAGATACATGAGAGAAGATAAGATTGCTAGGCACACACGGTTATTTACTCGCGCACACGTATAAACACAAACTTCCAGAGACAGAGAGATGCACACTTATAGACACATACACACAGACACACACTCCCAGGCACAAACATACACACTGCCAGACACACTGTAAATGGAGACCTCAAGCTTTTACAGCCTGCAACAATTCCGCTGTTCAATGTGATCTGATGATGAGAGATAGTTCTATCCTCCCCACAGAGATACATTCAGGGCCGGCCTGGCCCATCAGGATACCGGGAAATTTTCCAGTGGGCCACAGCACTTGGGGCCAGGGAAAGAACCCTAATACCTATAACTAATACCATTTGGTATTTTTCCCTTTAGACTGTGAGAGTACGAGGGAATTATGGAGGGAGAAGCTTGGGTCCGGTGCGGCCGCATTGAGGATGCAGCGGCCGGAGGGAGCACTGCAGGGAGGGAGCTTTCTGGCACTCATGCTCCACCCCCCCGATTGCAATCCCCGCCCCCAATCTCAAGCTGCTGACCTCAGGGCAGAAAAGGGGCCTGGAAATTGGGTCCTCACCTCCCAGGGCTTTTTACAGCAGCAGCCTCCAGTGCCAGGTAGGCTTTAAATACACTGAAGCTAGTGAGTGAGAGTGATCTTTTGTGTGTGTGTGTGTGTGTGTCTGCTGTTGTGAGCATGTGTGTTTCAGTAAGCTTGTCTGCAGTAAGCATGTATGTATGTCAGTGAACATGTCTGTAGTGAGCATGTATGTGTGTGTCAGGAAACATGTCTGTAGTGAGCATGTGTTTGTGTGTCATGGAGCAAGTCTGTAGTGAGCATGTATGTGTGTGTCAGTTAGCATGTCTGTAGTAAGCATTTTATGTCAGTGGGCTTGTAATGAGCTTGTGTGTGTCTGTAGCACTACCATGGCACAATGACTTATGGGGCTGGCATACATTTTTTTTCAGGGCTGCTTTGCATTCCCAGTCCGGCCCTGGATACATTAGATAAGAGATTAATCAAACTGTCACCAACAATCTGCAGTTACATTTATTAAATCTGTTGGGTGTTTTCATCTTTTTCTTTTTTTCTTTTTTGCGTCCTGTAATTTTTGAATATCTGATACATTTTGCCAGTATAATGGATTTGTGATATTTTTTTCCGCACCAATACTTCTGAAAGAAAAGTAGCAACATTTTCCCGCCAGTATAAATTTGTCAGTTTCTGAACTGGAAATGTCTGCAAAAGAAAGCCATCACTTTTTTAGATCACTTTAATAAATACAATGGAAATAATGATGGAATTTACCGCCATTTTTAGGAACACTTTGATAAATATCCCCCGTAGTGTTCGGTGTCCTATCGTGTCTTGGCGGTGGCACACATGTTGGGAACAACTGTCAGACATGTAAGACGTTACACATGTAAAACGCCTCCCAGCAGATCTTTACAACGGCCACTTGCTGCAAGATCCTAATGTTGCTCGATTTTTTAGCATTGTATCGTATTGACCTTAGGTTTGATATATAATTTACAGAAATAAAGTATAATAAGTACCTCGTGCAAGTTGTAAATGAAGGGTTCGGTAAATAATAGTTAACACGCATCAATTTAAGGAAGATATGATTCGAGATGTCAAAAGAATGTGTGGGTGAGAGAGAAGTGTCAAGTATGAAAATGATCCCTGTAAAACAATAATTGCAGGGAAGAATACGTAAGGAATATCAGGCAAGTGTGAGCGTAAAATAATGTACAAACCATTAGCTGAGAAAGAGTGAATACTACGCTGTACAGAACTCCTTGGTGTGTATTGTACGGCACTGCGGAACATGTCTGCACTTTATAAATACTACTAGTATCACTAATAAAAATAAAAATGAAATGACACCAGTGAAAGATCATGAAACCATGTGCAGAAGCAGTATAAGATGGATTTCTACTCGGGTTAGTCACTACATCAGGGGATGGGGAAAATATGCATTTATACATTCATAAGCAAAATTAGTCTGTTGAAAAAAAAATTGTAACAAGGAAATAGCACACGTTAAACTAGAAAGAAAACAGTTTTGGAAAATTTCTCAAACTCAGCTTTTTTTTTCCAATTTGGCTATATCAGTTTAAAATGAGATATCTAAAATAAAAATGATATAAATACAAAGATAACTGGCATTTCTATAAAAGGTATTGGGTCAGTATGTTACAAAATATAGTGTCAATGAAACCATTGTATATTAGTATCGATATCTCTCAGATAAATAATTGGTTTCCCAAAACAGTGAGAGATTTATTTGCCTGCCTGGTTTTGTCCAAGTTATGGGTTTCTGTTTATTCGTGAATTTAGACACACACACATATATATGTATTTGCATATTTAGATATTTGGGCTGAATTTTCACAGTAGGAAAAAATATTCAACTCCACTGTATTATTTTCCAACTTTAGTTTTTTTTTGTCTAAATTTTAGTCTAATCTCAACTCACAGCAACAACTCTATTTTTAGTGAAATGTGCCATTGGCCTAAATAATTAAATATGGCTCTAAGCTCACTACAATTTCCTGTTTAGTTAAAAGACATTTCGGCAATTTGTTCTCAACTCACAATTTTATGTAAAAACAAAAAACATCCTAATCTGTCTAAATAAAACCTGTAGATAAGTCAAGTTGGGATACTTTGTGCTGGAGATAAAATAATTTTAAATTATCTATGATAAAGGATTTATTTATTAATCACGGACAGATTTATTCACTAAACTCAGAATTGTAGTGAATTGGAATCTAAATGTAACATTTTTTACAAAATGGTCTATTTGGATTTTAGTTCAGTACAATGCAGTTTTAGCGAGTAAATGATTGATCTGATAAAAACACTCTTCTAGGCAGAATATTTTGTATCTTGATTGATATCATTGTAAAGAACATTTTTTTTCCGCTCTAGGTAAATTCTCATTTCTTCAAATCTCAGTCTGGTAAAAGAAGTTTATATAAAAAAAAAATAAGAAAATCATTTCAAGTCATCTTCCGCCATAAATCCTGATACTTCAAAATAGCACAGTCTGAGGAATAATTATCACTCTGGCCATAGACTAGCCATATAAGGTAACCGGGTATGCAGGAGTTTACCCTTCGGAAGATGTTGCAATAATATACTTGACTTTGACCATTGTTACAATGTTTACGATTCTAGCTTTTAAAACTCACCATTCTTTACAAACATTAGGGACGATTTGAGACGGGCAACATTATTATCCAGCTGTCCCACAAATTTTCGGTATCTTCCACAGTCACAGAAGCTTCCTTTTTTTTTATTAAAGAAATAAAAATAAAGCAAATATTCATATTACGATATTCAGAGAATCCAAGTTCCTTGTATTTGACATAAAGATTCCAAAGCTTTATTAGAGGATGTTTTTTACATCCACTACTAGCCTGTAATTTGGAAAATCCACATAGCATTTAGCGAAAAAACAAAAAATCCTCTGTGCTCCATATCTTCATATCTTCCTATACTTGTAACTTGCAACTTTACACTAAGCAGACATGACACAAGAGGAACTGAACAAGGTCTTCCGTTGTGCATTATCAATAAAATGTCTTGACGAAGGGCACCAGCAATACATGTTGTCCGTTTGATGTTGTTAAATAATCACATTGAACTTTGCTTTCTCTAACACTATATTTTTCACCTATATGTTATATTGTAAAACTATTGACGGTCATTGTAAAATCATCTGAATTGAGGTGTATACTGCAACATATTAGCAGATATTGTCAAGAATAATCACAAAGTAAGAAGTCAAGCACTTTGTAACCATAACCTCTATGTGTATGATAAAGATAGTTTTTTGCCTTCATCTGTACTGGCTGTCAATGAAAAAAAAAAAATGTAAAAAAAAAAATCCACTGTGCTTCAAATGCAAAGTTTAAGATGTTGCAACGGCTCTGTCACCCCACCCCTTCAAACACACACATCCAACATGAGTATTTTATGAAGATACAATCTTATGGAGCAGAAAATACTTAAAGGGAGACTCCGCTGTCCAGATAAAAAAATAATACATAAAAATCACTGTTTAGTAAATATACCCCAAATAAAAACATGCTGGCATTTAATTATGCATTTTTTTGTTTTATTGGAGTTATATCTAAAAACATCTTGCCAAAGCTGCACATCTTGTGTCTGCAATCTTTGCAACCCTCCTCTTCTAACCCCGCCCACACTTTCTGCTGTTGTCCAATCACAGGCTTCCCAATGCAGCTCAATAAGAAGTATCTCATAACATCCCTACATGGACAGTGATCGCCGAAGCTACAATGTAAACGTAAGGAAAGAATCCCACGTTTAGTATTTTAACGGATGGAAGTAAAGTACCTGTTTTTCCTTTGCCTCCTGGAAGTCCAGGAGTTCCTTTATACCCTTTATCACCTGAAACAAACAAAACGTAAATTACTTGGAACATGTCATTGAAAACATGCAGAAGGGGCTACTAATCAATGTTCAGGAGTATACATCCAGCAGTAAATGGAGCAGTTAAATATAAAGAATGGTCTGGTTCAGATATTAACATTTGGAAATCTGGATATTATTCTAACAGTCGTTCTGAATGAATCAACAGTTGTGTCTGTCATGCCACTAACCCCATTTACTGCAGTGTTACATCAGGACAATATTTCACATTTTAACTGTGATTCTCCCTTGCTAGGATTATAAAATGTATTGCACTCAATAGTATACTTAATAAAATGCAAAATAATTTAGATTTTTGACACAGAGTGATCTATTGCAAAGTAGCAAGCAGGAGAATAAGCCAATAAAACAAACCAATCACCGTGTGCATTGCTATTTGCCAACATTGTACCTCTAAGAGAAATGTTTTTACATTGTGGCATTACTGCTCTTTATTTTTCTGCCATTGCTATTTTACCTTTGTTTGGCGCCATCTGCTGTCTGTTTTTTTTTTTTTTTGAGAGTGATCTTGAAGTGCAGTTGAGTTTTGTGAGAATTATAAATAAATAAATGACATATATATAAAATATATAATAATAATAATAATAATAATAATAATAATAATTTGAGATTATTATAGCACTTTTCTCCCTGTGAGACTCAAAGCACTTTACAAGTATACAAACATAATGACATAAAAGTTCGGAGTTTCTGTAGGTCAGCTGAGTGGACTGAATGCCGGATGGAAGAGGTGGGTCTTTATCTATTTTTTTGATTGTGCGGGGTAAAGAGTTCCAGAAGGTAGGGGCAGCGTGGCTGAATGCCCTGGAACCTGACAGGAGCGATTTACTGGCTGATCGAAGTGAACAGGATGGAGTGTATATGAAATAATATAACATATAAAAACATATATGAAATAAGGAATAAAAAAACAAAACAATAACCTAATGAGAAAATCAATGTATGTATTATAGGTTGTTCTATTTTGTAACCCTACTGCCTCCTAGAATTTGTATCAAGCCCCCAAACAGATTGTCAAACACACATGTCTATCCTGCCCGCAGTTCCCTGTGTACCCCCAAATTTATGACATGGAATGGTTAATACAGTTGTTAGGTGGATGTTCTTGCATCCTGTGAGTCTCCATACTGTTTCCTGTGTGGAAAACTGCAGAATCTTATGTGCCATCAGTACTTCCTTGAGAGAATGCAGTCACCCGTGCAACCAAGTATTTACTCTATTTAGTACAAATATGTGAACGTTTGTAGCCCTGTTTTATTTGCAGAGCAGCCTTCCAGCAAAGTGTATTGCTGTGCAATATTGCCTGTGTCCTGTCTTGTAAAGTGCTTCCCACTGTTACAATAAATGATACATAGTGCTAAATTACTAAAGACTCTTAGTCCTAGATATTGATCTGTCTACCTGGAATTTCTGATCATTTCCTTGTTCATACAGCTTTGACAAAAATACTGGTTTTGGTCTTGAGTGTGTTGACAAAGCCTCAGCCCTAGTTTTCAAATTAAGTACTTATTGACATAAGTCATCTACATTCCTGGACTATAATGTTAAATATTCCTTGGTTACAGTTCAGAATATGTCTTTCTTATGTCTAAAATATAGAGGAAAAGTGTGCAGCGCTAATTATATCACAAAATGAACCACAAAACATGCACTGTGGTGGTGTATATAACCAATCAAAAACACACATACATATACCCCAAATATATACAGGATCAGAGGGTAGCCAGAAGTCAGATATGGTAAAATGCTGTAGTGTATCCCATCTCTGAAAACTCTGTATGGGGTGATGGTGTATAGATGGTAAACCCAGAGGTATTCCTTGGTTTAAAGCTTGTTCCTCAAAATAAATGGTGTAAAACAGGCACACCAATTAGGTATACAATATACACATTTATTAGTAGAAAAATATTAAAGTCTTACATATAAGTAATATTGATGCCGTTCACAGGTAAATGCCCAAAGCACAACGCGTTTCGACGAATTAGATCGTCTTCCTCAGGTGCAGCAATACATTACAAGCTTCAAACTACATTTAAATAAAAGAATAGCACGGGAAACGGGTACTTCCAACCCGCCCCCTTCGCCCAACAACCAATCAGCGATGAGTGTGCTCGTTTCCTGTAATCGCGGCTGTTTTACTTCCGGTTGCCGGTGCTTGGCGTCGGCCGAGTTCACTTCCGCGTTTCTTTGCGTTCCACGGATAGCCAATCACACGCTCCATGCGTTCCACCCATCAGGAATACAGTCTTTTAATGCCAAAAAGGCTGTGATGCTCACAACTCAGTCCATACAGATAAATAGTAAACAGTCCATGAATAAGGGAGGAAAAATACCGATAACATAGTAAGAAAATAGCAGCATATAAAAAAAATAAAACAAAAGAATAGCTGCAAATAAAAAAAATATATATAATAAAAATGTCTGATATATATATAGTGAAAATCTTAAATCTTAATTTGAAGATCCTCAATAAAACAGAAATGAGATGGATCTTCGATTTGGAAACCCTCTCTCCTCAGGGGTTAAATATTGATTTTGACATGTACAACTATATTTAGCCTTAAGATTTGCACTATATATATATCAGACATTTTTATTATATATATATTTTTTATATGCAGCTATTCTTTTGTTTTATTTTTTTTATATGCTGCTATTTTCTTACTATTTTATCGGTATTTTTCCTCCCTTATTCATGGACTGTTTACTATTTATCTGTATGGACTGAGTTGTGAGCATCACAGCCTTTTTGGCATTAAAAGACTGTATTCCCGATCGGTGGAACGCATGGAGCGTGTGATTGGCTATACGTGGAACGCAAAGAAACCCGGAAGTGAACTCGGCCGACGCCAAGCACTGGAAACCGGAAGTAAAACAGCCGCGATTACAGGAAACGAGCACACTCATCGCTGATTGGCTGTTGGGCGAAGGGGGCGGGTTGGAAGTACCCGTTTCCCGCGCTATTCTTTTATTTAAATGTAGTTTGAAGCTTGTAATGTATTGCTGCACCTGAGGAAGACGATCTAATTCGTCGAAACGCGTTGTGCTTTGGGCATTTACCTGTGAACGGCATCAATATTACTTATATGTAAGACTTTTATATTTTTCTACTAATAAATGTGTATATTGTATACCTAATTGGTGTGCCTGTTTTACACCATTTATTTCGAGGAACAAGCTTCAAACCAAGGAATACCTCTGGGTTTAACATCTATACACCATCACCCCATACAGAGTTTTCAGAGATGGGATACACTACAGCATTTCACCATATCTGACTTCTGGCTACCCTCTGATCCTGTATATATTTGGGGTATATGTATGTGTGTTTTTTGATTGGTTATATACACCACCACAGTGCATGTTTTGTGGTTCATTTTGTGATATAATTAGCGCTGCACACTTTTCCTCTATATTTTTGTCACTGTGGTATTGTGGGATTTAGTGATTATTCCCATTAAGTGTGTCCTAGCTGCCTCTTACAGCGCCACGGATTATACTACCTTTTCACCTTTGTACTTTCTTATGTCTAGTTCTCACCCTAAATGATTTATTTATTTTCTAATCTCTTACTTCTACATCTTTGAATTTGCCGAACCTCCCACCTGTTAAGTCCCGGTGACCTCCGCAGTTCAAGGGCAAAGCCAGTGGTTGAAGATGGCTAACTAATCAGTGGTGTGTTAGGTCCCTCATTACATAATTAAAGTGGTGGCATACTAAACGGTGGCTCTTAAAAGTAGAGATAAATCAAAACAGACAACTTTTAGAAAGGAAGTTTGAAAAACATTTATTATATGATGTAGACAGCAAATGGTGTGAGACATATCTTAATGCCCTATCATAAGTCAAGGCCCAGACTTCTGTTATTACATTTTATTTCTTCACTCTTTCAATACACCTCTGTAACTTAATCCGCCTCCTTCTGACAAATAAAGAATATTTGTTCTCACAAAAAACAAACAAAAATCAAAACACAAGAGAAAGGTGTATGAAAGGGTAAAATTCTATGAGGATGATTGGAATATCTATTGTTATGTATATATTTTCTTTAATAATATCCTGTAATACCCTTCTGTATCACCCAAAAATATTAATATGCAATCTAACGTTCTTTATAAAAAATATACTTTTATTCTACACTCAATGCAAACAACAGTACTTACATTAAAAAAAAATTGTGATAGATGGTACAGCTTAACAATGTTTTAGAAAAAGAGATGCTCGATGGAGAGTAAGCGTCTTTTTCCAGAAAGTCAGGGGAACAACAAAATATGGGACTTGGTCTACATGCACCCGATTATAATGACATCAGAACTTTAAGCTAAAACTCTTGCCATATAAAGACTATCAATCCTCTTATTATACACACGTTTAAGACTACTCATGGTACAAAATAGCAAATTATCATCGGTTCTTTTTAACACCTTAGACTTCCAGACCTAATATGAATATGAACAGGAACATAGAATATTTAATATTATGCAATTCCATCTGTTTATGGTCTGTCTAAAAACTAGATAAAAATGTTATTTGCCTGTTCATTCATGCATCATTCGTATCACATTATTCGGGTATAAGAAGAGATGTGTTCATAGATTCCTTGGATGTATGATGTACTACTCAACAAAACACGTACATTTATACAATTGCTGACTATTCATGTTCCGTCCCTCTCAATTCACCTTGTTCGAATTGACTTACTTTATCTTTCAACTGACTTTACAACAAATATAATAATACTTTTTCTTAATCTCATCTGCCCACTTTATCCACGGAAACTCATTAAATTGCAAAACGTTAAATTGAATTGATATTGTATCTTGTGTAGAATTCTTAGATATATTAACTGGAGTTCCTTGTATATTTATTATTAATGGACCTCAATCGATACGGTATAAACCTTTCAATAATGTTTCTGAATGTGTACATCTTGAAAATGTAGCTCTTACTAACTCATTGTTTGCAATATCCTATACACATAATGTATCATACTCTATGGGTATTTCAAGTTCATGAGGATTATTAACTGTTTTAATTCTACCAGAACATAAACTTTCGTCACGGAAGTGTGAATGATAAATGGTTTCAAAGGTAGTATGTATTTAAAATAGAAAATAATAAAATAAAACTTCACAATTGCTTTAAAGGACCACTATAGTGCCAGGAAAACATACTCCCGTGGCGCTGAAGGGGGAGGAAGAGGTTAATCCCTTACCTTTTTTCCAGCGCTGGGACTCTCCTCCCTCTTCTTCCGTCATTGGCTGAATGCACATGCGCGGCAAGAGCCACGCGCGCATTCAGCCAGTCTCATGGGAACGCATTCTCAATGCTTTCCTATGGACGCTGGCGTCTTCTCACTGTGAAAATCACAGTGGGAAGCATGGAAGCTCCTCTAGCGGCTGTCAATGAGACAGCCACTAGAGGTTGGATTAACCCTATTGTAAACATAGCAGTTTCAGTGAAACTGCTATGTTTACAGCAAAAAGGGTTAAACCTAGCTGGACCTGGCACCCAGACCACTTCATTAAGCTGAAGTGGTCTGGGTGCCTATAGTGCTCCTTTAAGTAAAGCATGGAATTCATCATTTGCGGTAGCTGGTAATCCTTTGGGGCAAAAAAAAAGTAAAAAACATGCACTGAGGAGTATTGTAAAAATAATCAATTATAATTTTTATGTGTAATCTATGGTTGATTATTATGATTACATGCACAAGCGGCCATGTTTCATCAGGAAATTCTATTGAAAATTCAACATGTAACGTTCAGTTCTACATAAAGTACGTGTCACAAATCTTGACAATGATGACACAGAATATTGTTATTTAAAGCTAATTATGTTCTTATGAGCTTTATAATAATAATAATAATAATAATAATAATAATAATAATAATAATAATAATAACAATAACTAACCAGGAAATATATATTTTGTTTATTATTATTGTTATTTATTATTATTTTATTATTTATACAGAGCCAGCAAATTCCATAGCACTGTACAATGGGTGGACTAACAGACATGTAGTTGTAACCAGACAAGTTGGACGCACAGGAACAGAGGGGTTGAGGGCTCTGCTCAATGAGCTTAAATGCTAGAGGGAGTGGGGTAAAGTGACACAAAATGTAAGGATAGTATTAGACTAATGACAGTTGCAAGAGAGGAATCAGTTGGGAGCTATTAACAGTTTTATTATTATTATGTTATTATTTATAAGGCATGTGCATGGGGAAAAATTTTGGTTCAGTTCGGCATT
Organism: Pelobates fuscus; assembly: GCF_036172605.1. Taxonomy (NCBI): domain Eukaryota; kingdom Metazoa; phylum Chordata; class Amphibia; order Anura; family Pelobatidae; genus Pelobates; species Pelobates fuscus. Next base: position 40,257,726 of record NC_086320.1, read on the forward strand.
CCTAAATTCGGGACTTCAGCAATTCGGAACTTTGGAACTTCGGGACTTCGGAACTTCGGGACTTCGGCACTTCGGAACTTCAGCACTTCGGAACGTCGGCAACTTCGGAACTTTGGCATTTCGGGACTTCTCTTGCAGCCGCTTAGTAGATAACTCCCTAATTCCCACGGTATTAGGGAATTATCTACCAAAAGGCTGAAAGACCTAAATTGGTCTTTCAGCCAAATTTACTAATACTAAGTAAAAATTACTTAGTATTAGTAAATTGTGCCTCTACTCGCTATACCCCGAGTAGGGGCATGTCTATCAAAACAGTGAGCAGCCAGTGGCTGCTCACTGTTAAAAAAAAAAGTGTTCCCCCTCCCGAGCCCCCACCTGTGCCACGCGAGTAGGGGCTTTTAAACTAATGGGGGACATATTGCCCACCCCGGCCCCAACCCCTGAGCGGCGGCTGGGGGCCCTAAATCAGAAAAACAGGGGGTGGGGGGGGGGCCTAATGTCCTCCCCCCGGCCCCCACCCCTGAGCGGGGGGTGGGGGCCCTAAAGTAAAAAAAGGGGGGACCTATTGTCCTCCCCTCAGCCCCCATCCCCGAGCGGCGGGTGGGGGCCCTAAAGTAAAATAATGGAGGGGGACCTATTGTCCTCCCCCCTGGCCCCCACCCCTGAGCAGCGGGTGGGGGTCCTAAATTAGGTGTGGCTAGGGTTGCATAAACAGAAAGTTTAGCTCTTAAATGGCAGATAATTGAGCAGTTAGACTGTAGGGATATGATCTATACACCAAAAATACTTCATCAAGCTAAAGTGATTTTTGTGCCTATAGTATCCCTTTAATTTAGGATAATTTAAATGCATTTAAATTATGAATCCTATCTCTCTGGAAGACATCTGTTGTTCCCACCATCCAGCAATAGATCACCAAAGTTGAAGAACTGCATTCTATGGAATTTCTCACTGCTTCTCTGCAGGGTCAGTTGGACCAGTTTGGTCAAACTATTTATCTCTCCCGTTCTTCACCTAATTAAGGCTAGTGCTTTCTAAATGTATTCTGACCAGCAGAGTGCCTGACAGTTTATCTACATATTTTTTTCTCAAATTCATACAATGTTTCTAGTTATACTTTTTTAATTGATTTTATGGTTGGTATTCTCAAATTTGTTTGTGGGATAGACAGAGTTAAGTAAGAATAATTCCAGTTCAGTTATTTTGTCTTTAAATTTAAACATTCACTTTGAATTCTCAATTTAGTGAATAAGCACGTTAGACGGGATTTGTTCATTATTAAAAGTGTTTATGGTGTTGTCAGTGTATAAACATCTATAGCGGGGCTGTCTATGGTAAAACTGGTCCACGTGTTTCATTTTGCTTGTATACCTTTATTTGCTTTGATCTTATGTTTTTACAAAATTTTAAAATAAAGCCTGTCCAAAAAAAATAAAAAAAATTAAATATGAAATCAAAATATAAAGATCTGAAACTGGAAAGAAACACAAACGCTTTCTCTGCTGGAAACGACTAATTCAAAAATATTTTAATTCAAAACAATATTTTGCAAGCTCCTGTCTGGAGTGTGTTTGATAGTCCATACATATATATTCTTTATCCCGATGGAAAGACCAAACCTTCCGGGAAACTCTGGAGAATGCTGGTTAGATTAGAGTGAAGGTATGAATGAAATACCACGAAGGGTGACTTTCATCACTCTATCCAGCATAAACAGTACAGGGAGGATATTCATGTTATATATGAGCATATGAGCAAAAATGTCAGCTAAGTCAACTTTTAAATATGAAAATGTAAATGTATATTCCTCTGATCCAGTTGTTGAATGGAGTCATTGTTTATACTTAAATAGATATTAGTTACATTTATCGAGCCTTGTGTTTAAGACCTTTTCTGGGAAGCTCCCACCATATCTAAATAGAATGCTCTCCCCGGCAGTCCCCACCTCCTCTCCGATCCAGTACTGGCACTTTATTTAGTATACCACATTACGAAAATAAATCAGATTGGCCCTGAGTGATCTGGGGGAGGCGATAAAGGAGAGATTTAAACTGGAAGTGGCAAGACTCGAACACTGCCAGACAGTGTAATGCCCCTGAGGAGGACGAAACGCGTAGAGTTTCTTGGATAATTATGTTTATTTCATGCACGTTTTTTTTATTGTAGGACTTTCTTCAAGCTGTTTACGTATGGTTGGGGACTATTGCAGAGGATCCAAAATAACCATCTCATGTTTGATGCGCTTTTACTTACTGGAACTTTGTGAGTGCAATATTTGTTAAAATCTAAAAAAAATTCACTATTTCTGCTTTCTTCCTTCACATGTAACTGAGGAATTGAGGTCCAGAAGGAGGAAGATTGTTTGCACTTAGTATGTGTTCTGCCTACTATCAATCCACTCTTGTGACTGTGTTTATCCTCATATATACCTTATGGTGTCCTGACAATATTACACAATTTTGAAATATTTGTATTGTATATTTGTTTTTTCTGAAGATTTAGAGGAATCTGGTTATCATAATAGTGTGGAGACAGGTATTTATTTCTGTTTATTTTTTTACCCCACATTTGTTTTTCCACTGGTGCGTGTGAATTTTAGTTTTAGCTATAAAATATTCTATGAATAAATAAATAAATCTACTTAAGATATTTGGTCAGCAGGTGGCAGTGCAGTCTTTGATATATTTGAAAACGTTATGCCACTAACTTGCAGATCATTCTCACAGTGCTACGTTTTAAAGAATGTATAGCTAGTTAAATGCAACCAGATCTGTGCTGTCCCAGCAAATAGGGTTACTCAAGGTTATACACGGCATGACGTGCTATCCCATAGTTCATTTAACATATAGTTCTAGGGAAAGACTGCTGAAATACTGAAGTATGAACAGGCAAAAGTTTAGAGAAACTCAGTGGTTTGCTCTTTGATTAGTCCCGGCTCAGGTCTCAAAAATGTTTTTGCTCACTTGTGCCATTACAAAGAGAACCTTTACCATTTTCATATCAGACTGATGCCACCCATTAGGGCAGTCCAGAACCGAAATGCTGCCAAGTCCTCTCTGCACAAGAGATACGTGACCCCAGACAATTGTTTCTGCCTTTTTAGGCTTTGTCAGTGAGATGTAGCTGATATCTATCTATCTATCTGTCTATTGGTCTATCGATCTATCGGTCTATTGGTCGGTCTATCTATCTATCTATCTGTCTATCTATCTATTGGTCCATCTGTCTATCTATCTATCTATCTATCTATCTATCTATCTATATATATATCGGTCTATCTATCTATCTATCTATCTATCTATCTATCTGTCTGTCTGTCTATCTATCTATCTATCTATATATCTATCTTTCTATCGGTCTATCTATCTATCTATCTATCTATCTATCTATCTATCTATCTGTCTGTCTGTCTGTCTGTCTGTCTGTCTGTCTGTCTGTCTGTCTGTCTCTCTATCTATCTATCTATCTATCTATCTTTCTATCTATCTATGGTTCTGTCTGTCTGTCAATCTATCTATTTAGCCATTTCTATGATGTATGGAGCTGGCTGGAGAAAAAGAAATTGCTCTAGTACATCTACATGATCAGTCGGTCTGTTCAGCTACCTATAAGATGTGGTCATTTACCCTGATGACAATGTATGCAATGACTTGCATACTTATTCACCTCATTTCCCTTGACTTTTTAAAACTTTGCAGTAATGCAATCTAGTATCCCATGGATTTTAAAGGGATGTTTATCATTGAACTGTCATAGCATAATTATCGGTTGCAGAACTATCTGCTTCCATTGCTTTGAAACCTCAGGTGCAACCAATCATCTTCAGATCATATAATTAGGTGAATGAAGCCCACCTGCATCCAAGTAACAAGTCCTCTGACCTCAAAAATAAATACAACTGTGTATGAAAGGCCTCACATTTCAATATAGACTACATCTAAGTAAAAAAACATCATGAAGACCAAAGGAGATGACAGAACAAATATAGCTATGGAGTTCTGAAGATGCTCCAATCAGGTTTGCTTTATATATAAACATTCCAAACCTATATGGCTGTCCCAGAGCATCATTACACCAATCATAAAAAAATGGAACAACTGTAATTCTTTCTACATGGGATCAACCAAAACCCAAGGTCTGGATAAGGATGGCATTAGAGAAGAACCTTTGCACAAATATTAAACTCCCTTGGAAATCTCCACCTTTTATAGTGTTTTAATTTGTGATTTAAAAGGATTGTATCAGGATTTTACCTCTTGATTTACAGAACATGGTAACCCCTAAATTAGCAATTGGTTGAATATGCTCTATTTGTGACAATTTAATGTCAAATTATCTTAAATAATAAATACACCTCTTTCTGGTATGTCCCACGTTTTGTTAGAGAGCTTGAGGAAAAAAGAACCCTGAAGGCAAAAGAGCTATAAAACAAGTACAAGTCCTTTATTATATAATTGCAGATTAAAAAACATTCAAGCATAGCCGGCCAATAAATCTCACTATATGCTGAGTCCACAAACTGTCCCGTCTACCATCCACTGGGCTATTATCAAAAGTTCCTCATTACTGCTGAATTTGGTCATGCTGTGCACAAAGTTACTTACGTGTTTCGCCATTCTTCCACGCTGTCTCAGAGTTTTTCGATGCCCTTACTAAAGAGGTATTAAAGACCTTCCTATAAGTGTATTGTTACAGTGTTATAATGACTGAAATTACATGCTGGCTAATGAATATTAAAAGCATACTGTGATGCATAATGATTCATAATATGGAAAAAGTTACTGAATAACAAATTTTGAATTCTAAACAATTATCAACAATTAAGAATAGGTAAATATATTAAAGGGACACTATAGTCACCTGAACAACTTTAGCTTAATGAAGCAGTTTTGGTGTATAGAACATGCCCCTGCAGCCTCACTGCTCAATCCTCTGCCATTTAGGAGTTAAATCCCTTTGTTTATGAACCCTAGTCACACCCAGGCCCGTCGCTAACAGACAGGCAAAACAAGCAATTGCTTGGGGCCCCGAGCTGGCCCGGGGCCCCAAGCAGAGCCGGTGCTTGTTTTGATTCCTTTAAGGCTGCAGCCGCCTAAACGCTCTATAGAGAGCCTCAGGCGGCTGCAGCACTCCCCGCGGCCGGGAACAGGAAACTGTCTGAATCTCCTGACCTGTACCACGCGGTACCCGGCCGCACTGAGTGACAGCCAGGACTGGAGGTAGAGAGCGAGGAGCTCGGCCACGCTACAGGGTCCAGGGAAGGAGCCGGAGGACTGAATTACCTAAGGTAGGGTAGGGAGTAAAAACAAAAAACAAACAGGGAGGGGAGAGTAAGTAGGACACAGGGAGGGGGAGGGGGAAGTAAGAAGGACACGGGGAGGGGGGACTAAGAAGGACATGGGGTAGTGGAATAAGAAGGGAGGGGGGGAAGTAAGAAGGACATGGGTGGGGAAAAAAGAAGGACACAGGGAGGGGGGAGTAAGAAGGACAGGGGGGAGTAAGAAGGAGGGGGAGTAAGAAGGACAGGGGGAGGGGGGACTAAGAAGGACATGGGGTAGTGGAATAACATAAGAAGGGAGGGGGGAAGTAAGAAGGACATGAGGTGGGGGAATAAGAAGGACACAGGGAGGGGGAGGGGGCACTAAGAAGGACATGGGGTAGTGGAATAAGAAGGGAGGGGGAGTAAGAAGCACACAGGGAGGGGAATAAGAAGGACACAGGGAGGGGGAGGGGGAGTAAGAAGGACAGGGGAAGGGGGAGTAAGAAGGACAGGGGAAGGGGGAGTAAGAAGGACACGGGGTGGGGGAATAAGAAGGACACAGGGAGGAGGAGGGGGAGTAAGAAGGACAAAGGGAGGGGGGGAGTAAGAAGGACAGGGGAAGGTGGGAGTAAGAAGGAAATGGGGGAGGGGAATAAGAAGGACACAGGGAGGGGGGAGTAAGAAGGACACGGGGAGGGGAATAAGAAGGACAGGGGGAGTAAAAAGGACAGGGGAAGGGGGAGTGGAGTAAGAAGGACACAGGGAGGGGGAGGGGGAGTAAGAAGGACACAGGGAGGGGAGGGGGGAGTAAGAAGGACACGGGGGAGCAGTTTTATATAATTTGCACATGTTTGTGAGAACTGAAAAATGTTAATGTGAGTGTATGTGTGTCTGTTAGTGTGTGTGTGTCTGTTAGTGTGTGTGTGTGTGTGTTTTTATGTACGTTGGATTTAGTTATTGTGCACTTTTTTAATGTATATTTGATTTTATGGTACAGTGGTGTTTTTTGCAAATGTTCAATTGTTGAAAATGTTCAAATTTTATGCACAGTATATGCAAGAGCAGTATTTGCACTGTAAACCTTTTTTATTTATATAAAGTGTGGGTGAACTTAAACTGTATGGCTTTGCTGTGGTTCCTGTAGGCTTTGCGTGCGTGGGGGGTGAGGGGTGAGGTTGGGGGGGGGCCTCCATGTCCATTTTGCTTAGGGCCCCCAAATTCCTTCAAACGGCCCTGGTCACACCTCCCTGCATGTGACTTGCACAGCCTTCCATAAACACTTCCTGTAAAGAGATCCCTATTTTGGCTTTCTTTATTGCAAGTTCTGTTTAATTAAGATTTTCTTATCCCCTGCTATGTTAATAGCTTGCTAGACCCTGCAAGAGCCTCCTGTATGTGATTAAAGTTCAATTTAGAGATTGAGATACAATTATTTAAGGTAAATTACATCTGTTTGAAAGTGAAACCAGTTTTTTTTTTCATGCAGGCTCTGTCAATCATAGCCAGGGGAGGTGTGGCTAGGACTGCATAAACAGAAACAAAGTTATTTAACTCCTAAATGACAGTGAATTGAGCAGTGAAATTGCAGGGAAATGATCAATACACTAAAACGGCTTTATTTAGCTAAAGTAATTTAGGTGACTATAGTGTTCCTTTAATCACTCCGACACTGGCTGGGACTATCTATTACTGTATATTAAAAAAAAATATTATTACTATCAAACTGAATATTGCACAATGCATATTTTAAGGGAAGAACATAATAGCTTATAACTTGATTCCTAATGATCACAAAATGTCCAATATTATCTATAATAATCTATGTATTAATAAAAAATCCAAAATCCTACCAATATATAGAAAGATACATAAAAAATATTGTAAAAAGTATTAAAAAGAGTATTTAAAAAATTTAAAATATTATTAAATATATAAATGTATTGTTCTAAAATATGAACCAACTCAGTTCTATATTAAAATCACAAGGGGCTAGGGCTAAGTCTAAAAATCAACTCCATTTCTTGTTTAGATAATTTTCTTAATACATTTAGCACCCTGTTTATCTATACGGGACGTTGCTGGTATTTTTCTTTGAAATGGACTGACACGCTTGTCCCTGATAACTCCTCCTTACATTATATATATGTTCTTAAATACGAGTCTTTAAGAATCTTTCAGTTCGGCCTACTGAAGCCCACATAGGAAGATTTATACATAAATTACCCGCTCGCTGTTGCATGTAATGAAATTGTGAATTTCATATTATATATTTATTCTATTTAATATATAAAAAAAACGTTATTATTTAATTAGTTTATCTAGACATTTTTTTTTTATTCCCTAATCGATTGCATATTTCACACTTTGCAAGCATCACACCTATAAAAGCCATCTCTTGGTCGTAAAAAATGATCTACTTTTCTTGTTTCTGGCAACGAACTTGGGGTCAATATAGACTTCATGTTCTTGGCTCCCCTAAGATTAACTTTGGACTTTTCTTGGTGTATAAAACAAATAATCTTGTCTTATAATGGAACATCTCTTCCTAATTCTTCTTTTTTAAAATTCTTTATTTTCAGTGTGCATTGATTATACAGGTGTGCTCGCATCGCCACAACTACTGAGACACTTTTGTATGGCATACGGACAGTGCCCATTTTTTGAGTTAATACAGGATTGTAGGAACAAACTAAGTTTAAAAGGGCTATGATAAGAAATGCAAACTGAGCTATGAATCATTTTAACGTTGCCGCACATAGCCCCATAAGGTATAAAACAAAAACCACTGGGTAAGCAATTAAACAGTAGAGCGTAGAGCGCCTGCGTAGTGGTAACTGACGAATTGCGGTGTGTTTACTGCTAGTTCAGCCTATGCCCAACAGGTAATAACCCATTATCCAGAACGAGTGTTCACAGGAGGCCTACTTATCCGCTTCCCACCAGCCCTGGGCCAGAGCAAAGTCCAACCCAGCCGCCCCACACCTCTTTCGTCAAGCCGCATACACGACCTGATTCCGAAGTCTGCAACTGGGCATCTGCATGTCAAGCTTGGTAATTGCCGTCTGCGAATGTGAGTGGAGTATATGGGGACCTCTCTTGCTGGTCCATGGCCTAGGCGTAAAGCAGCGCACAGGAATACCAGACTTTCGGTGGTGTTGCTGTTCTTAAGGCCTCTGCCTTCGCGTTCTCTGCGCCATGTTAGGGCCTCGCCCAGCATGTCTCGAGTGAATTTTGCCTCGTTGCGGGGAAGCGTGAAGCTAATTATTCTTTTTATCTGTTCTGCTTGATTATAATTAGTAACAAAGGTTATGTCCAATTCCTTCTCAGGTTATTTAGATTTTTCTTTATATATTAATCCAGTTGTTCTTTCCCCCTTTTCTACCTGCTGTGATGTTTTATCTATCTCTCCTTCATTATATTCCATTTCAAGAATCCTACTCTTCAAATAGGCAGATGGTTCCTGATAGTTCCCAGGTTGCTATGCAGTTTCTTCTTACTCTAATAAACTGATTATTCGGAATATTGGATGGTCATGGTTGATAATGGCAGTTTGTGTATAGAATATTATTAACATCCACCTTCTTAAAGAAGGCTTTCGTCTTTATTTTACCCTTCTCGCCATATATTTCCAGGTCAATTTTTAAATTGCTTTCATCATTTATAATACATTTAACGGAATTCAGGTGGAGAGAATATGTCTCCTCTTTGTGTGTTAAATTTCAATTGTAGTTGTGTCAGCAATTCACCCAGATAGCCAAGAATAAAAAAAGATCAAATAAAAAGATATGCATATATTGAAATATAACATAAAGTGAAATACGTACAACTGTGTGATGTGATATGTCTCTTATTATAATGATTGCTGTATGTACATCGTAGCCAAATCTAAGGTCATACACCATTATCCTGCTTGATAGCACTAAATGCTAATTATTTCAGAGAACAAACGGTGCATATCGAAAGGAAATATAGTAGGTTGACCTGTATTTTAATAGTAAAATGGCACTCTCGTTAATCACAGCCTAGAGAGAATAATCCCAAATAGTAATACAAACTATGCAAAGTCATTTCGAATGGATTTATGGTAATAAAACACTATAGACATGTGAATTCTAATGCGTCTCTTTATTTATACGGAACATAAACAGAAAAAACTCTTTGTACATACAGTATGGTAAGACTTTTATTTTTATTTTTAACCAAATGTGGTTCTTTTTTTCCCAACTAAACCAGTAATTGTATAGAATTTATACGGCAATTGCATGGCTTAGGCCAAAACTGGAACTATTTTCCAACTCACCTTTGAACTAATTATTTTGACCTAAAATTGACAATTAATTTTTCAGTGTGGCTGAAAATTCCCTCTTTAGTCAGTAACTCTACACATGGTGTTATGGATCACCTTCACAAAATATTAACAATGTATCAATTCCGCCCTACCTTTGGCACCGATTGGCCCAATTTTGCCGAGGAGCCCGTTGTCCCCTGAATTCCCAACTTGGCTTTTGTTACCTGTCAGAAAGCAAACAATCATTAACATAGTTGTATTGATTTGTCTGGTGTGTTTTCCTGTTTCCCTACAATGACTTCTATTTATTAGCTACTTACGTAATTACCTTCAAATCTATCTATTATTGATTTGTTAAACCTCTGGGTCATGCACATCCTTTCACTAACATCAAAAGATTCTTGTGGCAACAGAATAGCTAATATCATATGAACTTGTCTCATTGTACAGCGCTATGGAATTTGCTAGCGCTATATAAATAATAAAATAATAGTAATAATAACTATCTGTTTCATATTAACGGGTCACTCCATGCACTTCAGTGATTGGCCACCGGAGTGATTTGTATCATTCGGACATCAATACTAGGCAGTTCAGAATTCTTGGCTGCACAGTTGGGCATTACTTTGCTGAGAGTGATCAGTTGCTGATCTCAGGCAATGACTGAGCAGCAGAATTCAGAAGGAAAAAGGTGGTCCAGCGCTCCGTCAATTCAAGCAGCTTTATTAGACATGAGCAGACATTGCAACGTTTTAGCCTCCAATGGAGGCCTCGTTCTGGGCCGAAACATTGCAATCTTCGTTCATGTCCAACAAAGCTGCTTGAATTGATGGAGTGCCTGGTCCAACTTGTTCTTCTGACTAAATGACATTGAGGGATTGCCAGCCCTTGTTCAAGAGCACCATATTACTGTTTATATACCTTTTCTATTGTTGATTACAGTAAACAACTGGCAGCAGAATTGGTATCCAAGTTCTACAGCTCTGCAATAGCTGTATGTTGGTAGCCCGATGCAGAGGAGGCCTATTACCCAGCATAAACCCAGGTAAGAAGATAAACTGTTGTAACGTAGGCTGTAGGTGTTATGATGGTTGGAGTAATCCTTTAAGGCTATTGATACTATTGTATTACTGACCCCTTCGTTTTTTAAATCATTAATTTACACTTTTACTTCCTTTTCTCTCAGCCCCCTTCATAGCCTTAGGATTACTCATGTAAAGGATATATTGCTATTTCAGTTTGTGAAAAATGTTACATTATTCACTCCCAGGAAGGGCTCTACATTTTTTGAGCTGACGTGCCTAATTTTATGTTATACAATCTGTACACTCTTATGTACACTTGTACATAATCACTGGTCTATGTGAGGATCCTATAAAATGTATTGCAATATATCAGATGACATGATTAACCTGCATCTAAATTTATAAAATATAATGATTAATGAAATGTATAATTAAATGTTAGATTAAAATAAAACATATAGGTACCTATATAAAGAGATCGCAGCTTATTGTTTAATCTGATTTATTGAAAAAGATCATTTCAACTTTAGTGCAAAATTGATATTTATGGTCCCTAAATTATCATGATAAATAAGGAAGTTTAAAAAAAAAAAATACTAATACCTTTAGAACCCATGGGTCCTTCTTTTCCTTGTTTTCCAAATTCCCCTGGATCCCCCTTTTCTCCTACATCACCTAGAAAAGAATACATTTTAATAAATAAAGGTACAGGCAAGTGATACATGCTATATTAAATCACAAAATAACAAAAACAGGTAAATTGGAGAGCTCATTCATTTAGAGAATGCCATTGATAAATTAACATACACATTAAAGGACCACTATAGTGCCAGGAAAACATACTCGTTTTCCTGGCACTATAGTGCCCTGAGGGTGCTGCCACCCTCAGGGTCCCCCACCCGCCGAGCACTGGAGAGAGGAAGGGGTTAAAATCTTACCTTTCTCCAGCGCCGGGCGGAGAGCTTTCCTCCTCCTCTCCTCCTTCCTAGCGACGTCATCGGCTGAATGCGCATGCGCGGCAGGAGCCGCACGCGCATTCAGCCAGTTCATAGCAAAGCATTTACAATGCTTTCCTATGGACGCTGGCGTCTTCTCACTGTGATTTTCACAGTGAGAAGCACGCAAGCGCCTCTAGCGGCTGTCAATGAGACAGCCACTAGAGGCTCTAGAGGCTGGATTAACCCTCAGTGCAAACATAGCAGTTTCTCTGAAACTGCTATGTTTATAAAAAAAAAAAAAAGGTTAATCCTAGATGGACCAGGCACCCAGACCACTTCATTAAGCTGAAGTGGTCTGGGTGCCTATAGCGGTCCTTTAATTAAAACTCAAAAGGCGGGGGAAGCGAGGCAGGGAGTGAAACCTGACTGTAATGGGGACTGGATGTGTTTTCAGAGAGCTCCTTGTAAATCCTATGATTTAATCCAGTTACCTACACCTTTGGCAAAAGAAGCAAAATTAGATGACTACATTAGTATTCACCTCCATGAGTCAAAATTTTGCTCAAAGCCTGTTGGCTGCAAATACAGCTAGAAGTCTTTGGAGGTAATCTGTTCCAGCTTTGCATTTCTTAATCCTAAAAAATGATTAACCTTTGTGGTACAATAAAATATATTTCTACATGTAAATAAATATTTTGCACATTATAAATTGAAATCAAATGGTACAGATCCCCAAAAATCCCAATAAGTCAGTATGTAACAGCACAAAATGTGGAATGAAGTGTCCGGGATGAATTTTTATGCAATAAGCTCTAACAATGGTGATGCACTTTTTCCATGATCGTTGCCCTTTAAGTAGTTCTCGTAAACGTAAGCTATGAGACTCTGAACTTTATCATTGTGGGAATTAGTTGGGTAACCTTGACCTGCTTATCTTACACTAGTTGTAATATGTGTATAATGCATACTTTCCTTTTGTTTAATTTAGGTATATTGAGAGTAGTTTCCACAAAAGTTATTATTGTAACAATAAAGTTTTTCTTTAGGAGGAAAGTACCTGAAAAAGTAGACTTTTTTTTAAAAATCACTGTATGAAGCAATGGAAAGGTTTAGGGAATTTTCTCTTCGCCTGTTAAGAAAATACTCAGACATATACCACCACTTGTCCTCTTGTAAGCTGGAGGTTTTATAACATGCAATAACAGTGGGTGTATCAGAGATCCTGCTACATTTCTATGTTGTTTATTCACTAAACGGTGATTCTTAGAAACCAACTTACTGTGCCAACTTATCACTGTGCTGCTTTGGCTTCCTACCAATTCTCAATACGTATTAGCCTTCACCCCTACCAGAGCACAACCAGGTAGGGAATATTGAAAATAAAGCAATAATTATACATCATTTTATTTATTTATAAAATATTTTACCAGGATGGATACATTGAGATTTCTCTTGTTTTCAAGTATGTCCTGGGTCCACAATTTTTTTTTTTACCTCAGCTTATTGACTATTCTTATTTCTGGTCTCCTTGATATATTGGCCTGTCTACTCATACCTATCTCATTTTGTATTTCTGATATTGGCTTGTCTCTGACAATTTAATATTTACTTTAAGTCCAGCCTCTCTAAGGCCTGGTAATATGTATACTTCTAAGAGTTTAGATCTATATCATACATAGTTTTACTTAGACAGTGCATGTTGGGTTATAAATTCACAAATAGTTTAAAGGTAACTGGCGCCCCAGTACTACCAAATAACCAGTGCAGCACAAATTCACCCAAGTGTTATGTCATAAAAACACTTATACATACAAAGATTCTTGAAAAAAGCAAGGTGATAGCACACAAATGGTAAAGGTATTTCACAGTAGCAGCAAAAAGTAGGATAAGACCTGTTAATAAAAACAAAAATGCGACATAGCGCAGACTGTAAAAAGTGGTATCCGTGCAAATAATACAAAGGACATTCACATATTCAAGAGCTCTTCAGGTCGGCTCTGAACTCATTAGGTATGGTATCCCCACTCAGATTGATGTTGTGTAGGTGGTTCCAGTGATGTAACTCTCCAGAATTGAAGTTAAGGAACCAATGACTAAGTAAACAATGTACTTTATTACAGTAAATAAAAACACAACAAACTTAGGTGTAAAACTGTGAGCACAACGCGTTTCGCCTGTTAAGGGTCTTCCACAGGTGCATATCTCTACTGAGTTTAAAATTTCTATTTTATTCCAAACTTAATGGAAAAAGTAAAATCAGGTGTGATAATTAGTATACCCAAATATGGAATATCCAGGGTGTTCCGCCATTATAAAGAAGTCAGATGATCTATCATAACCAATTCCCAAGCTCCCTAAATGAAAAAGATCCTACCGACAGCAAAAACGTTCATGCCGCACTTCATCCAGTCTTAGATACCGCCCGGGTTCTTCAAGATTGCGTTCCATCCATTTCCTGTAATGCATCGGATTACATGAACGCCACACGTTCATGTCTGCAAACTGAAACCGGGGATTTCAGTCCTGTTTTGTCCTCAAGCACAGTACATGTTGTGGGCAAAAGTATGGGCAGTAATAAGGATGGAAAAAGGCTATAAATATAATGGCTCAAAGGAAAAAGAGGAATAGAGTAAATGGAAGTAAGGAGATATATAAATATTAGTAAAACATGTATAATACATTAAACGTTGCTTAAAAATGTATATATAGTCCCTATTAAAATACAGCAGTCGGTCTCTACAATACATTAGGGTGCAAGTTAGCAGATCGCTCCCTTATTTGGTGTCCGTACATATGGCAATCCCACGTAAGGATAGCAAATAGGGGAGTTATCTGCTAAACAAAGATCGAAGTTAAAAGGTGTCAGCCAGCCCCCAACAAGAAATCTGGGTGGCTAATGTGAATTATACACAATTTGTTGACTGATGCCAATGTGCACTGCATGCTGGCATCATGCAGCCAACTGCAGCACATTACCCCATCCCCTAGTGAAACGTTTCAGTGCCCCCCCCCCCTCAGTTTGGACTGTGGTATCTTATGTGCCAGTGTGTCTGCATGTGTGTCTGTGTATCTGTGTGTGACTGTGTGTCTATGTACCTGCATGTGTGTTAGTGTGTATATGTGTGTGTGTGTGTTTGTGTGTATGTGTATATGTGCACACATCTCAGAATCTCGTCAACACTACACACAAATACACCCCTGCATTTCAACATCAACACTACATACAAACTCCACCATTATATATAACCACACCACTGCATTCAAAAACCACACTACATAAAAATGCATGCCTGCATTCAAACGCCAACACCACATACAGACACACACCGTACATTCACTCAAACATACTCCATACAAAAACATGCTTACATTCAAAAACATGAACACCACTTAGTGCTAAATATATATATTTTTTAAACTGCGGTTGTCTTTTACATTTTAAAGTTGGGGGGAGTTGTGGGATCCAAAAATAGGACCTGCCCCGGGTGCCAAATGCTCTAGATACGCCCCTGGACATGGCATATGGACTCCAGTCTTCTTCCACCCCACTTGTAGTGGGTTGGAGGGAAATTCAACCAGCTAGGATCCAGGAACTGAACCATACCAGTTTCACTATCCTATATGCTATCTAGTTGGGTGGAGGGTAATATATATATATATATACCTCCATAGAATGGCCCATAGAATGGTACCTATCCATGTTCCTTCCCATGGCTTGTGGTGTGAATGGTAATATAAGTATGTGGGTGTGAGGCCCTAAACTCCCTAGCACTACAATAGACCAACAAGACGCTACCCTGTGACCTCTTACTGCTATCTACACAATATAAAGGGAAGCTTCATCACATTTAGGAATCTGGGTTATTATTATTATTTCTTCCTTTTGGTAAAGTTTTTATTTTTTCTGATTGTTTTCTTTTTTTATTCCAATAAAGTTCCAGTTTGGTTTAGAAGATGTTACTATTTGTATATTTTCAAATATTAATCTGTATCTCTTTCCTGCTGTTACTCCATATGCTTCCACATTTGTGTTGCTTTTGACAAATTAGACAAAGAGGCTGGGTAACAGTAATCAGAACCGTTGATTTTGTTGGGGACAGAGTGGCTCTGTAGAGACTAACCATGGGGCTGGAATACAGGTGAGTTTTATAGAGATTTATCACATATTTATATATATATATATGGGTTGTTTGTTTTATTTTAGTTTTTTTTTAATCTGAACATAAACACAGGAACAATTTAATGTTAAATATAAATATATTTATTTAAAAAAAAAACAACATAAATAGAATAAGTTCCCTCTCAATTGTCCAATAGACACATTGTGACCCCCTGTTAGAGCCAGCCCAAGACAGGACTCCCTTTTGCTTCTAAAACAGTCTGAATGATAGATTCCACCATTTCCTTAGCTACACTATGGCGTATAAACTATGTTTCATTAATATTAATGTTTAAATTAGGGTATAGTTAGGCTGAACATTTCTATGGTAATTTTTCAAATTTCAGCATTCTTGTGAAATCCTGCGTTTCACTTAATTAATAAAAACTATAAATAAAGCTAAGCTGTCTGTACACCATTCAGGACATATATTAATACATCTAACTTATCCTAACTAACCGTATACTGATTTCAGGAGAAGCTGAATGTCTAACAGATCCTATACAGGATTTGATCAGCATTCACCTCAGCTCACTTCAGATGCTGCAAATCCTGGGGAAATACAGCAAATGCAAGAATGTCATTGGTGAGTATGTTTTTACTATTTTAATTTAGCCTTAAATTTGATTCACATTAAATAACCAAAGTCAGCGCTCAACCAAAAATTAATTTTATAAATGACAGCAAATGTTTTTAGAGGTTTGCAGGTATAATTATTGTGTCATATTATTCAATATATTTAATATTTAATTGCAAAAAAAAAGTCCACCCATTTCATTGTATTTAGGTCATAGCATTCTATATTTATTTTCATGGATTGTCAATCATTTGTTATCCAAAGGTGCAATTTAGTTGAATTTCAGTAGATACAGTGAGAATGTATCTGGCCATTTTATCTCATCATTCCCATCATACTGCAGTTTCTGTTTGGGCTTTCTAACGCCACTTTCTAAAAGCAGCACATAAGTGGCGTCTAAGTGAATCATTTTTTTCTGAAACTCTTCTTTAAGTAATATTAAAAAAACCAGGACATTTACTGGAAATAATATGAGGTAAGAAAAGTAAAGAGTTAATTGGATATGTGTTGAAGCTGAGGTCCAAAACAAATTGTAGAAATTATAAGTTCTCCCAGATCAAAGCTTGGTGTCAGTCAGAGAAAAGGAGCGTTGGTTTAAAATTGGAGGAGTTTCACGGATGTGGATTTATAATCACATATTCATTTAGGAAATGTGGGCATACTGGCACATTGCACTTTGTTACAACATAAGATATTTTTTTGCAGTGTCTTATATGTACTGTTCTGATAGAAGAATAAAATTCTAGCTACACATATTACTTAATAGCACACACAAAAAAATGGGAAAGTTACTCTGTCATATAACATTTTATAAAAAAACATTTAAAAATATTTCTAACAAATTAATATTGTCTTCAAATATCCAAGAAAGATGGGAAATGTAGCTGCAATTATCGTATACAAATATAATTGCCATTCAATATGGATGTCTGGTAACATTCCACTGTGTAGGAAAAAAATAAACCAGGATTCGAATGTGTTGATGATGTCAAATGTCCATTATGCCCACAGGAAGTCCATGCCAATTAGAAGCCTATTATTCTTTTTTATAATATAAAGGTTGAACGGATTTGAAAGCGATAGACACAAAAGATAGGTGGATTTTAGATTGTTAATATAATGATTGAAGATCAAAATGAAAACATTAATGATAATAGAGATAATTAAAATCTGCAAGAAAATTTAAAAACCATGACAAATTATAAAAAATATATAATAAAAAACAAACAAACAGGATGATTGCCTCCTAATGGGCCATACTGAATATTGTTCTTTGTGTTAAAATAAACCTTTATTTTTTTTTTATTTACATTCTTATTGAGTCCAATCCACAAGCACACACATGATCTTTTGTAAAAGATCACCGTAATGTTAAAACTGAAATAATAAAGGTTAAACTTTGCCAAAAAGCCCTTAACCCACACAGGTAACCTCCCTTAGCTACATCAACCTTTTCAGTGTTGTATGCGGCATTACACATAATGCATTTTTGTGTACATGTAAATGCCAGTAATAATACATAGCTGTGACTCATGTATGCATTAACCCCTTAAGGACCAAACTTCTGGAATAAAAGGGAATCATGACATTTCTGTTTATGCAGCCCTAGCCCAGGGGTGGGGAACCTTCGGCTCCCCAGATGTTTTGGACTACATCTCCCTTGATGCTTTGCTAGCATTATGCCTGTAAGAGCATTATGGGAGGTGTAGTACAAAACATCTGGAGAGCCGAAGGTTCCCCGCCCCTGCCCTAGCCACACCTTCCCTGGCTATGATTGACAGAGCCTGCATAAAAAAAAACTGGTTTCACTTTCAAACAGATGTAATTTACCTTAAATAATTGTATCTCAATCTCTAAATTGAACTTTAATCACATACAGGAGGCTCTTGCAGGGTCTAGCAAGCTATTTAACATAGCAAAGGATAAGAAAATCTTAATTGAACAGAACTTGAGGATTGAGCAGTTTTGGTGTATAGAACATGCCCCTGCAACCTCAGCTGCAGGGGCATGTTCTATACACCAAAACTGCTTCATTAAGGTAAAGTTGCTCAGGTGACTATAGTGTCCCTTTAATAAAAATAAACCATTATCTATACATTGTTCAGTTTCCGAAAACACTTGTATTCATGGATCTTCATTCTGGACCTAGATTGAGGCCTTAATAAATGTCTAAAAGTATATCTCTATTTGCCGCTATCATGTACAACATTTTCCGATGTACTATTGGTAATGAGATGTTTGTTAAAAGCAAGGTTCTCTATTTTAAACTATTTTAATTACTACTACTGAAACTTCCAAAAGAAGAAGCAGAATTATTACATCTGTATACACCTGTTATATAAACCATCACCTACCAAAAGCACTGGCTTCTATGAGCTCCTGATGACAGCTTTTATCTGTGCATGTAAAATAGAAGACATCTGTTGAACTTTCTTTAAAATATGAATATCAATCCAGCATTCTCTGAATTCTGAAGAACACAACAGGGAGTCAGTACATTGCTTGGGAAGTCAAACATCAGCAATGTGCAAGCTTAGCCACAAATTGGATCAGTGCAGCAGTCTCTCCGGATGCTGTCGTACACCGCAGCTTACAACATAGAACACAATGTTTTTGGAGAATGTGTCTTTGTCTGGGCCCTAATCATATGTCCATTGGGCCAAAATTATCTATTTTTTTTCCCTATTCAAAGTTACCCATAAAATTCTGAGTGCTAATCCCTTCCTCAAAAAACTGGTTCCAGGTCTTATTCCACTGCTAAAAAACAATATTTGCCTATACATTAAATACTTATTAGAAATTAGACAAATCTTATATATCTGTATCCTCAGTGTACGTTCTCATTGCTCGCTTGCTTAATGGCAGAGCGGTTCCCTCTGCATAGTTTCCACATTGACTAAATAACTGCTCTTTCAGAGGGCAAAGGACAGACACAGGAAGAGGATGTAGATTACTCTAGGGGCTCCAGATATTGTTGACTACATCTAAACCTATGCTCTGTCAGCAGTATAGCTGTAAGGGCATTCTGGGAGATGTAGTCCATAACATCAGAAGTGCCAGAGGTTGCTTAACCCGTCTTAGTTAATTCAGATTCCCAGTGACATTGAACTTGTGTTTTGATTTTTCAGACTCACCGATTCCCACATGGGATTGGGTAGCCACATGGCATAGTGACCAGCTGACAGATCACTCCTCACATTATAATTAGTAAACCGACACATATTGCTCTCACACACATTCGCCAGATGTCCAATGCCGTACAGGCATCACCACTATGAACCTCTTCCCACAATACAAAAGTCACCTCCACCATTCAAAGATCTTTTTAGTTAAAAAATAAAATAAAAAAAATATGGGTACTATTCTCCCTTCAAATTATATAACAGTAATCTGATGACTGCAACAATACAAGGATGAGAGAGGAGACAGTGAAATTCCAAGCACTCACAAGATACATGCTTTGCCGTGAAAGAATCGGTGTATGTACGTACGTTTTATTCCAGTACTTTCAGAGTTGTGTTTTGGTGCCCCTCGTGTTAAGTTAGAGTTAGATTACGGATGTACAATCTCCTTCACCGCTGTTATAAAACTGATACTTTTTTGCCAATTAAGCTCATTTAATAGCCATATTTCCATTAAGTGGAATGCTTGTGTGATATTTCCCATAGATGTTGAATGGAGTAAAATGTAACATGTTCATATTTCCTAACGGGTGGAGGCCTGAGTTAACCATCGTGAAAATATAGCAAATAGTCGAGGGTGAGCCGTGGAGATCAGATCTCCCAACTGGCCCATTGTCTCTTACTTGTTACTTTGCTAACTGAGCGTATCTGTGTCATACTTTCTTACATCAGGCTGCATTGTACTGTAAATCCCCAGGCCCTTGTACTGCCCTGAATGGGTATCAATAAATAGTGAGAGCGACATATGGTTTGTTTTGTTTTTGCTGGTGTGTGGAGATGTTCTAGGTCCAGGGATAGGCAACCTTCGGCACCCCAGATGTTGTGGACTACAACTCCCTTGATGCTTTGCCAGCATTATGGCTGTAAGAGCATTATAGGAGATGTAGTCCAAAAACATCTGGAGTGCCAAAGGTTGCCTAACCCCTGCTCTAGGAGATGTTTAACAGCCATTTGCAATTACTTTGAGAAAACAAAATAATCATATCTACTAAACATAAATATAATGCATGACATATCGTTCTAATGATCGATTAATACTGTGGTTCATTATAACTACAGTATAACTACTATTGCTTTCTGATAATAATATTTCTTACAGAGATATTTTGTGAGGGTTCTAAGTATGCTTCTGTAATTTGTACTGAAGCTAAAATTGCAGTAAGCATCCCGTTACACAGTATCTATACTTATTAACTTCAAAAAATAGGCAGAGAATAATACATTTTATTTTAGGGATAAAAGGGACATTTTCACTTGGGGGCTAGGAGGGAGCAGCTCTGCATTAGGATTTGCCCGAGCATAAGCAGCACATCTATTGTGTATGTCGATGATCCTTCCTCTATTCCAATGTAGGAACCATTTAAAGAACAAGTTTCACAAATTGAAAATATGCAAGTTGAGCAGAGAATGAGAATTGCAAGTATTGTAGTGCTTTTTAAGGTTTAAGGCTGGCAAAGTATCCTGGGGGTTACAGAAGCTGGGGATCTACATTTTGGCCATCTCTGCTTTAAAAGCACACGAGATGGATAAAACAATAAAAAGATCTATGTTAAAAAAAATGAAAATATTGAAGCAATGTACAAATGGATTTTTAAAGCTGGATTGAAAATCAAATTAAATTTTTTGGTGATGAATCTCTGATCATTTGTAACTATTATAACTATTAACAGTATTACAGTGTGACGTTCTGCCTTTTTTTATTGATCATCAATAAACTATGAGTTGCAAACTATGAGCATATTCCGCAATCTCTCACCTTTGGGTCCAGGTAAAATTGTGTGTGTTGAACACGAGTCTGACACAGATCGGTTCTCAATCTCGGAACAGGAGATGTGACCAAGGAACACCACCAATAAAGCAACATATGTAGTCATCTGCAGAATCCTCGGATACACCATGTTTCTTGGCTGCAGAAAATGTTCCTTCTTTCTTCTGACTTATTTTCCCAGAGCTATTTGTAACAAAGACAACTCATTAGCTCCAGTCAATTTGGGAAGCCTCCGTGTTTTATCTTAGACACACTATTCTGCTCACTGTCAAGAATATTTATTTTTACGTGACATTTGTTTACACTCATTTATCTCAACATTGGGATTCGGCCAGGGCAATGGACAATGATGCATCAGAATAGTACATTCTCTCTCAGCCTCCTGTAATTTCTGAGTGTTTGGGCATTAAGCGGAAAGTGAAACCTTATAAGACAGTTCTATAAAGATTTAATAATGCAAAAGAAAATACGTAACACCATTTAGGCTTCTTATTTTTGATTCACAATTTTAGGACGCTATTGATTCAACTACCATGTGATAAAAAAGATGTCATTTAAAAAAAAAAAAAAAATCTAAATACACAAATAAACCAAAAAACATGTTTCCATGATAAGGTTATACTAACTTAGTGGATTTTCCAACAAAAAGACTTAATATAAATTGGGATGACCAACTCTCAACAAAATTTAGGCCGACGTGGTTGAGATGGAATAAATATTCTTGACTATTTAGTCTTAAAATTTTAAGTTTGTTTCAAACTTTTAGTGAACAAATCCAGTTATTGTTATCATACATTTTATGCTTTGAAAACAGAAATGAAAAACAACTTTATTTCAAAGAAAGCCTTCCTCTACACTGGCGTTAATTGAAAATTAAATGTACATAACGGTACAGAAGGTACAAGTAAAAGAAGGAGATGGCCTGATCAGAGCCAGATTCAACTTAAATAAAAGCAATCTTAGTTTTTGCTTCTGGTTCTGCATGAGAATAGTATTAGGTTCTATTTAAAGTTCTAACACGTCAGATGTTCTTAGATTTGACAAATTCTAACATGGGTCATAAAATGTGTCCAAGTCATGAGCATGGGAAAGTAGTAGAGCTCACTTGTAAGTAATGGAATGCATGGAAAATGGATGGTGAGTTGGAAATGCGAACGTAGTCAAGTGATGAGGAAGAAATAATGAGTGGAAATCTATTGATTATCTCAAAAGAACAGAAAGTAGGGGGCAAAGAGTATGTAAAAATCACGAAGAGAGTCCAAAGAGACAACAGGAACAAGAGTATATGGAATCAGAATTTTCCCGTACTTTACTAGGATAATTCTCTAAGTAACTGTGACATTGAGATAGGGGAAAAGGCCAAAGAGGAGAAGAATGAAGCTTCTTAGCCACCCCCAGCGCAGCCATTCAGCTGCTGGGCTCCCTCTGCAGCCGATTACCTGCTCGGGGAGCGGAGTTTACTGTAACCCCATCCCCCGAGCAGAGCACTGTGCTTGCTGCAGGCAGGGGAAGCCGGGATGTGACCTGGTATCCCAGCTGCCTCCTGCTTGTGAACACGGTGAAGGAAACAGGAAGCAGCCTGTGCTCACAATGAATGGCTCTCCTGCTCCTCCAGCAGAAAGAAGAACAACATCCTGCAGCCTCTTCTCATCTTCACAGCACCCAGGTATGGCATAACTGGAGGATAAGGGGGATTGCTTATTGTGTCCATGTTTGTAAATTGGTTTGTGTGTTAAATTGCTGTGTTTGTGTTTGTAAATAAAGTGTGAGTTTATGTAAAGTGGTGTGAGTCTGTGTTTGAGTGACAGTGTGTGTGTGTGTGTGTGTGTTAATGAGAGTGTGTAAGTGACAATGTGTGTTAGTGAGAGTGTGCAAGAGACTGTGTGTGTGTGTGTGTATTAGTGAGAGTGTGCAAGTGACACTGTTAGTGAGAGTGTGTGTATTAGTGAGAGTGTGCAAGTGACACTGTTAGTGAGAGTGTGTGTATTAGTGAGAATGTGCAAGTGACTGTGTGTGTGTGTGTGTGTGTGTATCAGTGAGAGTGTGCAAGTGACTGGATGTGTGTATTAGTGAGAGTGTGCAAGTAACACTGTTAGTGAGGATGTGTAAGTGACACTGTGTGTGTGTGTGAGAGTGTGCAAGTGACACTGTATGTGGTGTTAGTAAGAGTGTGTAACTGACAATGTGTATGTTGGTGAGAGTGTGTAAGTTACACGGTGTGTCAGTGAGAGAGTGTGTGTATTAATGAGAGTGTGTAGGTGACACTGTGTATATGTAGGTGAGAGTGTGTGTATGTCAGTGAGAGTGTGTAAGTGACAATGTGTTTGTCAGTGAAAATGTGTATGTGTTAGAGTGTGTAAGTTAGAGTTAGAATGTGTAAGTGTGTATGCCAGTGATAGAGTGTATGTATTAGTGAGATTGTTTAAGTAACATTGCAAAGGTAATTATTGCAGTTTTGCAATAATTAGCGTTCAGGGTTAACTCTTCTAGTGGCATGGTCCCGTCCTGCGTCACACAAAACCTAGCGCTACGAAAATACCACTGCGAGCGCGGCCATTGAGGAGCGAAGGCGGACTAAAGCCAGCACGAAAGACATTGGTGCTGGACCGATGTAAGTGACAGAAGGGGTTAACCCTTCTGCACCACGAGGGGGGTACGCTTGACAGAGGGGGTAGCTGTAGTGCCAGGATAACGAGTTTCTTTCCTGGCGTTATAGTTTCCCTTTAATGCCTACTCAGTGCGCCTCTTTCCCTAAATGTCTCTTCACTGTAATTCAGAGTTTAGTGAATAAACCTCTGAGGGAATGTAGTTGCATTAATGAGGGGGCAGCAAAATGTATTGCTGCCTAGGGTGTCAACAATCCTTGCACCGGCCCTAATAAAGCATGCCAATGTGTTTTGACATAGTAACACACAATGTTTATGCAAGAGATATCAGTAAAACGCTAATTACTCTCTCGTCGGAGATATGGATGTGGATGTTTAGTTATAGAATGGTATCCTGTTACACTTCTACTTCGAATAAAAACAATAAATAAAACATTTCCTTACTCAAGTAACATCTTGTAAATGCACATATGTAGGAGTAAAACTAAGTTTGTATTTTAGCAGTATGCTCTATTTACATACTGAGACATAAACCGAAACCTTGGCATGAAGTCTTCACTATGAGATAAGTGTCCACTTGGTTTATCAGCGATCTCCTCCAAACTTCACATCCCTATCCTAGTCTACAATATAAATCGCAATTCATAATTAACAGGCTACAAAGAAGCCTATTAACAAGAAATGTACCATTTACTTAAGCATGTACACAAGAACGGCAATATTTTGGCTCAAAGGACACTCCAGACCCTTAAAGCACTTTAGCTTGCTGAAATGCTTTGTGTGTGAAGAGTGTGCTTTGTGTGTGAAGAGTGTGTCCTCTTTCTTCATTTTGCAAAAAGTGCAGATTTTTATAGACATTGACAGGTTTATACATTAACCTTGTTATACCATCCTGGCAGTCAAACAACCGGTTACTTCCTGTTTTTTTTAGCTGAGTGGAGCTAAACTCAAGATGCAGCAATTGCTCAGGGCACCTGCCTTGCAAAAAAAATTCATTAGGCTGCATTGGGAAGTCTGTGATTGGACAGCCACAGTAACTCTGGGCGGGGTTAGAAGGGGAGGGTTTGCAAAAATCAGCAGACAGGAGAACTGCAGCTTTTAGAGCATTCAAGTTTTCACTGGGGGTATTTCTACTAAACAGTGATTTTCATTTATTTTATATTTGGGCAGCGGAGTGTTTATTTTGTATTTGGACCTTTGTCAAGTCGTTCTACATTCAACAGTAAAGGCTTTGGTGCTGTGATTAAAATGGTATCATGAAGAGGCCCTTCTAACAGACAGATACTGTATTGTGTTTTGCTACAAGAATTGGCAAATTTTTCTTTTTTTCCAATTTCCCAAGTTTTGCAACTGTATGCATTCCAAGGTGTGAAGCCTTGTGAAACCACTCTAACATAAGATTGATAAAGTGTATTATAGTTTGCAAGGTCATATATATTTTTCTACTAAATTCTGCGCAACACACATTTATAGAATACATCGGACGTTACACCAGCTTCAACAGAAAACAAGCAAAGCAATTTTTTTAACCCAAATCCACACTACTAAATATACCATATATATATGGGCACCCAAAGCTGGGTCAAATTTAGGTTCTTGTCTTCACTAATCTATCTGTTTTGATTAGGTCAACATTTCGTTGTAGCTACAGATTATGAAAATTGTCTGTTGACTGTCTGTGTTTTGTGTGCAGTGTATTGCTGACTTAAGGTCTCGATTTAATATTGTTGGGTAAACTTTTAAAATAATCAAAAAATATCAATACATCAAAAAACTATCATAATGCTATAATTTTAAAAGTTTATACACAAATATTAAATAATTGGAAAAGCTTATCCAACTATTTTAAATCGAGGCCTTAGATCTTGATTATATCTTGAATAGTTGAATGAATCACCATCAGAAATTATTCCTATGTCATAAAAATGTTTAAATGATTAATTTACAAAAATATCCATAGAGTTTAATATGGACCCATTTTTTACAGATTGAGATCGTTTCTGAAGCTGATGGGAAACAGTTTTGTTTTGGTTTTCATATTTTTCCTTATAATATTTTTTAAACATCTATTGCAACTAGAGACAAATAACTCAAAATGCCTCAAAATATGTCTAGGATCTAAATTATTTTTTGATAGGTAACGCTAACTCTATACCAGCCCTACCCTTAACCCAATGCTAAACATATGCCTAGCCTAACCTTATCTCTAACCTTAACTTCTACCCTAACCCAGCATTAACCCTTACCTAAGCCTGAAAGTAACCCTACTATAAGCCGACTAACCCTGACCCTACCCTAATGAATCCCTCTGCTAATACCAGTACTGATAACAGCAGGTGGGTGTCCTAGTTAAAGCAGTAGAGAGCGGTCTGTGACCACCATCTACTGGCTGCTTTCAGCATTACAGGGATATTTCCCTGCCATTTACACTGTGATCAGTGCTGGGCACTTCGCAAAGCCCAGCATGATCACAATCGCGCAGAGCTTTGCATGCAGAGTTTTGCATAGATAACCATATTGCAGAGGCATGCAGGGGGACCCCGTTAGCGTCTGTTCAGACACGAGGGGTCTCCCACGAGCAACTGCCAACAATTGCTAAGCCGCAGTGTTCTCAACTGATTTAAAGAGCCCCATGCATCTCTCAGTTTAAAATGTGGCCCTGTTTGACAGATGGGATCCCCAGGTATCAATTGACTCTCGGGTGTCCGTGGTGTGTGCAGGGATTTAACCATCCTTGCCATTGGCATTTAAATGCCTGTTTAAAATGCTGTGAACAGCACTCACTCATGAGCACTGCATACAGTTCATTGTTCAGTATAGGGTAACTAAAAATGGCCTCATCTTACAGAGGGGAGTCCCAGGTAGCGATTGATACCTGTGACTCAAGGAGTGATACCTCAGATTCTCAGGTATGGACAGAGATTTAACCCTGCTCGTACCAAAACTTTAGGACGTTCCATGCTGTCCTAACATGGTTAAAACCCACTTTGTGGAGGACGACATGGAACATCCTAATGTCGGGAAGGGGTTAATAGGCACACGTATGATACCTAAACCCAATTCATTTCCAGGAAATTGTAGAAGAAAATCTATAAAACTGTATGCAGAAGGTTCAACCAAGTCATGTATTATATCAACAGCTAAAATTGCTTGTCATGGAAATATTTTATGTCTATAATAACCTGAGCTATTTAAAATTTGACAGACTTTAAATAACTGCCAGTGTGTTTTTTGTTAGTCATGTCACAAAATGTTTTGTTATTTGGTATACAGTAAAAAGAAAACTCCTTATGATCTACGATGCCGAGATGATATGACACACACAGGTAGGCAGATAAATACAGGGTGGACATAATATAGTCTTTGAGAATGAGAATGTCATTTATAAATAAAGTTAATACAAAATTACATGCTACCTCTAGACAATAATGTCCCCTAAATATATGATTCATCATTTACTTGACTTTTTTTTTTCTATAAATGTTTCTTTTAAGTAAAAAATTAATTTATGCACTATAAAAGGTAAATCAGCCCACAGTGAGGTGACCGGTCTTTATCCACAACTACGCAAAACAAAAATCTCTTGTGTTTCTAAAAATGTACAATAAAGTGAGTCAATTTACTGGCATTGCTCACTTTGGCATTTCTCTTTTGGATTACTGTATTTAACTTTTTATGAGCACGGGTTTGTCCCCATCTCAGCAGGTGCCAGATCTGCCTGAACTTGAATTCTGGTCCTGATCGTTTCCAGTCAGTTTCACTACCTGTGGGCCACTACAGTTTGACGTCTAAGTCTGTTTTGCAGCCGAGCCTGAGTCTCTAGGAAGGGGGGAAGAGGAGGAGGAGGAGGGTTAGACTCCTGCTGTCTCAACTGCAGCTATTTGCCTCATCTGTGGCTCGTTTACTAGTTTTCGGGTCAGTTTGTTGTTATCATTTCTAGAAGCATTCTACCTACTCCTAGCTCCACTTAAAGTGCCCTCCGGAGTGTGTGGCTTTATTGCTAACCCCTAGCTTTCACAAACATAACACCTCTTACAGGCCCCCAACATCACCAGGTAACATGTCACCCGCTTCCTACAGTGTAAGCTTTGTCCCCAAAAAGCTTTTCAGAACCATCTTTGTGCATAGCATCCCAGTAACATGTTTGTCTCCACAAAACTGGTCAAGGCTATCTCTGTCCCCACACTGCTTCACAAGGCCATCTCTGTCCCCACACAGCATTCCAGTGCCATCTTTATCCTCAAACTGCTAATCAGCACCTCAAACTGCTAATCAGCACCTCAAACTGCTAATCTGAAAATAGCTCATCAGTGCCATATTTGTGCACAAATGGCTCACCAGTGCCATCTTTGACAGCTTGCAACCTTTGCCTTTAGTTCTGGTGCCCAGCATCATTTCAGGTGAGGTCAGAGCCTGACAAGAGTGTCGGGGCTTACTATGAGGGGAAAAAGCTTACCACCGGACACCCCTCATAGTAATCTCTATCTACAGAACTCCTTGGCCCTGTGCACCTCGTACACTTGCCCAGTATCGCTCTGCCTGACTCTCTTGTTTTGTACATCTATTTATGGCTTCCAGATTTGCTCTACTGCACAGCACCCATGCACACATTCCCTCTCCAGGTGATTTACCTGACTAGTCACTGTAAGATGTGATATTTTTCAAGAATGAGCATTATCTTTGCACTCTCGATGTCAACACGAGGTAAGCCCTTACACAAGGTGACAGACCCACAAATCCTCTGTATTGTTTGTATATTGTATTGTTACATTATTTTTAAATTTTTATCTTTGATTAAAGGGGCACAGTATTCATCATAAACACATTTTTAGTCCAAGATGTGTTTGAGTAGTATTACCCTGTTTTTTGTCAAAACAATTTTAAGTAGTATGACAAAAAACAGAGCTCTGCTGACCACCGCCATTGCCCGTAACATATTATTGCTGTCTAAAGTTAGACTAGATTACTGTTGACATCTATAACTAGACCAGTTTCCTCTCAAACATATGGAGACTGTATAACAATACAAAATATAGTCCTTGATTTATTTTGTTTGTTTTGTTTATTATTGTGTATACCGCAGGACTGTCTATGGATTTGATCAATATATTGTATGCAAATATTGAGCTGGCACGATTATAACAAAGGATCATGGGATTCATTTATAAAATTGCAAGGTGAGCAAAAATAGACATTCAGGTAGGGCTGACCCTTGAAGTGGCTCTGTCAGCTTATTTTTTTTATCCTGTGCTACATTTAACCCCTTAACGACGAGTGACGAACGAGGTCCGTCACTCAGGGGAATGCGTTAATGACGAGTGACGGACCTCGTCCGCCACGCGTTAAAATTAACGCCGCGATCGCGCAGTGCCGGCGATCGCGGGGTTAATGCTGTTGCTGGGTCCCTCCGAGTCAGGGGCAGACCAGGCAGCAGCAAATCCGGATATCCCAGCCCATGTGATCGCTGTGACAGCCAGTCACAGCGGTCACAATGCTGCTGGGATATCTGATCCGCCTCCCTCCACCTCGTGTGGGTTTGTGAAGTGGAGAGAGACGGATCGGTGCTACATTGTGTCCCTGATTTATTGCAAAGTTATACTTAAGTATAAAATTCACTTTTCTGGAGTTAAAAAAAAAATTAACCCTTTCCCTGCTGCTTGATCACTGCTAGCAGTGATCAATATACAGGTCACAGTACTCTACTGTGATCTATTTTTTTTTTTTACTTTCAAGGGTTAATTTTTAGTTTTTTTGTAACCCTAAGGGGTTAAATTTTATTATTTGATTTTATTAATTTGTGATTTAGTTATTTTGGTGGGTGGAATTTAGTGGGAATTAGGGAATAAAAAAAAAAAAAAAAAAAAATTTTTAGCTGTGTTAGCTGTATTAACAATGTTTAGAAAGTATAGCGCGGAGGAGGCTTATGCCCTGTTAGCGGCAGACTCAGAGGCGACTGACACTGCCTCAGAGAGTGAAGCAGGGAGTGACGCAGGGGATGCAGGGGACATGGACTATGTGCCAGATACTGCAGGACCATCAGGAGAAATTGACGATTCCCCTAATGCTGACCATGGCGCAGATGACTGGATACCCCCTAATAATTTTTCCCCAGACATCCCAGTGTTTACAGGCAATCCTGGCATACAGGCGGACCTGTCTGCCTATAGTGCGCTGGATGTTATGCAGCTGTTCTTGGGGGATGAGATTTGTGGGGAGATAGTCACCCAGACTAATCTCTATGCGGAGCAATCTCTGGCACGCAATCCAGACTCTCTTATCTCTAGGAAAGAGAGATGGTACCCAACCAGTGTGCCAGAATTTAAACAATTCTGGGCACTGACCATGTTAATGGGGCTAATTAAAAAGCCCACAATTAGGATGTATTGGGCTAAACATCCTATTTGCAATACTCCTATTTTTGCCGAGACAATGACAAGGAAAAGATATGAAGACATACTAAGATTTATGCACTTTAGTGATAACAACAAGTGCCCCCCAAAAGGTGATCCGCAGTATGATCTTCTTTACAAACTACGCCCTTTAATTGCCCACTTTAACAGTAAATTTGACGCTATATATACCCCCAATAAAAACATTTCCATTGACGAGTCCCTAATGAAGTTTAAGGGAAGACTGGGGTTTAGACAATATATCCCATCCAAAAGATCCCGATATGGGATCAAATTTTATAAACTATGTGAAAGTGGCAGTGGCTACGTATACACCTTCCGTGTATACGAGGGAAGGGATAGCCACCTTGATCCCCCAGGTTGCCCAGATACAGTAGGGACAAGTGGAAAAATTGTCTGGGACTTAATAATGCCACTACTTAATAAAGGTTATCATCTATATATCGATAACTTTTATAATAGCATCCCACTGTTACAAATGTTGTATTGCTTCGAGACCGTGGCCTGTGGCACTATTCGGAAGAGTCGCACAGGTTTCCCAAAGGCTCTAGCGAACAAAAAAATGAAAAGGGGGGAAACAGCAGCTCTCTGCCAGAATGAACTGCTGGCACTCAAGTACAGGGATAAAAAGGATGTTTTCATCTCAACCACCATCCATGGTGAAAACACTCGGAGGGTCGCAGTTCGTGGCAGAGACGAATATAAACGGGTGCCAGTCTGCATACGGCAATATAATCGCCATATGGGGGGCGTTGACCTGTCCGATCAACTGATGCAGCCATATTTGATCATGAGAAAGACCAGGGCATGGTATAAAAAAGTGGGCATATACCTTTTGCAGATGGCAATCCACAATGCCTTTGTTATTTTTAAAAAGGCAAATGCTGGGCTGAAAAGCACTTTTCTTTCTTTCCAGTTTGAGCTAATTTCTAAGCTGCTAGAATGCCACACAAGGAGACCATCAGTGGAGCCTAGCAGAAGAATGTAGGCAGGTCACTTCTGCTTTAAGATTCCACCAACCCCTAAAAAACAAAACCCCCAGAAAAGGTGCAGGGTGTGTTACAAGAGGGGCGTAAGAGTTGAGACCAGCTATTACTGCCCTGATTGCCCCTCTCAGCCCGGCCTATGTATTGGCCATTGTTTTAAAAATTTTCACACCCAGGCCGAATAAGTAGACCAGTTTTGGGGTGTGATTTTTAGTCATCTGTCTGATTGGTTACCGAATCTTGGCTTTGTCTACCGTTTATCCTGTCTTCTCTGATCCTTGACCTCGGCTTGTCCTATCGTTGTTCCGTTTCTCTTTACTCCTTTGACCTCGGCTTGTACCTTGACAATTCTCTGCTTGTATAGCCCGGCCATTCTAAGGACTGGTATTACAAGTTTCTCTCTCTGTGTTCTCTCTCTTTGTGGTCTGTCTGTGTTTTGGTTTCGGAATCCATGACAGCTTTGCCCGGGACGCAGATGACTGTGTACTACCCCCGGATAAGTTTACCCCAACTATTCTGTATATGGGGGTATCATTGCACTAAGATGACATAGCTGAGCAACATATTAGGTGTTATACTGCCGTAGCACACATAAGGATAGCAAAATATACAGTAACATCTCCAAGTGTGTGTCAAAAAGGCAGAAAAAATGCTAATTGCAACTAGACTTGGTACAAACTAACAAAAAAATGATCCTACACTAAGGTTTAGAATATACCTTTTGAAATACCTTGGGGTGTCTACTTTAAGAAATGGTAGGCCTTTGTGGGGTAGTTTGAATTTAATACCTGCTAAGATGCTTGGAAATTGCACATAGGCCCAGCGTCAAAATTCAAAGTTTGGTAA
This sequence comes from Pelobates fuscus, assembly GCF_036172605.1. NCBI lineage: Eukaryota > Metazoa > Chordata > Amphibia > Anura > Pelobatidae > Pelobates > Pelobates fuscus. The sequence continues at coordinate 40,289,771 of NC_086320.1, forward strand.
AAACTCATATAACATGGTCTCCAATGTGCCCCTTCAACATCCACATAACCATGAAAAAGGTACACATGTGGGTATCGTTGCACTAAGATGACATAGCTGAGCAACATATTGGGTGTTATACTGCCATAGCACACATAAGGATAGCAAAATATACAGTAACATCTCCAAGTGTGTGTCAAAAAGGCAGACAAAAATGCTAATTGCAACGAGACTTGGTACAAACTAACAAAAAAATGATCCTACACTAAGGTTTAGAATATACCTTTTGAAATACCCTGGGGTGTCTACTTTAAGAAATGGTAGGCCTTTGTGGGGTAGTTTGAATTTAAAACCTGCTAAGATGCTTGGAAATTGCACATAGGCCCAGCGTCAAAATTCAAAGTTCGGTAAAAACTGATATGGCTTGGTCTCCTATATGGCACTGTAGCTTCACAAAATAGTCCCAAAGACATACAATAGGGGTGTCATTTTACTCAGAAGACTTAGCTGAACATAATTTGGGGGGTATGAACTTAGTGGCACATGTGAAATATACAAAATGCCCAGCACAAATGCAATCCATATGTAAAAAACGCACAAAATAATTTTATTCCACATACTTTGGCATCTATTGGTGAAAAAATGGGGGCATGTTAAGGCACAATATGCACCTTATGAGATACCCTGGAGTGTCTACTTTTACAAATGGTAGGCCTTTGTGGGTTTTTTTTGAACAGTCAAACTGTTATAATACCCCAAATGGAAGCATAGGCTCATTAAATCCGTCTCTCAAAATTCTACTGTGAGTACTGAAAAGGACAGGTCTCTTATATGGCACTGTAGCTTCACGAACTAGTGCCAAAGACATACAATGGGGGTGTCATTTTACTCAGAAGACTTAGCTGAACATAATTTGGGGGGTTTGAACTTAGTGGCACATGTGAAATATACAAAATGCCCAGCACAAATGCAATCCATATGTAAAAAACGCACAAAATTATTTTTTACCACATACTTTGGCATCTATTGGTGAAAAAATGGGGGCATGTTAAGGCACAATATGCACCTTATGAGATACCCTGGAGTGTCTACTTTTACAAATGGTAGGCCTTTGTGGGTTTTTTTTGAACAGTCAAACTGTTATAATACCCCAAATGGAAGCATAGGCTCATTAAATCCGTCTCTCAAAATTCTATTGTGAATACTGAAAAGGACAGGTCTCCTATATGGCACTGTAGCTTCACGAACTAGTGCCAAAGACATACAATGGGGGTGTCATTTTACTCAGAAGACTTAGCTGAACATAATTTGGGGGGTTTGAACTTAGTGGCACATGTGAAATATACAAAATGCCCAGCACAAATGCAATCCATATGTAAAAAATGCACAAAATTATTTTATACCACATACTTTGGCAACTATTGGTGAAAAAATGGGGGCATGTTAAGGCACAATATGCACCTTATGAGATACCCTGGAGTGTCTACTTTTACAAATGGTAGGCCTTTGTGGGTTTTTTTTTGAACAGTCAAACTGTTATAATACCCCAAATGGAAGCATAGGCTCATTAAATCCGTCTCTCAAAATTCTACTGTGAGTACTGAAAAGGACAGGTCTCCTATATGGCACTGTAGCTTCACGAACTAGCGCCAAAGACATACAATGGGGGTGTCATTTTACTCAGAAGACTTAGCTGAACATAATTTGGGGGGTTTGAACTTAGTGCCACATGTGAAATATACAAAATGCCCAGCAAAAATGCAATCCGTATGTAAAAAATGCACAAAATTATTTTTTACCACATACTTTGGCATGTAATGGTAAAAAAATGGGGGCATGTTAAGGCACAATATGCACCTTATGAGATACCCTGGAGTGTCTACTTTACAAATGGTAGGCCTTTGGGTTTTTTTTTCAAACAGACAGACTGTTATAATACCCCAAATGGAAGCATAGGCTCATTAAATCCGTCTCTCAAAATTCTACTGTGAATACTGAAAAGGACAGGTCTCCTATATGGCACTGTAGCTTCACGAAATAGTGCCAAAGACATACAATGGGGGTACCGTTGTACTCAGCAGAAGTAACTGAACACATAATAAAACTTTGTACAGGAATAGCACACACCAACTTTACAAAATACACATGAGAAGTTCTTTGTTATAAGTTTGTGTGCGAAAACCCCCAAAAAACACAATTTTACTCCAATATTTAGCAGAGGTTGGCGGTAAAATGGCTACGTAGAAAGTGTCAAAACAACCTTAGGTAAATAGCCTGTGGTGTCTACTTTATATAAATATATACTTTTGTGTGGCAATTTTGTTTTCTTTTATGGCTATTAGGCTTACAAGACAAACATACCAAATTCTAAAATCGCTCCACATAAAAAGTTTATTTTACTCCTTGTGCTTTGTGACCTGTAACTACCAAAAAAAACTTAAATCCCAGACACATTATATATTCTGTAATTCAGAACAACTAAATGAATTTATTTTTAATTACTTTCCTTAACCTGCACTAATTATGTACACATTATTATTGCAAAAACTGTAAAAAAAACACACAAAAATTCATTTTTTTGCATATTTCTGTATTCTGTATTTTTTTGCATATTTCTGTATATATGTGTTACATCAAATTAAAGCCCTTTCTGTCCTTTAAAAAATGGTATATAATATGTGTCGGTGCAATGAATTAGTAAAAAGCAAATTGCAGTTGAACGCAAATAGCAAAAAATGCAAAAAATGCCGTTGTCATTAAGTGAAAGACAAGCTTCTGAAGCTCTGTCCTTAAGGGGTTAATTTTGTTCCCTGGGCAGCTGAGTTTTGTTTTGTTTTTCAAAGTTATACGTAAGAAAAAAAAAAAGAATTACTTTTTCTTTTGTATAAATGGCATGTTGACAAAAATTGAAAAACTGAGCTTTAATCAAATTCCATGTAATTTATCAACTATACCCTTGGATGTCAAATGCTTTACCCACCTCCCCAGCATCAAGCTGCCTCCTCAGAACATCGAGCTTTGCAGGATCTTAGGGTCAGAAGCAGTGTTTGAGGCACCTCCTCCATGACCATTCAATTTCTGATGGTGAAAAAGGAAGAGGTAAATTAATTCCAACAGACACCATGGGAGAAATTCAGTCTGGACCTGATCATATCCCAGCACTTTTGTTGAAGCTCAGTGCGCCGGCAATTGCTAAACCTGTCACAACCTTAATTAATGAATCCTTGGTGTCTGGATACATACCCAAACTTTGAAAGACTGCAAGAGTAGTACATATCCATAAAAGTGGTGACAAAACTTTGGTATCTATCTATATCATTGCTCCCTGTATTGTCAAAAATCTTGGAAAAATGCGTCCACACGCAACTATGTGAGTATTAATAACAATCAAACTATCTGACCCCTGATCAATCAGGCTTACGCCTGAATCACTCAACTACAACTGCCATCTTTAAAGTTTGCAATGACATCCAAACTGGCATGGAACAAAGAGACCTAACTGGAGCTATTTTCCTTGATTTTGCCAAGGCCTGTAAAAACGTAGGTATTGGTGATCGTCCGCTAACCTGGTTTCGATCATATATGTTGGATCGATTGCAATATGTGACCATTTCTGACAGCGACTCCCTCCCTCTTCCATTTACGTGTGGTGTTCCCCAAGGTTCCATTCTCGGCCCCCTACTATTCACATTATATAAAAATGATCTGCCTAATGTCTGCAAAGCCTCAAATGTACACATGTACGCAGATGACACCTTAATAGTGATGTCACGAACATGAAATTTTCCGTTCGCGAACGGCGAACGCGAACTTCCGCAAATGTTCGCGAACGGGCGAACCTGGCGAACCGCCATAGACTTCAATAGGCAGGGGAATTTTAAAACCCACAGGGACTCTTTCTGGCCACAATAGTGATGGAAAAGTTGTTTCAAGGGGACTAACACCTGGACTGTGGCATGCCGGAGGGGGATCCATGGCAAAACTCCCATGGAAAATTACATAGTTGATGCAGAGTCTGGTTTTAATCCATAAAGGGCATAAATCACCTAACATTCCTAAATTGTTTTGAATAACCTGCTTTAAAACATCAATTATGATGTTGTATTGATCAGGTAGTGTAAGGGTTACGCCCGCTTCACAGTGACAGACCAAACTCCCCGTTTAACGCACCGCAAACAACCGCAAACAGTCCATTTGCACAACCACAAACTCCCCATTTGCAAAAGGTTGGATACCAAGCTAGCCATGTCCCGTCCCTTGTCCTCACTGATGTCATTGAAGGTCTCTTCCTCCACCCAGCCACGTACAACACCAAGGGTCCCCGAAAGGTGACAACAAGCCCCCTGTATTTTTTTTAAATGTACACTACTGTTACACCAGATAATGTATAATAAACACAGGTTACTGGCTATGGGGGGGATAATGTATAATAAACACAGGTTACTGGCTATGGGAGGGATAATGTATAATAAACACAGGTTACTGGCTATGGGAGGATAATGTATAATAAACACAGGTTACTGGCTATGGGAGGGATAATGTATAATAAACACAGGTTACTGGTTGTGGGGGGATAATGTATAATAAACACAGGTTACTGGTTGTGGGGGATAATGTATAATAAACACAGGTTACTGGTTGTGGGGGGATAATGTATAATAAACACAGGTTACTGGCTATGGGAGGATAATGTATAATAAACACAGGTTACTGGCTATGGGGGATAATGTATAATAAACACAGGTTACTAGCTATGGGAGGATAATGTATAATAAACACAGGTTACTGGCTATGGGAGGATAATGTATAATAAACACAGGTTACTGGTTGTGGGGGGATAATGTATAATAAACACAGGTTACTGGCTATGGGGGATAATGTATAATAAACACAGGTTACTGGCTATGGAGGATAATGTATAATAAACACACACAAAAAAAAAAAAAAAAATGCAGCTTCAGAATTAATCTAAATTGTATGCTGTCTAGGAGGTGGGAGGGCCTGGGAGGGAGGGTCTGCTGCTGATTGGCTAGAATGTGTCTGCTGACTGTGAGGTACAGGGTCAAAGTTTACTCAATGATGATGAATAGGGGGCGGACCGAACATCGCATATGTTCGCCGTTCGTGGCGAACGCGAACATGCGATGTTTCCCAGGAACTATTCACCAGCGAACCGTTCGGGACATCACTAGACCTTAATCTTTGCAAGCAAATTCAATCTACTGCAGCTTGAGGTTGTGCTTCAAGACCAGTTCTCAGATGTAGAAAAGTAAGTCGCAAAAAAAAAACTCTTTCTAAACACTGACAACACTGTCTCAATGCTCTTCTGAACAGTACCTAAATTACCTAAATTTAAAAAATTCCTATCAATGCATCAAAACGAAATCAAATCAAATACTGACTCTTTCAAATACTTGGCTATATTGTTAGACCCCAATCTATCTTTTGGCCTCCACATAGAAAAACTCTCATCAAAACTCTATCCAAAACTAGGTGCCCTGTACAGAAACAAATCCTGCCTGTGCCCCACAGTAAAGGAAACGATTTTATTGCAAATGCTGATGCCAATCATAGACTATGGGGATGCAGTATATGCACCTGCACAGCAAACCCACCTTAATAAACTTAATACATTGTATTACTCGTTCTGCCACTTTGTGTTACAAAGTAATTATTTTACCAAATATTGTGAAATGCTAAAAGTGCTAAACTGGCTATCGCTGGAATCCAGACGAACCCTTCATCTTTCCAGCCTTGTGTTTAAGAGCTTTTCTGGGAAGTTCCCACCCTACCTGAGCAGAATGCTGTCCCCAGCTGTTCCCACCTCCTATAACCTCTGATCCAGTACCAGTATTTTATTTATTCTTCTTCGATACAAAAAGAAAGCGGCCCGATCCTTATTTTCCAAAGCATATAGGTAGTCTAAAAATCTTACTTTTATTTAAACAAATATTAATAAAATCATATTAATGAAATCATAATAATATTAAAAAAATCATGTGATTTTATTAATATTTGTTTAAATAGAAGTAAGATTTTTAGACTATATATTTGCTTTGGGGCAGTCTTTTTATACTTTTATTTAGTATTTTATTTTATTTGTACCTGGCGCAACCTATTTTCCATACACATCAGGTCCATCCTCAAAAGTATCCTAGCTGGGGATTGTTCCACCCACGCTGTTACCATAGAGCGGTGTAACGGACCGTTTCGCTCACAAGAGGATAAAAACCATTTAGGTGATAATCCCCTTTCAGATAGACCAGCAGCTACTGCAATCACCCCAAACTCCAAACTGCACGAATCCCCCATCTCCCGAACAGGAAACACACGAACCCTGGAAGCAGCTAAACAGGAAAAGCCCTACGAACAGCTTACACTCCTGGCAATCGGCATACAGTCAAATTCCCCCCAAGAATGAGACGGCACTTCACTTTGAGGGTTAAGCAGGAACTCACTGTGCTGGCACACCCAGCCTGGTTTTTATTACAGTCTTGCACATACAGGACCGCCCACAGGGAGGTATAAAATAACCAATAATATAACAGTTACAACCCACAGTAAAGTCCTTCCCTCTGCCTGTGATACAATTATCTTACACAATGTGAAATTTAATTATCACAGGCAGAGAAATACAGTGTAACGGAGCTCCGTGTACCCCGACCGAGTACCCTCCGTTGATGGATGCTCCTAGCGCTCTCAGAGGACTCCAAGCACTGCAGACGACACCACAACCACCGCAGGCTCCACAACCGCCGTAGCTTAACTGGAGCCGCGCCGTCTTCCTTCCACCCTGGATCGGCTTCTGTCCTCCAGGACCGTGTGGGGAAGACCTCTCCTCCAGGAGAGCGTATCCGGAACAAGCTCTTACAAGAGCTAAGTGATTAAGAGCTCAGGGGAATATGCAGCGCATAGCAATCCCCAGTGTGATATAGCAGTTCCCTCCAATAACGAGACAAGGCTACGTATTGAGGGTCAGAAGAGGTCTGAGGACTGGAACACCCAGCCTGCTTTTTATTAGGATCAGGTACATACAGGACACTCCCAGGGGGAGGATGAAATTGACCAATCACATGCATGGTAACACCCCCACGTCTCCTCCCCTCAGATAAACACATAACCCAATTAAAACATACATTATTTTACCCAAGTTCTGGATGTACCCCAAAAACAGGGGGTACAGCTTTAAATCTGGTATCCCCAAATAGCCCTTGTTCAGGGGAACAGTCTGTCCAAAAATCAGCCCATTCGGATGGATGGTTCGGGAGATACAGAGCTCCAAAGTTTTGACCGACCGCACAGACCAACTAGCCGAAAATAGTTCCATGAGTTTTGGCCTTGCGGTCGGTCTCCGTTCGCACGGTAAAATAGACGAAATTCTTGCCATCCATTCGCATCTTTGTGGTCGCTAGAATCCCCATACTAAGTTAAGTATAACTACCGAACGGCCGGTCGTTCGGTAGTTTCCGTACGTAGTTCTGGATGTCTGGAGGTCTTAGCGGTATTCGCCTGTTTGCGCTTCCGATTTCAGTTCCAGGCGTTCACAGGCAAACACCGCTGTTCGCACGCAAGATGGCCGCGAACACGTGTAAAAGTCCCGAAATGGCGGCCACCTATTCAGAGCACAAAGAATTCGCATGAAATCATACGAACGGCTGTATTCTCCAGCAATGGTATTCTCATGCAATATATTCGCCTAAATCCCCTGGCTGTTAGGTTATATTAGCAGTCCAAACCTACAGCATAGATAAAGGGTAAAAGACAGTCTAATACAAGTCCATATGCCTGAATACAGGGTTTACAGTGCAATATAGTCCAGGACCATAGTCGCAGGGGAGGAGGCAGGCAAGCAGGCCTCTCCAGGACAAAGTGGCGAAGGGCACTTCGTCACATACAGTTTTTACAAATATACTATAACTTTAAAACTATACATCACATTCACATAAAAACATATTCACAATCAATCCATTCAGGGGAACAACATATTTAAAAATGGCACGAATCAGACCAGGGGTTCAAAAGTTAGCAAAAGTATTTTTAAAGCCCACTGCCAGCATGGCTTTCCGGCCCAAACCAATCCTGGAGACAACGGAGAGGTGATCCAATTATATCCAGGGATAAAGGCAGACTCCATTGAGCACATGTTAGCAAAAGACACAAAAATACATAACTCCTATCATACTGAACAGAACCCCCACATTCAACCCATCCCCAGATGGCTTGGATCTGAGCGCTCAATATAGCCGAACAGCGCTCAGATGCCACAAACACAGTCAAATCGCCATGGGGTTTAAGTCTAGCATGAGCTGATGAGAGGGCCATAGTCAGCAGGTAGGAGGCGAGCAACCAGGCTCCTCCAGTGCACAGTGGCGAGGTTGGTTTCGCCACAAGCGGTTTGTCTGCTCCCAAAATTCTAAGTATATTTAATTTTACTACTACTTATTTGCAAATATGGAGAGCACTATAAGCCTTCTTTTTCTTTAATTGCATGTAAACTACTGGTTTGATTTAATTTCTAAACGTGTCCTGCAGGTTGGAAATGCTCCCACTGTTTAGTCTCATCCGGGGGAGGGGAGGGGATGGTGATGGGTGTCCATATACTTTCTCATTCCTTTTAATCTATCTGTTCTATGGCTACTTTTTATCATGAGGACTATGGGTCGCTGCTGTTAGCTCTTTTTACTGGTTGTTGGCTCTCCAGAGAGACATGCACACAGGGTGCAACCTGGTTTATACACTAAGTAGGTTAGCGACAAGGTCTATAGGTTGGACTTTCTTTAATGGGTGGGAGAGGCAGTCCCAATGTTCGCTCTTTCAGTGAGATGGGCGCTTGTTCAATTTGAAAGGCAGCAAATGAGTAACTGGAGAAGAGCTTAGGGATGGGCACTAGGCATTCTGCTTTAATGTATGAACCCCCAAGGAAAACATAAATATTATGGCTCTCCAATAGAGATGTCCCGAATAGTTCGCTGGCCAATAGATCCCGGCGAACATAGCTTGTTCGCGTTCGCCACGGATGGCGAACATATGCAATGTTCGGTCTGCCCCCTATTCGTCATCATTGAGTAAACTTTGACCCTGGACCTCACAGTCAGCAGACACATTCCAGCCAATCAGCAGCAGACCCTCCCTCCCAGACCCTCTCACCTCCTGGACAGCATACATTTTAGATTCATTCGGAAGTTGCATTCTTTTTTTTTTGTATTTTTTTTTTAGACAGAAGTGTGTAATATTTGAGCATGCTAGGCTGAACGTGCGTATATCATGGCTAGTTACACTAAGGGTATGAGTATATAGCAGTACATTGTTGTGAAAGATGGCTGTCATGTTTAGGGTGTAGCTTACATCAACAGTGTATTTATATCAGCAGCTCCACCACTAGTTATAAATCAAGTGTGAGTCGCCCCATGAGATGAGACTAGTGAATAACATAATACATGAATGATTAAGGTGTGAGGAAGGCTGAACTTGATGGACGCAAGTCTCTTTTCAGCTATCTAACTATGTAACTATGTAACTATGTAAGGTAAAGGCATGTAAGGAACTAAGACAATAAACTCTTTAGGAGGTGAAATAATGACATGTTTAACCCCTTAAGGACCAAACTTCTGGAATAAAAGGGAATCATGACATGTCACACATGTCATGTGTCCTTAAGGGGTTAAACGCTTCCTACTTTACGATTAGTTAATGTGCAGAGAGCAGTTCATGTGATCAAAGGAATGGTGTGGAGGATCGGCTATAGTGGGACATGCTTGGCAGGCTGCTGTTTACTGCTTGTGCTCATTCGATCCCTTCTGGGCGCCTGGTGCAGACCCTGGGAGTCACTGATACCTGGTACAACAAAGGCAAGTCTCTGGCTGAGTGCCGGGTTCGCGGCTTGAGGTGGTGGGAGCTTGTTTTGTCGGGTGGTCGAATCTGTCCCGGTGGTGCGTCACGTCCGGTGCGGGATTGTGGTGGCTTAAGGTGGAGGCAAGTGCTTGACGTGGGGCAGGCTCTGCATTTCTGTTTGTGCCTCCGGTCACGTCTTCAACGCCTTTTGCGTTGGTGGATTTTAATGGGGACTGCTTCGCTTAGCTGTGGTGGAGCTTGTTGGGGCTGTGGTGGAGCTTGTTGGGGCTTCCAGCTTGTTATTTGCTTCCAAAATTGATTAAATTTTCTGTCCAGCTTAGACTCAATATCCTGCCATGCTTTGCTGGTACCAGGAGGACACGCGGCTGCCGCCATATTGGGAGAGTTGCAGATGAGTATGTCAACCTGGGCGGCTGTGCTCTGTGCATCCATTAGCTCCAGACAGCCTCTCAGGGGTGGACCGGGATAACCCCCATCGGTCCGAGGGGGAGGGTAACAGAGCTCCTGCTGGGAAGTAGCTGCTCCTGGGCATCCCAGGATCGGGAGATCGGCCGCCTCTCCCGCCCGGTGAGCACCAGGCCACACTTGCCACGCGGAGGTAAGTAAGACTCTGTCGAGTTGCTGACCGCTATTAAGCATGTCGGTCAGGTAGGAGCAACATTGCTGGGTCATCCCCTTCTGGGGTGAAATTCGCTTGTTGATAGCTGCTTAAAGTGAGATATTGAGGGAGCTCACACAAAGTGCGTCTTTCCTCCATGACAGCTAGCCCCCCCCCCCCCCAGAAGCTGCATTCTTAGTGAGAGGAGGGACAGTGTAGCTGCTGCTGATTTAATAGGGAAATCGATAGCTAGGCTAGTGTATTCAGTGTCCACTACAGTCCTGAAGGACTCATCTGATCTCTGCTGTAAGGACAGCACCCCAAAAAGCCCTTTTTAGGGCTAGAACATCAGTCAGCGTGTGTGTCAGGCTCACAGCGTATACTGTGCCCACTTGCCCAGTGCCACCACTACTATCTGGTGGCACATTAGATTACACGCACAGTGCCCCAAATTTGAAGTGGGAGGACCAACCGAGCATCTTTTTCCATCTCCCGGTTCCTAAAATCGATGCCATATACACGTCCCCTGATAGGGGACATAACAGGGATTAAACTGATAAGAATAGTACTACTTAACACACCACTCCTATCTGGTGGCACATTAGATTACACGCGCAGTGCCCCAAATTTGAAGTAGGAGGACCGACCAAGCATCTTTTTCCATCTCCCGGTTCCTAAAATCGATGCCATATACACATCCCCTGATAGGAATAGTGTGGCGAAACCTACCTCGCCACGTGTCCTTGGAGGGGGCTGATTGCCCGCCTCTTGCCTTTGGACTATGGACCAGACTTTATGGGAATGTGATACCCCAGATAGCCATACCATGGAGCCTATTCATATAATGAAAGACTATGGGAAAGACTTTAGCTCCATGGCAATTGTACTGTGTGAGTAGGATCTGCGCGCTATTCGGTAGTTTTGTGCGTGCAGATCCCAGCTATCTGGGGATAGGTGAAATGTCTGTGTGTTATGTGTAAATGTGACTTTATGTATTTTAAAGTGTTTTATGTTGTCTTGCAACCATGTGGTTAATGGAGTCTGCCTTTAGTCCTGGGTAATTGGATTACTTCTCCAATTAACTCCAGGGCAGAAGGGAGGAAACCAGGGTGCATTGTGGGGATGTTTTTCTGCCAGCCAGAAAGGAACAAAAGATACTTTTAGTAACTTTTGAACCCCTGGTCGGATTCATGCCATTTTTTAATATGTTGTTCCCCTGAATGGATTGATTGTGGATATGTATTTTTATGTGAATGTGATGTATGGTTTTAAAGTTATGAAAGTTGTGTAAAAGTATATTTTACACTGTATGCATAATGGGATTATGTGTCACACTAAGGGGAGTGGATGTGTGGGAGGTAACATCTATGTCATTGGTTCTTTTATGCCTCCCCCTGGGTGTGGCCTGTATGTGTGAGTTGGAAATAAAAGCCAGGCTGGATGAGCCAGTCCAGAGTTCCTGTTTTACCCTCAAAGTGAAGTGTCGTCTCATTATTGGGGGAAGGATTTATGGTATGCTGTTCCAGTTGACTGCTAGGAGTGTAAGCCTATTCGTATGGTTCCTATTCAACGGTCTACAGCATTCATATGCTTGGGATAATTTAAAAGGTTTCTCGGATCCAGTGTTCGTGTGTCTCCAGTCGGGAGAGTGGTGTTTGCAGTAGCTGCCTGTGCATCTGGAAAGGTGGATATCGCCTAAACTGGGTTTTATCCTCTTGTAAGTGAAACGGTCCGTTACAAATAGTACTACTTAACACACCTTATAATAACGCAGAGAGAGGCAACGCAGAGAGAGGAGTCTGAAGAAGAGGAGTCTGAGGAGGAAGGTGGCTTTGAGGAGGTGGAAGACCAAACACAGCAGGCATCCCAGGGGGCTTGTTGTCACCTTTCGGGGACCCTTGGTGTTGTACGTGGCTAGGTGGAGGTAGAGACCTTCAATTACATCAGTGAGGACAACGAACGGGACATGGTTAGCTTGGTATCCAACCTTGTGCAAATGGGGAGTTTGCGGTTGTGCAAATGGACTGTTTGCGGTGCATTAAACGGGGAGTTTGGTCTGTCACTGTGAAGCGGGCGTAACCCTTACACTACCTGATCGATACAACATCATACCTGATGTTTTAAAGCACGTTATTCCAAACAATTTAGGAATGTTAGGTGATTTATGCCCTTTATGGATTAAAACCAGACTCTGCATCAACTATGTAATTTTCCATGGGAGTTTTGCCATGGATCCCCCTCCGGCATGCCACAGTCCAGGTGTTAGTCCCCTTGAAACAACTTTTCCATCACTATTGTGGCCAGAAAGAGTCCCTGTGGGTTTTAAAATTCGCCTGCCTATTGAAGTCTATGGCGGTTCGCCTGGTTCTCCCGTTCGCGAACATTTGCGGAAATTCGCGTTCGCCAATCGTGAACGGAAAATTTTATGTTCGCGTCATCTCTACTCTCCAATGTTTGATACCTAACTTATAGTTACTCATCAACCAAATAGGGTTAGGCCCCTCAACTAATATGCCTAGGACATCACCGATAATATCCATTTTGTATTTTGCCCTTAACAAATGGACAGCAATGTCATAACTGTGTCTGAATTTAAGTTTATATGATTGTTGATGTGCTAAGACCTGCAAGTCATAGTAAATCTTTATTACTACACTCCATTTTCAATAGTAATGTTATTGATCATATCACATGGTCCTGTGAGACCAATGGGTTTTATCTTACAATGGAGACCTGCGAGTCTCATGGTATAGTCATGCAATATTTTCTTTAACTTTTTTATTGACATCTTCTTTGTCTTTTGAACAAAAAACAATCAAAATCTGATTTCCAAAAAAAGAAGTTCTGCCATCAGAAAATGTGTAGTTGTAGCCAAAGTGAATTTTTTTGTCATGGACAAAATAAGAGCAACTTGGCACTCCACCAGCAAACATAAAATAAAATAGGAAATCCACCTGGGTGCAATCCCGCGTTCAATATATGCAGCAACCTTATGGAGCACTCACAGGTCTTCAAATCGTCCAAATAGTGTTTTTTATTTAATCTTCCCAATTTCAGCTGTGTTACAAATCAAACTGATGTTTCAAGATCTTGATAAAGACCCGAACGGGTCGAAACGTCAATTTGATTTGTAGCACAGCTGAAATTTGGAAGATTTAATAAAACCACTGTTTGCACGATTTGAAGAATATATATATATAAAGAATATATTCTTTTTCTGAAAGAATGAACTATTTACAGCTGACATTTTAGTTATAAGCTGCAGTAATGCCTGTAAATTGTGCACTTTGCATCAGGAAACCAAAGCAATTTGCTAGTCACCACCAAAAGGGAACTCCCTTTAGGATATCACAAAAAGAGATTAAAGAATGAAATGTTCTCTGATATAACTCTGACGTTCAGCCTTTCAGTGAATCTCTTAGAAACATGTAAACACGAGGGTTATATATAAAAGTGGTGTAATCCCTTCTAACAATTTTCTGCATAGCTGTGGTTTCAGAATTTTGGAACCATGCATGTTTAAACAAGAGGCACAACCGCTTGTCCTGCTAGATAACCCACCTCAAACCCATGGAGTGTTGGATGGGATGATCGAGAGTTCCGTTCAGTTGTTAATGGGGACTGTACTCCCTTAATTCACCCATTTAAAACAATGCCAAATATGTTTTATCTGCTGACTGTCCTGTGTGTACTCACTTTTTAGAAAAATAAATGGGTGGGCACTGCTGAGAATGGAGTCCAAATCAAATAAAAGGAGAGAAGTTAAAAGAAAGGTAACACACATTCGTTAGTAGGTGGTCCTGAGGAATCACTGCTTCCTGTATGGTTGAAGAAAACCATTGAACTATTTATACTGATGAGAAGAGGACGCACACTCGTTGTTTTGTTAGGGTGTTAGAGGTGCAGCTGGTACTCCAGTAATTTAAAAGCTAGAGTATAGTTTGTAGCAAATATTACTGTCTTCCTAATCTCTCACAGCTCTGACCTTGACTAGAACTTGCAGTGTTTTCTTTCGTTATCAAGAATGTTTCATTCATAACTATAACCATGCGGTCAGTTATAAAATCTATAGACCACAAATATTGCTATGGGACCTGTTCTCCCTAGTCCATGAAGAATACTGGGGATGCACCTCTTATATGCACTAACTCAACCACTACAAAAGATTGTTAGAAGCCGTCGACTTTATCAGAATGCTGACAGTCTGGCTGTCTGGCTAAGCTTTTGAGATAGTGTAAGGGGACACAAGAAAAGAATCCTCATCAAAATGAAGTCCAGGTTCGAGAGGCAGAATGTATGACAAAGAGGGGACATCAGGTTATCATCTGAATTAAATGTGTTTCCATATGGCACACGTAGGAGGAAGTCCTCGAGAAAAGGCAGAGATAGACGGTGACACAAATGATTGATTGGGAAAAAACACAAAACTATTTAAATGTTGAGAAATTACTTCTGTATTTAGAAGCAGAAAATCCACTTCAGAACTGGCCATGAGAGACAATTGCATCCATAAAAACAATACTTAAAAACTGAGAAAGATAATATGAAACCCTTAAAATAGAGGGTTTGCCTCTGATTATCACCTAATAAAAAGTCAAAACGTACAACCTGCACAATGCATGTAAAACCAAACTAGCCTAGTTTGGCTAGTAATAGAGAGGGCTACTATGTATCACCTTATCATATTGTAACTAAGTATACCAATAAAGCTAGATATACAATGTATCTCCTTGTGGGATTTTAGCAAAATAAGAGCTGCATAGTACCACTCACTATAACTTCATCAAATCATCAACACAGTGACAAACTTGTACTTCCTACACCTGTGCTTGTCAAAAATCTCAATTTTTAGAACAGGTAATAAACAGGCCACCCGCTCTGGCCAGCTAGAAGAACCACAAGTTCAGGAGACAGGAATCGACTAATATGTTACCTAGGCTACCTAGTCTGTCTGTCCATATTAAGCGTAGACTGTAGCTTAACAGATCCTCCAAGAGCGTTGTGAGTGAACTTCCTCAACATGGAAGGGTTGTGTATCAAGTCTCATGCAATAAAGTCTCCTAACTAGGTTCCAAAGGCTATCTTCCTACATGCTAATATCTCTATGGCTGCAAGCTCAACAGCAGCCTACCATACCGCGGGGCCTCACGGACACGTAGCCTGCATAAATAAACCACGGCTAATCACCCAAAACTAAAAACAATCCTGGTGACTGTCACAGATCTCTACGGCAGCTTCATCCAGGACCAATACAGTAATCAGAATTTGGTTTAACATACACACTGTGTGGGATGCATGTCTATCATTAGGTATGATTAAATTTAGATTTTTTTATTAAGAAAAAATTTGGTAGTAAACCCTCTGTTTGAGGGTTCCCTCTTTTCTTACTCAGTTTTTAGCTGTTGGGAAAGTGTCTGGGTTAGACAAGAAGCACATCAGGCTAATTTGTTGAGCATGACTTGAACTTATACTATTTACCTGCAGTGTTAATTTTGTCGACTTACAATTTTAGTCAGATTTTAGTCGACTAAACTTTTTGAGATTAGTCGACTAAAACTGGACTAAAACAATTCACATGACCAAAATACGTCTAAAACTAAAATGGCTTCTTAGTCAAAAGACTATGACTAAAACTAAGTTTAAATTTGAGACTATGACTAAAACTAAGTTGAAATTTGCCATAAAAATTCACACTGCTTGTATTTTTTCTTTTGCATTTTAATATTGTGTTATATTTTATAATAAAGAGAATTGATGTTTTGTACTCTGCTGGGCCTCTGTCATTGCTGGAATACAAATGGTCCATTTCTCTTTTTTCTTTTACATTGTACTGAGTGTTTTCCGACCGGGCAAGTCAGTATTCGAATTCTATTTCCAGACCACTAATGTTCCCGAGTATGCTGAATTCCAAAAAAAACAAGTGATTGTATTCACTAACATTCACCCAGGCAACCTTCTTCTGATACCATTACAGAAACCAGAAGGTATAGGGAAAAAATCACCATCATTTTCTCCAATGTTTAGTCCTAACTGAAGTTAAGAGGGAACTTATCCCATCACAACATGTGCTTTGTTTAGTAACTGCGATGCTTACTAACCAAAAACCTAGCTTATGATGTGTGGACCAGAACAGGAAAGTGGTGGAGGTATATTTAGCTATAAAATCATTGCAACAATAATTAAAGGAACACTATAAGGAAATAAACTTTTTTTTTTTTTTTTTACTTGTAAGAAACGTTTCTGGAAAAAAGTAACACGCAATGAAAATGGATTACTAAAATACAAGAACATCGTGCTGCAGAATATTATAAGAACAGCGGAATACGTTGGCATAATGCAGTATCAATAAAATGAATAAGGTCAACAATTCCTTGTTTTTCCAGTTTGTGCATCCTACATTCCTGCTGAACAAGTTGGCGCTTTGTAAATTTCTGCTTCTAATAAAATAAATAACTTGCCATTTGTTGGTTGCAGAACACCTACCTTCGGGCTTCTCTCTGATCTAGCTCTGGCATAACGTATCCCTCTGCCATGCTATGCTAAAACCCGTTTCCTTGCCAGAATAATGAAAAAAAAAAAGCCTTCTTTCATTCCTCAGAGGAAGCATTTTGATAAACATCCAGAAATTATCTGGCAGACGCGACTCAACAAAAAAAAATCTAATGAATGTACGACTTGTTTGAAGACTGCAATGAAAGTAACCAATGAGATTTCAGCATTGAACATCCCGTAGTATTTATAGCAGTATTGATCATTGATCACTAGCAGAATACATATCATGTAAATATTAGAAGCCTGTTTTTGCTGCGTTTTTCATTTTCTTTTCTTTTTTTGCTAAATTCCTTTGGAGAGGATTGTGAGTTTATTTTATTTCATTTTTATTTTCCATTCTATGATATTTCAGATCATTAGGGACCTTCCCTGTATCCACGTTTCCGTGGACACGCCTATTGTTGTCTTAGAATTGTGAGTTTAGCTATAATTTTTTATTAAAGAATTAAATATGGATTGACTTTCAAATCTCCAAAATAGCTGCCAAGCCCCCACTGAATGAAATGAAAAGGCAAGCTTTAAGCAGGACTCTATTGAACCCAAACATATTCTTCATCTTTCTTGTCTGGTTCATAACCGTTTCTCAGGAAACCTCCCACGCTACCTGAGCAGTATTCCTGCTGCCTTCACCCCCTCCCCCACCATGCCTTCTGTTTTGCTTACTTTCCATAGTTTATCTCAAAAATGAGAACAGATTCTCAAATAGCCAGAGAATCTTAAATGTCAAATAATTCCTAAAAACATCTGCATCTGACTTCAATAAAAAAAACTACTGAATTCACAGTTAATGTATGTCTCCTAGTATATGTGTACTTTTTGTATCTCTAAATACTTCCTGGGAAAATCAAAGAAATGTCAACGTATTTCTTAACCTGCACTGTCACCACCCCTCCCCCCCCACACACACACACACAAAATGTGTATGTCATAAAGACAAAACCTTTATGAAATACTCATATTGACTGTGTTGTAATTTCACTGAAGTTTAGGTCTAGTCAAAAGGTATACTGAGACAGTAGGGGCTAGACTTTGTCTCAGTTTTTTCCTATGCCTGACACTTCTAGATACTAGGTGAACCTACAGCCGTGTAGAAGGGTCAATCCCCCAGCTGTCACCTGTGGCACCCGGGGCGTACCTCTCCCCTCCCCACCTTAGTACGCCACTGCCAAAGGTATAAATTGTGTGAAATTACTATTGTGGAATAAATGTTGTTTCATAGAGGGTTTATTTGTGTTGCACCAATGTTCTCATTGTTATTATTTTAAATAATTAACTGTTTTGTCTCTTTTCCTTAATTAGGTGCTTTTTCACATTTGATAATTCTAATATTCAAGATAGTTACATTGTTACACAGGCTGAAAAGAGACATGTGTTCATCAAGTTTAGCTTTTCTCACATATGCTTTTGCTGTTGATGCAAAAGAAGGCAAAAACCTCAGTTTCAAGCGCTTTCTAATTTTCCAACAAACTAGGGAAAAAAAATCCTTCTTGACCCCAGAATGGCAGTCAGATTTATCCTTGGATCAAAAGGCTATTACCCCACAAAGTAAAAATGATATCCCTGAATATTGTGTTTTTACAAGTATTCATCCAGTTGCTTTAAAAAGCTTTAAACTTTGATAAAACCACCGATTCAGGCAGAGAATTCCGCATCCTTATTATTCTTACTGGAAAAACTATTTCATTTGCTTTAGACTAAATGTCCTTTCTTCTAATCTCAACTTGTGACATTGTGTCCTATGTATAGTTCTTTCTATGGATAGATATGGTTTGTATTGGCCCTGATATATATCTGTACAATGCTATCATATCCCTTCTGAGGCACCATTTTTCTAAAGAAAACAGATTTATATGTTCCAATTCTTTTATTAATTTTGTAGCCCGCCATTTTTTACTGCCCCAATTTTTTACTACATGTTTGAGGTGTGCTCTTACTGTTGAATTATAAAGAAGCAAAATTATATTTTCATCACGAGAATTAATGCCCCTATTTATACATTACATTATACATGACAATACCTTATAGGCCTCAGCAACTGCTGATTGCCATTGCACATTGTTGCCTACTTTGTTTATAACAATTCACAAATACGTCTCTTGTGTTATCTCTAATTCACTACGATTTAGGGTGTAATTTGCTTGTACATTCTTTACTCCGAAGCGCACAACTTTGCATTTATCTACGTTACATTTCATCTGCCATTTAAGTGCCCAGCCCCCAATCCATCTAAATCCCTCTCCACATTGTATTACTTTACAGAGTTATGTGTATTCTGCAAATACTGAAACATGGCTTTCGATGCTTATTTAAAGATCATAGTATCGGTCCCAAAACAGAACCCTGAGGGACACCACTTACCACTTTTGTCCAGCCTGAAAATGTACCATTAATGACAACTCGTTGTACTCTATCTTTAAGCCAACCTTCTACCCAAGAACAAGAACAAGAAGAAAGATAGATTTTTGATTTGGGTGCAAATATAGCTGAAACATAAATGTTAAAAATGTGTTTCTAGCACTGAATCCAAGAAAGCCAATTCTGACAACTTATTTTTCAGAGTGCTGTGACCCAGGCCAAAATAGGTTCTAGATTTTTGCACACTTTCACAGCTGAACAAATACTAAAAGAGATGGATGGTGAAGCACCGTTTACCTAAATTACATCAACAGAAACAAGAGGGAGCCTCATATCCATATATGTTATTGAAAATGAAGAAAATATCAAAGGTTTGAGAGGTAAGTTTATCGGGACAGCTTTCTAACATCACAATCATTGCAATAACAAGATGTGTTTATTGCACTTGGAGTGTCCCTTCAAGTTTTCCATATTGCATTTTTATAGTATATGATCCATGACAATGTTAGTAATATTATAAAATACAGTGAAGTGCAATGTGTGGCTTTCAGTAAAATGCTGGTTATTTCTCCAAGGGTGGATTCCCTGGAAAATGTGACCATAATTTTGGATTTTGGACTTTATCATACTCCAGGAGCCAGGGAATTTTCAGTGAAGAAAACATGAAAGTCTTGTTATTCTTTTATTTTTTTTGTTTGGAAAAAGCAAGACATTAGCAGCAGATCCTTCAAATCCTGCAAATTGCAAGGTGGGACTTCCATGGATCAGATATATGCAGGGCCGGTGCAAGGATTTTTGGGTACATAGGCGAAGATGTATTTTTCCGCCCCCCCCCATTCAAAAATAACATCTTCACCTATGTGCCTCTTAACCAGCCCCTCTCCCCGTCCATTATTGGTCCCCTCCCTTCCCTGTCCCTTAGTGTTCTTCTGACAGTCACACACACTCAATGACAAACACAGAGACTCACTGATCTGACACACACACACTGATTGACACTCATTGACAGACACACTGATAGTCACACAGACTCAATGACAAAGATACTCTCACTGATTTGACAGACACTCACAAACACACACTGACACACACACACATACACTGACACACTCACATGCAACACTCATACAATCACTCACAGACACACATACACTCACTCACGCACACACTCACAGTCACTCACAGACACATACACTCACTCACGCACACACTCACAGACACACATACACTCACTCATGTACACACTCACATACACTCACGCACACACTCACAGACACACATACACTCACTCACGCACACACTCACAGACACACATTCACTCACACACAATCACTCACAGTAACACATACACTCACTCACGCACACACACACACAGAGACACATACTCACAGACACTCACTCACACACAGACACTCACACAGACATTCACACACAGACACACACTCACAGACACTCACTCACACAGACACATACACACTCAGACACTCACTCACACACTCACTCACACAGAGACACATACACACTCACAGACACACAGACACTCACTCACTCACACACACAGTCACTCACAGACACACAGTCACTCACAGTAACACATACACTCACTCACGCACACACACACACACACAGACACATACTCACATACACTCACGCACGCACACACACACTCACAGACACTCACTCACACACTCACACACACACACTGACACACACACAGACACTCACACACAGACACACACTCACAGACACACACTCACAGACACTCACTCACACAGAGACACATACACACTCAGACACACAGACACTCACTCACACACTCACTCACACAGAGACACACACACTCACAGACACACACTCACTCACACACACACACTCACACACACACTCACTCACTCACAGACACACACTCACAGACACACAGACACTCACTCACACACACACACAGAGACACATACTCACTCACAGACACATACACACAGACACTCACTCACACACACACTCACACAGACACTCTCACACACAGACACTCTCACACACAGACACATCACATACATTCACAAATTATTTTAATACATAAATAATATCCACCCAGCCTCCCTACCTGGAGAGCTGGTGTGGATCATTCCCTGGGGTCCAGTGGGGCTGCAGGGCGGCGTGCGGCAGGGCTGCGATCAGGCGCTGCGAGGGAGCTCTAACCTCTCTGCTCTGCTCCCTCGCGGGCTGTCTGCTGATGCCGCGGGAGCCGGAATATGACGTCATATTCCGGCTCCCGCGGCATCACTAGACAGCGCGCGAGGGAGCAGAGCAGAGAGGTTAGAGCTCCCTCGCAGCGCCTGAACGCAGCCCTGCCGCACTGGGGGCGGAGATGGTGGCCGGCAGGAGGGAGAGCTTCCCTCCTGCCGGTCACTGAAATCTTGCGCCCCCAGAGCCGGTGCGCCCTTAGGCGGCCGCCTGTGCCGCCTTATGGACGCGCCGGCCCTGGATATATGTTCCCGCACATCCCACAGATGTTCAATCAGATTGAGATCTGGGGAATTTTTTGTCATGTTCCTTCTACCATTTCTGAACATTTTTTGTAGGGTGCATTATCCTACTGAAAGAGGCCACTGCCTTAACCCCTTAAGGACACATGACGTGTGTGACACGTCATGATTCCTTTTTATTCCAGAAGTTTGGTCCTTAAGGGGTTAAAGGAACAGCATTGCCATGGCAGGGTGTACATGGTTAGCAACAATTCATCTACATGAATTCAAGGACCCAAGGTTTCCCGGCAGAACATTGCCCAAAGCATAACACTGCCTCCACTGGCCTGCCTTCTTCCCATAGTGCATCTGGCTGCCATTTTTTCCTCAGGTAAACAATGCACACACACCTGGCCTTCCACCTGATCTAAAAGAAAAAATGATTTATCAGACCAGGCAACCTTCTTTCATTGCTCCATGGTCCACTTCTGACCTTCAGGTCCACATTGAAGGTACTCTCAACAGTGGACTGGGGTCATCATGCGCGTGCAGACCTATACGCAGCAAACGTTAATGCACTGTGTGTTCTGACACCTTGCTATCATGGCCAGCAGTAAGTGTTTCAGCAATTTGAGCTACAATAGCTTTTCTGAGTGATTATTACAGCCAAGCTGGCCTTCTCTCTTCACATGCATCAATGATACTTGGGCATCCAGTTGTTCCTGACACAAATTTTGGTACGTGCTAACCACTGGACACCAGGAACACCCCACAAGCCTTGCCATTTTGGAGATACTGTGATCCATTTGTCTAGCCATCACTATTTGCCCTTGCCAAAGTCACTCACATTTCTTCACTTGCCTGTTTTACCTGCCCCAACACATGAAATTCAATAACTTGCTGCTTAATATATCCCACCAATTAACAGCTGTCATTGTAATTATATAATCAATGTTATTCACTTATCTGTCAGGGGCTTTAATGTTGTATGATCGGAGACTGATACATGAACTGCAAGTTAACAGACTGTACATTTGCTCAAGCTCTGTGAGTCAGCAGTTCGAAAAGTTCATTTTAACTTTTGCAGGATCAAAGTGAGCAATATTGTGTTTTTTCCTGTTTTATTTAACATTCTGGTTTCAATTTAAAAGACTTGCATGTGAATATATTTTTCATTTATTCTCCCAAGATTATTGAAGTTGATAAAATAATGTTTGCTCAATTACATTATTTATATGTACTTTTGTGTAAAATACAGCCTGTAATATCATTAAGCAAATTACTGAAGGATTAACAAGCATAGAGTACAAAGTTTTTAGTTTTCCAGGAATTGTTAACTATTTTCATATGCTGTTTTGTTTCTTCCCTGCCTACTATTTTCTAATGCTTTTAACATTTTGGACACACATTCAAAAATATTCAGTTTCACGTGTACATTTGTATGTATATATTTTATTTATTTCTATATAATTGCAATGAACAATTACGAATAATTTCAAAATGCAATCATTGTGTAATAGTACATAATAATAAATAATAATAAATATAAACACACATCTATAAAATTATACATTTTTAATGTTACTGAGTTACCTGCAGTGCTTTTCAAAGAGGGTGCTCACCAATAATGAGTACCAAAAAAAGAGATACTCTCAGAGGATGGTAAGTTTACTTTTATTTTTAAAGGTATTGAGTTAAATGGTGCCCCCTCATTATTTGTAGGGTGAGGGGGGTAGGTAGGAGTTTATTTTTAGGGGGAGGGGGTGACTAGGGGTTTGGGGACCCCTAGTTACCTGGGGGGGGTTAAATTTTCATTTAGGGCCCCCACCCACCGCTCAGGGGTGGGGGCCAGCGGAGAGGACATTAGGTCCCCCCTATTTGTATTTTTTGTATTTAGGGCCCCCACCCGCCGCTCAGGGGAGGGGCCAGGGGGGAGGACATTAGGTCCCCCCCATTTGTATTTAGGAACCCGCCGCTCAAGGGTTGGGGGCCAAGGGGAGGACAATAGGTCCCCCCCATTTGTATTTAGGGCCCCCACCCGCCGCTCAGGGGTGGGGGCCATGGGGGAGGACATTAGGTGTGTCCCCCTTATTCTTGTTTAGGGCCCCCACCCACCGCTCAGGGGTGGGGGCCAGGGGGGAGGACATTAGGTGTCCCTCATTTGTATTTAGTGCCCCCACCAGCGGCTCAGGTGGTGGGGGCCAGGGGGAGGACATTATGTGTGTCCCCCCCTTATTCTTGTTAAGGGCCCCCACCCACCACTCAAGGGTGGGGGCGGGGGGAGGACATTAGGTCCCCCCCCCCCAATTTTTATTTAGGCCCCCACCGCCGCTCAGGGGTGGGGGCCGGTGGGGAGGACAATAGGTCCTCCTCCCTTTTTTTTACTTTAGGGCCCCCACCCACTCAGGGAAAGCAGGAACAAAGTTAATTCAAGTAACAACCGATAAAATCAGGAGCTTAGATGAGCGTCCCT
The DNA here is from genome assembly GCF_036172605.1 of Pelobates fuscus. NCBI lineage: Eukaryota > Metazoa > Chordata > Amphibia > Anura > Pelobatidae > Pelobates > Pelobates fuscus. Next base: position 40,314,042 of record NC_086320.1, read on the forward strand.
CTCACAAGGCAAAATCACCAAGCAATTAGACTTAGGCGAGTCTTCCCTATATGGCAGGGAAGCCGCGCGTCATCATGAGGGCGGAGTTAATTGCTGAAAGTGGACATAACCTCGAGGATTCGGCAATGCATTCAGACAGGTTCTGACACTGACCTGGGGGACGCAGCATGGATAAGAGGTCCCAGAAACAACAACAACCCAAGAAGCAGCCAGAACAGTTCGTTACCACCAACAAAGTTAAAGCGGAGATCCAGGCCTTGGGCATGAGGACGGTACTGTTGGAGCAACGGGTGGAGTCCACCCAGTTCAAAGATGGGCGCACCCGAGTTTTACACCTGGACGGTTCCAACGGATTTGGCGTTCCCCAGCACCTCGGCAGAGGTATTGCATCCCCTCTCTCGCGTGATTGGTATACCGTGGGCGAGTGATATCTGCTGGCAGAGGGGCCTTTGTCATAGTCTGCTGGCTGCAAGGGGTTAGCCTTGCTGGGGGCCTACCTGGGGTGGGGACCTGCTTTGTCTTTGTTCGGTGGTGGGCCAGTTGGGTCTGTCCCACACCGTGCTTGTTAACGGTGGGGGCCAGGGGGGAGGACATTAGGTCCCCCCCTATTGGTATTTAGGGCCCCCACCCGCCGCTCAGGGGTGGGGGCCGGGGGGAGGACATTAGGCCCCCCCTATTGGTATTTAGGGCCCCCACCCACCGCTCAAGGGTGGGGGCCGGGTGGAGGACATTAGGTCCCCCCATTGGTATTTAGGGCCCCCACCCACCGCTCAGGGGTGGGGGCCGGGGGGAGGGCAATAGTTCCCCCCCATTGGTATTTAGGGCCTCCACCCGCCGCTCAGGGGTTGGGGCCGGGGGGAGGACAATAGGTCCCCCCCTATTGGTATTTAGGGCCCCCACCCGCTGCTCAGGGGTGGGGGCAGGGGGGAGGAAAATAGGTCCCCCCATTGGTATTAAGGGACCCCACCCGCCGCTCAGGGGTGGGGGCCGGGAAGAGGATAATAGGTCCCACCCTATTGGTATTTAGGGCCCCCACCCGCCGCTCAGGGGTCGGGGCCAGGGGGAGGACATTAGATCCCCCCCCCAATTTGTGTTTAGTGCCCCCACCCACCGCTCAGGGGTGGGGGCCAGGGGGGAGGACAATAGGTCCCCCCCTTATTCTTGTTTAGGGCCCCCACCCACCGCTTAGGTGGGTGGGGGCCCATCACTATTGTGGCCAGAAAGAGTCCCTGTGGGAAATTTATATTTCTATTACTTAGCGGCCCAATTAACCCAGATTGCCCTGTGGCATTCTACCCTGGAGGAAAGAGTTTAGCATCTTCACTAATGGGTTTAGACCTAACTCAGTTTTTCATGTGGGTACCGAAAGACCATCGACCTTCCCTTCGAACCGGTTATCCTAAATCTTAAACTCACTGAAACTATGGGATTATGTTGCTTGAGAATACAGCTTCCTCTTCCCCATTCCTGTTTACACCATTCCTGAGGAATGGGGCATACCCCCCCAGGTTTGAGAGCACACGATTTAAAACATGCGGGACTGCAGCATCTTTGCCCTCAATTTGAGTCTCTTTCATAACCTTTGAGCTGAAAACTAGGGCTACCCTAAAAACTTCTGATTTCTTTAGATACATCCAGCTTAGGGACTATGCTCAGTACGCCCTGGTCAGGAAGGCTGCATTACAACAGCTCATGTTTTTCGAAAAGATGTGTTCTAGGGAGCAATTCCAGAGGGGCTTGATTTCTGTTCTATACGCCCACCTTAGCACCACTATCTTAGAATGAGGAGAGTTGACATATACTGACCAATGGGAAGCTGACCTAGGTGAACCGCTAGAGGGGGTTGAGTGGCAGGAAATATGGAAAGCAAAGGCGGCATCATCTATATGTGTCCCCTTGCAGGAACAGTCATATAAGACCATGTTTCGTTGGTACACCACCCCTGTCAAATTATATACAATGCATAAGATCCCCACGGATTTGTGTTGGAGAGGGTGTGGATAAAAGGGACCTTGCATCCACATGTGGAAGGAATGCTCAGACGTGATAATATACTGGAAAAAATCAACGGTTTGCTGAGGGAAATTCTCGATAGAGATGTTAAATTAGATCTTTGGGTGTTTTTGTTAGCTAGACCCATGGAAGATTGGACGGAAACTGTAACGGACCGTTTCAGCATAAAAGGGAATAAAATCCGTTTAGGCGATAATCCCCTTTTTACAGAAAGGCACAGCTACTGCAGAACATCAAAACTCACGAACTGGATATAGGTGAATAAGGTAGCACTCCAGCTGGAACCTCACAAATAGCTGCTAGCAGATGAATAGGAAAAGCAGACATCAGCTTACACTCCTTAGCAATCAATCTCCAACAGCATACAGTGAATCCCCCAAGAACGAGACAAGGCTCCGTGTTGAGGGTTGAGCAGTGGTCTGAGGTGCTGGGCACCCAGCCTGGTTTTTATTACATGAGTACACATACAGACCACACCCAGGGGGAGGCATAAAATAACCAATAACATAGATGTTACCTCCCACACATCCCCTCCCCTTAGTGTGACACTTAATCCCATTATGTGTACAGTTCAAAATGTACTTTTACATAACTTTCATAACTTTACAACCATACTTCACATTCACATAAAAATACATATCCTCAATCAATCCATTCAGGGGAACAACATATTAAAAAATGGCATGAATCAGACCAGGGGTTCAAAAGTTAGTAAACGTATCTTTTATTCCCCCTGGCTCAAACAGTAAAAGTAAAACATCCCCACAATGCATCCTGGCTTCCTCCCTTCTGCCCTGGAGATAATTGGAGAAGGAATCTAATTATCCAGGACTAGAGGCAGACTCCATTAACCACATAGTTGCAAAACAACATAAAACTCTTTAAAATACATAAAGTCACATTTTATACATTAAACACAGACATTTAACATATCCCCAGATAGCTCAGGTCTGCGTGCACATTATTAGGTGAATGGCACGCAGACCACACAAATACAGTTTAATTGCCATGGAGCCAAAGTCTTTCCCAAAGTCTTTCATTATATGAATAGGCTCCATGGCATAGCCATCTGGGGGGTATCACTGCTCACACAGGGCAAGCACCGAATGGCCCCACTGTATTTAAAGGGCCAGAATGAGTGACATGCACTCTGTTAGGGCCGAATACTGTTTGTAAAGGGCCCAATCTCCCAGGGCCATAGTCCAAAGGCAGCAGGCAGGCAACCAGGCTCCTCCAATACAATGTGGCGAGATTGGTTTCGTCACAGAAACATAACAAACGTTTGTACACAAGTTGAATCTGGCAGCTAGGAGGGCTCTAGCACAGGTTTGGCTTCAAAGGGAGACCCCTTCCGTTTAAACAGTCTTTCAAAAAATGAAGGATACTTACCTCATAAGTTAATGGCCCAGGTAGGGGGTGCCATGAAGGCATTCGAAAAAGTCTAGGGCTCTTGTATGTGTGTATGGGGAGCACTGTGTGTATGGGGGGCACTGTATGTACGTGTGGGGCACTGTATGTATGTGTGGGGCAGTGTGTGTATAGGGGGGTACGTGTGTCTGGGGCAATGTGTGTATGGGTGTGCAGTGTATGTGTGTGGGGGGCAATGTGTTTATGGGTGTGCAGTGTGTGTGTATAGGGGGGTACGTGTGTCTGGGGCAATGTGTGTATGGGTGTGCAGTGTATGTGTATGGGTGGCAGTGTATGTATGGGTGTGCAGTGTGTGTGTGTGTGAGGCAGTGTCTGTATGGGTGGCAGTGTTTGTGGGGCAGTGTGTGTGTGTGGGGCAGTGTGTGTATGTGGGACATTGTTTGTGGGGCAGTGTATGGGGGCAGTGTATGTATGGGGCAGTGTGTGTGGGGCAGTGTGTGTATGGGTGTGCAGTGTGTGTGTGTGTGTGAGGCAGTGTATGTATGGGTGGCAGTGTTTGTGGGGCAGTGTTTGTGGGGAAGTGTGTGTGTGGGGGGCAGTGTTTGTGGGGCAGTGTGTGTGTGGGGCAGTGTTTGTGGGGCAGTGTGTGTGTGGGGGGGGCAGTGTGTGGGGCAGTGTTTGTGGGGCAGTGTGTGTGTGGGGCAGTGTTTGTGGGGCAGTGTTTGTGGGGCAGTGTGTGTATGGAGGGGCAGTGTGTGTGGGGCAGTGTGTGTGTGTGTGTATGGGGGGCAGTGTGTGCATGAGGGGTGAAGGAGGGTAGGGAGGCTTTTTAATAAAAAAAACATTTTTATTACATAAATACATTTATGTCCCCCCTCCCTTCCTACCTTTACTGGGAAGAGGGGGGACATTTCTCCATCCCTGGTGGTCCGGTGGGTAATCCCTGGTGGTTCCAGTGGTGCGAGTGAACTCTAGCCCGCAGCTCCAGGGCTAGAGTTCCCTCTTGCGAGATTTGGAGCGTTGCCGCGGTAACCACGGCAACGCTCCGTGCTCGCGAGAGTAGGACCCGGAGGAGCTGCAGGCTGAGCTCCCAGGTCCTCTCTCACTCCCTCACCTGCCGGCTGCCAGCACGGTGCCTGCGGACTGGGGAGGAAGATCTCTGATCTCCCCTCCGGTCCATGAAGGCACATTGCAGGGCTGGCACTTGGACAGTGCCAGCCCTGCATTAGCCAACAGGGGAGAATCTCGGGGGGGGCAGAGGCAATTGTCCCGCCCCTGGATACACCAATGCCCCTTCCTTAACTTGTCCTAGAAATCAGGGACCAGTGCAGCCAGCCAATAGGTCTGAAAACTCTGCTACAGGGATCTCTGAACAAACCAGACAGGACACACAGTTCCCAAATTGAACTAACACACAATTCTTTATTTTTTGGACAAGGACTATCTTTGGTGATGTGTCCTTAAACATGTGGTGAAAATCATGTAAAATATAAACATGCAGAACATTGGATAACAAGCAATTATAATTAACAGTTAAAAATGCATCATACAAGTTATTTTTCAAACAATAAAAAGCAACAATACATACATTTAACTACTTATTTGCTGGCACTAATTTGCATACCCGCATTATATAAATGTACACATTTCTATTTAGTCAGCAGAGGGTGCTGTTGAGTTATCAAACTAACATTGGGTAGATTCACACAATGAAGTAATTAAGTAGTAGGTCAAAATCAATGTGGAGTCATTGTCATTAATAAATTAAAATTAGGTCTCATCAGAAAGCAGAATTTAAAGATTACAAAACAAAACGGTGTGCGCATAGAAGGCAGTCCCCACATTACATAAAATACCGGAATAATAAAGTTAATACTTAACTTTTATTTGACTCCAGTAGGAAGCTGCACTAAAAAAAAATTACATTTTAGAATGAGATGAAACATTCATTCATAACATTATATCTACTCGTGAGAATCATACTTCTTCATTAGACCTAACCCTAACCACACCTTAATAGATAACGCAGCACTAATATTATCATTGCCAGATTTCATACAAGGTATCTTAAAGGGACAATATAGTCAACAGAATAACTGCAGTTTATTGTATTTGTCCTTAGTACAATCATTCCCTTCAGGCTTTCTGCAGTACACACTGAGTTTACAGAGAAAATGCAGTGTTTACATTACAGCCTAGGGATACCTCCACTGGCTACTCCTCAGATGGCTGCTAGAGATGCTTCCTGGGGCAGTGCTGGCTATGCCCCATATCTGCCTACTTGACGTTCTCCGTCAATCCAATGATTTCCTAAGTGAAATCATTGTGATTGACTCAGAACCCCACATCTGATGATGTCAGTCAAGCAGGCAGAACAGGAGTAGAGCCAATAGCAGCAGACTGGAATACAAGTAGGATTTTGCTATTTAGGGGAGCAGGTGGGGGTCAGGAGGTCTCGATGGTGGTTTTAACACTATAGGGTCAGGAATACATTCCTGACCCTATATTGTTCCTTTAAGGTGAAAATATGTATGATGGCTAATGTACTGTTTATACAGATCGTATAGCAAGGTATATATGCTGCAAATGTGACCTGGTCTCCTGGACTTCCATTTAGGTCTTTAAATTAATTTTTTTTTTCCTTCTAATGATTCTCAACAGGAAAGGTTTCAAATCCATATTTGCTGTAATTATAGGGCTTGTTGCAAAGTTACAGCTCTCCATAGTGATACATGTGTTTGATCTTATTAGTTCATCAATAAGGATTGAAGATAGATCTTCAGTAACGAGTTTGACAAGTAAATAGAAGTACATTTTTACTGGTGATTATTAATTGCTTAGAGGATTTGAGTGTTCCTCGCTAGTAACTATTAGTGTGAAGGAGGTATGCAGTTTTTTGTTTTTTTAAGGACCATTAGGGTCTAGGCACATGATGCACATATATTAAGGAATTATCCCCTTAGGTGGGTAAGACCTACATAAAATCATGGCCAGGAGGCTGAAAATCATCTGGCCCTCTGTATAGGAAGGGGCCACAGGTGTATCTCCTCCTAGTACTGGTAAGTTTTCAACACAACAAGAAGTGCCCAAATAAGGAAGATCAAATGTTTATTCCTGCCTTTTGCTTGTCTTGCATACTTTGTTTTCAAGATACACAATCTTTGCAGAAGTGGGTATCATTGACTCACATTGTAAAGGCGTTACTGAAAAGAATACATACTGTGCAGTCTTCATGGTCTTTAGTGTAACCGAGTGGAGGTGTCCTGGAGGTTTAATTATTTATTGACAAATTAGTCACACTTCCAAAATCCAGAGTCATACCAGCTTGAAAATGTTTTGGCAATTTTTAGAGGTTTTTAAATGTGACGTGATGGGGAAGGAAGTGAGATATTTATCAAGGTAAACCAATAGCCACATGTCCATATATATTGACGGTTCCGTAAAATGGATTGCGGCAAATTTTGGACTTTGTTCCAGACGTTATTTCAGATTTATGCAGGAAGCTAAAAAGAGATAGGAAATGACTGAAACATGCCACAAATACATGTTTGTATTCTAAGTTCAACCATACCACAACCGATGCTACAGTCTTATGAAAATAGAAACAACTGCACACAGCTATTTAATTAATTAAACCATATTATTAAATTTGCTTATCCCCTGCTGCTCAGGATTTAAACTGTAGGAGCTTTCATAAAGTGGTTTGGAACAGTTCAACTTTTAAATTGCAACAGGATATTTCATCTTTCATGCTAAATTATATTTCATTATAATTCCTATTATAAAATAAAATGTAACACAGTCTAATATTACCTGGTTATGGGCAAGGGATATTAAAACCGTATAGTTTATATTGTTCTTAACTGACAAATCTGGATTGTTAAAATATTTACAAAATATTTACAAAAATACAAAAAACTAAAATATGAATTTATTTCCAACAATTGCAGGAGTGTCTATGTTCTTCAGAGACAGCTTTGTTTGTTATTATACTTGGTCCTAGACAAGCCACAGGGTTGTATGTTTGATTCCAAATTGGATCAACTCAGCTGGCCATCCTTTGGAGATTAATACATTATGTTTTGCGATTCAAGCACAAGGCATCAGGTATCAATACCCCAGACCATTCTTGGAAATGAAATTATGTTAAAAAGTTTTATTTAATTTTGGCATATTACTGTTGCTGTGTCTCTCGTGCAGAGGGAACTTGCTGGCATTTCGGATCTGGACTGCCCGTATGGGTGGGACCAGTCTGATATGTTTCAGAGATGTTCTCTCTGTAATGGCACAAGATGAGCTAAAACCAGCTTGAGAACTGAGCTTGGACCCACCGAAGGGCAGGCTATTTCAGCTGCTGCCCGTTCTCAGTATACTCTTGTGCCCTGTTTTTTGCTCTCCATATTACAATGATTGTACCATTGTTTCAAAGTGAAACACTGTTAAAATGTTATATGCATGACATATAAATATAATAACTATGGTATTTTTTGGTCACCTAGATCTCAACATAGAACTTGAGACTCGATGAATAAATCCCCAAGTAGTGAAGATGTAGTAAAACTCGAACTAGGCTTTTACGTTGTGATACACAACTGAATACAGAGTTTTCTTTAAAATGTATCTTCTAGAACTTCCTTCTAGTCTATCTCACCCACCTTGGGCATTTCAGACATCTCTAATCTGTAACTAAATTGAAAGTAATACATTATTTAAACAAGTGGTAATTTCTTGTGAAGTGTAGACCTACTTTGTTGAAAGGTGGGAGATTTTTTATTTTTTTTTTATTTTATTTAAATAATATTCCTTAACTTCAGTAGGATTACATTAATAATATTGAAAGCTTTTGGTTTCACTGAGCCCTTTCATGTCAGTGGCTAAGAACATTTCACCTGAGTAAAAATTCTTATCATATCAAACATTCTAAGATGTAACAACATAAAAAAAAAGAGCTCGTGCCCTTAGATATGCAGTACAATGTTGGTCCAGTTGATGGAGCCAGAAGGCTGAATTTCAATGGAATGGTATATATCATACTTCTTCTGAATGTTACCATCATACAGTTAATTGTTTCAAAGTATGTCTGTAAATAAATGACCTCGAAAAAAAGCATTAAAAAAGAAAAACACAATTGAACTTTGTGACAGGAATGTATGTAGGCAATGTGGTAACGTCCCACTATACGTGAATTTGGCAAAATATGCATAAAGCAATTACCAGTAATGTCATTCTGGGGATTATTTACCAGAAACTGTTATAGTAATCAAACTTTCAGAAAATTTTAAGCTACAGTAGCCCAGATTACACTGGAGTTTCTTTTTTCTTTTCCAACATACTTTAGATTGGATTTGGCTAGTCATTTGTCTCTCCAATTATATTTTCATTTTACATAGCTGCCAGGTCAGGGCTTGGATTTGCCATTTGGAACCCACCTACAGGCAATGACCTACAGGGGCACTATTTACAACACGTATGATTCACCTTGTGCTCTGGGTCTATTTAACCCCTTAAGGACCAAACTTCTGAAATAAAAGGGAATCATGACATGTCACACATGTCACGTGTCCTTAAGGGGTTAAAGGCAAATTACAAAAATGTGCTGAAATATTTCTAAAACATTCCTTTCATTAGACTGAAAAATGGAAATAATCTCCTACTAAGGAGATCTAAAGCTGGCAAGGAAAATGAATAGACAACAGTAGTGAGATAATACCTACAAATTTCTAGTAGGTGTGGTATATATGTCGGAGGGAAAATAAGAAAAAATAAGCTTTTTAATACAGTGGCTAGTGCCCTTGGTTAAACAAAATTAAATAGTTGACATATGTCTTCATTGAATCCTTTACTAAATAACAAAGGGTAACTATACTAGCTCCCCCATAATGGCTGATAATATGATGATGGTAATGCAATTACCTTTAATCATATTGCCAGGGGCAGAGAAATTCCCTCCAGATCTATGGGTATAGGCAGAGAGTAAGAATCAGGAGTAAGGCTGTGATAAAATGTATCAATAAGGTGATATAGAGTTATATATGTATCACAGACAAACAGCCACCCCTTCAGGGAAATCCTCTATACTAACCCCTAGTCTCCTGAAACACCTTCATGGGTGTTCTAAGCTGGAACTAAATCTAAGCGATTAAATCAACTGCCTAATCTCCCATCACCAGTCACTGACGAAGGTGTTCTCATACACCGAAACGCGCGTCATTTCTTTTCTTGTCACTTCACTGTTTTCACCAGGGACACTTTATTGCACGAAATGGGTACTTAGACCCACTCTTTATCTCGCACTGTGCTGTCCCTAGCTAGCTATGGTGATGGGAGATTAGGCAGCTGATTTAATCGCTTAGCTTTAGTTCCAGCTTAGAACACCCATGAAGGTGTTTCAGGAGACTAGGGGTTAGTATAGAGGATTTCTCTGAAGATTTTTCTGAGCTATTACAGCCCACTCACTAGTCCAGTACCTCTGGATACAAGCTATGAGAAGGAGCGGCTGTTTGTCTGTGATACATATATAACTCTATATCACCTTATTGATACATTTTATCACAGCTTTACTCCTAATTCTTACTCTCTGCCTATACCCATAGATCTGGAGGGAATTTCTCTGCCCCTGGCAATATGATTAAAGGTAATTGCATTATCATCATATTATCAGCCATTATGGGGGAGCTAGTATAGTGACCCTTTGTTATTTAGTAAAGGATTCAATAAAGACATATGTCAACTATTTCATTTTGTTTAACCAAGGGCACTAGCCACTGTATTAGAAAGCTTAATTTTTCTTATTTTCCCTCCGACATATATACCATACCTACTAGGAATTTATAGGTATTATCTCACTACTGTTGTCTACTCATTTTCCTTGCCAGCTTTAGATCTCCTTAGTAGGAGATTATTTCCATTTTTCAGTTTATTAGCTTATCTGGGTACAAGCCCTTGGTGGAGCTGGCACTACCATCTGACCATATGCCCTTGTATTTACCTCTCATACTTTTTTCATCTTTGAAGTTGATCGGTGAAACAAGGAAAAAGTCGTCCATTTATAATTCCTTTCATTAGTGCTGTGCGTTATCCAATCAAATGCCTCATACTGAAGCAGTACGTACAAATCTTCAGTTCAAAACTTCTTATAAAGATGAGTGACCCATTAACATGACAACTACAGACGCTTATGGAAAATGTTAGATGTACACGTTGCAGTATTGATCACCACTGGACAACTGTAGATTGAGTAAAGGGAGGAGATGTTTTCTTCCTGAAAGTCCCTACCTCTGCCAGTTTTTATAACAGCAGCAGGCAGGTGTCTCGGCCAGTGCACTGACTTGTACCCTTTAATCTAAAACTTAACACAAAAAACACATCCTCTGAAAATAAGCCCTAGTGTGTTTTCAAGGGAAAAACTAATATACAACCTAAGCTTATTTTCGGGGGAAAGACTTTGTGTGTGTGTGTGTGTGTGTCAGTATCAGTGAGAGAGTGTGTCTGTAAATGTGTGTGTGTGTGTGTCTGTGAGTTTGTGTTTGTGTCTGTCAGAATTTGTCTGTCCATCAATGTGTCACATAAATGAGAGTGTGTGCCTGTCAGTAAAAGTATGTGCAGGTTAAACAGTGTGTGTGCCAATGATTGAGACAGCATGTTAATGTCAGCACTGGGGTTGCCAAACTTATGGAAGTGACCAAAAGAGGGGCCAATCACTCCACACTCACACACAGTCAAACGCTACATACAATCACACTCAGACGAACCCCACACAGTCACTCAGCTAACCCCAACACAATTACACTCAACAACCACACACCCTGGTCCTTGTTACACTCCTGGTGACAAACACTTACCCTACACATACACACCATTACCCGGTACACTTAAAGGATCTATACATGCACCAAGACTATTTCTTTTTAATGAAGTCTTTACTTTCAGATTTATCCCTCTATGGAGATATATACCGTACCTATTTTTTAAGCAAGAGTACATGTTGAAAATATGCAAAAACGTGAATGAAGTGGCTGTCAGTTGTCACAATTTCCCTGTCACTGTTACTCCATGTCACCTGTTATAATTTCAGTCAATATGTGTAAGAGAAGCTCACAAAATGCAAATGTTTAATTCATATACTGAAACCCAGGCTACCATCAATTCACCCATTTCCAATTCTAATCTCCCCTGACATCTCAGCGTCACACCTTCCGTCCACAAACCATATTTTAATATTCTCTGAAAGCATGCCAGTTTACATAATCATTAGAGTATTATTTCCAAGTCATGTTTAGTTGGGGAAAATACTCTTATACAGGAAAAAACATTTATCTGAATTTCACATTGATAAACTGTTCTGTAAACAGTAACAGCTGTGAAATACATAATGCAGTGGCCTCTTGCTCAGTGTAGTATAAAGATATCCAAAAGATATTAAGTATTCGAATTTTATGATTTTCTAAACTTACGTAACATTACTCTGTGACTCGTTGACCAACAGGATTTTAACACAATTAAATGAATCTCACAGCTGAAAATGGCAGAAATATATTAAATTATTAATATAGACTAATGATGATTTGAAGCGTTACTGTTTAAGTAGTTGTTCTTAAAGGGACACTATAGGCACCAGGACCACTTCAGCTCATTGAATTAAATAACTGCAATAAATACCTTCATGGCTTAACTACACCTCTAGTGGCTGGCAACCCGACAACAACTAGAGGGACTTCAGGGTCGTTAGGCGACTTTTGGTCGCCTAACTCACCCTGGACATCCTCACGCCATGCATGTGGACATCCAGCGTCATCTAAATCACCATAGGACAGCATTGTATTTCCTATGGGGAAATCCTAATGTGAGCTGTCGTCTGAGGTTGGTGACAGAAGGGGTTTTTAACCCCTTCGGTAACGCAGGGATTGGACACTTTAGAGATCTATAGTGCCAGGAAAGCAACTTAGTTTTCCTTGCATGTAGGACAAAATGATACTACTTAATGCTTGGATTAAAACACTTGCTATGCTATGTATGTATGTATTTATGTATTTATTGCTGGAGAAATTGGCACTCACACCTTAATTATTAGAAATTAAAGGGGCACTATAGTCACCTGAACAACTTTAGCTTAATGAAGCAGTTTTGGTGTATATAACATGCCCCTGTAGCCTCACTGCTCAGTCCTCTGCCATTTAGGAGTTAAATCCCTTTGTTTATGAACCCTAGTCACACCTCCCTGCAAGTGACTTGCACAGCCTTCCATAAACACTTCCTGTAAAGAGAGCCCTGTTTATGATTCACTTTGTGCTCTGGGTCTATTTAAAGGGAAATTACTCCCTCAAGTCCTTTATTGCAAGTTCTGTTTAATTAAGATTTTCTTATCCCCTGCTATGTTAATAGCTTGCTAGACCCTGCAAGAGCCTCCTGTATGTGATTAAAGTTCAATTTAGAGATTGAGATACAATTATTTAAGGTAAATTACATCTGTTTGAAAGTGAAACCAGTTTTTTTTTCATTCAGATTCTGTCAATCATAGCCAGGGGAGGTGTGGCTAGGGCTGCATAAACAGAAACAAAGTGATTTAACTCCTAAATGACAGTGAGAGGGGATATGATAACATTATACAAATATATTCGGGGCCAATACAAACCATTGTGTGGAAATCTATTCACAAACCGGACTTTACATAGGACACGAGGCCATGCGTTTAGACTGGAAGAAAGAAGATTTTGTCTAAGGCAAAGGAAAGGTTTTTTTTACTGTAAGAACAATCAGGATGTGGAATTCTCTGCCTGAAGAAGTGGTTTTATCAGAGTCCATACAGATGTTCAAACAGCTACTAGATGCATACTTGCAAAGACAGAATATTCAAGGATATAATCTTTCAATGTAGGGTAATAACTGCTTGATTCAAGGATAAATCTGACTGCCATTCTGGGGTCAAGAAGGAATTTTTTGTCCTAGCTTGTTGCAAAATTGTGCTTCAAACTGGGGTTTTTTTTTTTTTTTTGCCTTTTGGATCAACAGCAAAAAACAGGTGTGAGGAAGGCTGAACTTGATGGACGCAAGTCTCTTTTCAGCTATCTAACTATGTAACTATGTAATTGAGCAGTGACATTGCAGGGGAAAGATTTATACACTAAAACTGCTTTATTTAGCTAAAGTAATTTAGGTGACTATAGTGTTCCTTTAAATCTTGTCTCGGTGCAGCTAGCGTCCATATATAATCCAAAAGTGATAAAAAAATATATTTATGAATATATATATGTATTTATTAAACCAATGACTGTTTTATTTTCATTTGTACAGACTTGTATTTAAAAGAGGGAGTGTAAATCTGTATTTAAAATATTGTTGATAAAGTGTCTACACAGATGCGAAACACGTTCAAGATCACTCTAGATTTTATGTTTTATTTTCTTTCTCCCCTTCTATCCAATGCAAATATATTTGAAGTTGTGGAAATGTTGTTATCTTTGCATTATACCCTAGTGGATTTAACCCCTTAAGGACCAAACTTCTGGAATAAAAGGGAATCATGACGTGTCACACATGTCATGTGTCCTTAAGGGGTTAAGTAGCGTCAGTACTATTCCTATAAAACTTTCACAGCGAGTAACGCTTCCTTTATCGCTTAGTGCATATACTGGAGTGCGGTGTACACACTTTATATCTTCTACTTGACGGATTTCAGAAATTGTAACGCCAGTAAGTGGGTACTTATGTATAAATAGATCATTTTGAAAGTTTCATCTTCCTGATAATTTGTTAAGACTGGGGCTGTGGTTTACAAAATCTTTGGTTACATATGTTGTCTGGTATCTCCCTTTTAACAGAACGATGACTCCAGTCTGCAATTAAAAAGTTCATAGAAGACTCAATATTTAAAGGGGGGAAAGCTAAAATATCACAAGGCTGCCAAACTCTGACAGCCCTCACATCCCCCTGCTTGTTAACAAAAGCAATATACATTTCACAAGGTTACACAGGGTCTTTATTGACGGTGATATTTAACTCATTGTTGTGCCCCTTCTCTTTGCATTTCCTTTGTTTGCCTCAATCATATTTTCATAGTCCATGTTTCTTACAAGCAGCTGGTGAGTTTCAGGAATGGTGCAATATTTCACGATGTGTATAGTCATTAAAGAGTCACTCGAAGCAACTTCACAACTGGGCATGATGAAAATGTAATGGTACTTAGAACATCCTAAAGCTGACTCCCAGTTCTGTCAGTGGTTTAAGACTGCCCCACAGAGCTGTGCTCTGTTCTAAATTGTCATGCATTAATTTAGTTTAGGTTGTGTGTGTGGTATGTGCACACTTCATGCACAACATTTTTTCTATGTGTTTACTGATTGATAAATTGATCTTCTATTGGGGGTGTTTGTAGCTCCCTAATGTCCTCCAAAGGTTTTACCTACTCACCGAGGGATAGAGTGTTGTCTTGTTTTAAATAGTGATGTATGTTTGTTTGTTTTTTTTGTTTTTTTAATTCTTTATTTTTGTTGTGCACATATAAATCACAGGCAGGTAAGAGGTGCCCCAAAAGCATTCCTCCAACATATCCCACGCTCAACATGCGGGGCACTAGATGAACAGGCACATTTTATAATATAATATTAACAAGTAGATACAGTCGCTTGTGTAGGTAGCTAGGTAATTAATTCAAGTTAAATCATTGCGGTGGCTATGCTTTTGATATCTAAATGTTAATTACATCGCTTTAGTGCTATAAGTAAACAATTCCGTTACACAACGTATTGTGCTTGAGTAGAGTAACGCATTATGAGTAGACATTAAGTATGCATCGATTAGCAGCAGGATACAGTTAGTTACTATGCTGTAAATCACTAAACAATGTTGGCGTATATTAGTAGATGAACAAGTGTAGACTGCACACTAAACAATACATTTGAGATCCTTATATAGGTTGAAGTGGCTTAAACAATATGCTAGGCAAATCCTAACGCCCAATCTGCTCTAATTAGTGTATAAGCAGTTCAGTGTGTTAGTGAGTTAAGCAGGCTAGTGAGTTAGTGAGTTAAGTAAGCTAGTCACAGGTTAAGCGTGCTGTGTAAAATTTGTAACACGCCGGACCAAAGCCAGATGAGATTTACAGTTATGTTATCCATCTGTTGCGAAATCTATTATCCTCTAACTGCCATAATTAACTGATTGATTCTCCAGTATCTTATGGAATGCAGTACTTTAAAAAAACGTTGGGTGTTACACAATAAGAAAGAAAAACAAGGACTATCTGTGGTAAACTCAAGACTGATTTCCATAATGTAGGCAAAAATATCAGGCTGTGACTTGGGCTGGAAAATATTGTCACAACTATATGGTCCTGAATATTACAATTTGGCTTTCAACTCGCGATGCACAGTTTAGCAAATGAACCCCCTTTTCTGTACTGCTCTACTTCTTTTCTGGAGGGAGCGATATTGTAACATTTCCTTGTCTTTGGACCGCTAACTACTTATAAAACGGGCAAGGGAAAACACACCCTGTGTGCGACCTCATCTGATCTACAGAGGCACTTAAAGTAAAGCGGGGAGACTAAGGAACGTTAAATTCACAGTTACCATAGTCACATTATAAATCAGGGCAATAATCATAACTGAAAATAAAGATGAAGTGCAGTCCCATCCCTGAATTACAGGGTGATATGACATCGGCGGGGGCCCATGAGGGTGCTATCCGGCTGATCGGGTCGCCTCCTTTCCTCAGCCAATGCCTTGTCTCTGGGGCGGTTGTTGTCCCTGTTGGAGCCGGCAGGTTTCCAGCTGCGATCTGCTGTGTGTGGGAGTGTAAGGCTGTTCTGCCGCTGGGTGCCGGACATCGGATGCTGGGACCGCAGAGAATCCCCGGTAGTGGTGGTATATGTAGGTTTGCCAGGTGCGCCAATGGTGAGTGTAGGGCCGGTGCCCCTTCAAAGCTCTGTCTCCGGTGATCCTTGTCGGGGTTCTCTGCATGCTGCGTTTGCTGGTAGCCCGCTTTGCTGCATCCCGGTCATACGTGTGGCAGGTACCCGGGTTTCTCCCGTGATGTGTTGCGCTCTGCGGGTCCGAGGTTGCCGAGACCGCTATATGTGGGGCAGGCTGTGTTTGTTGGCAATTCCCGTTTTTGTGTGTGGGAGCGCGAGTGCCGGCGCCCAAGGTTTCCCGCCCTTGTGATTGCCGCTGTATGTTTGGCCGGATGGCCGCTCTGAGGGTTTGTCTTGGGAGTCCGTAATGGCGGCGACGGATCTCTGGACGGATCCACGATGCCACCATTCGAGCCGCCTGAAGACCTGACACTCCCCTGGCACACAAGGTTTCGTGGAAGCTCAGGAAGAGTAGGTCCAGAGCTTCCAGTTGGTGAGCATGTAGACAGTCGCCAGTGTTCCCTCTCTTAGGCCCTTGCTGGGCGGCCATCTTGGATGTGCCCTGGCAGGCTTGTGCCTCTGCTGGCTGTGTGGCTGTGGTCCTTCGTTATCTGCTTCGGTCCGCTTTGTTAATGGGTACCGGGATAACCCCCACCGGTCCAGAGGGGGGGGGAGGGAGATCAGGAGCGCTTCTAAGGGGATCTGGAGTCGAGGAGAGCGGCCGCCTCTCCCCGGCACCAACTCTTATAGGCCGCAGGCAGCTTTTCGGGTTCTGGGCTCCGACAGGCTCCAGAAGGGTATCTGTCGATTCTGTGGTGCACCCCCGATGTGAGTAGCGCACCCCAATGTGTCTTTGGGCTGAGTAGCCTTCGATATTGCCGCTTATTCTAGCTGCCTGACAGGAGCTCCTTCCCTGCACGTCTGTTCAGCTTGGCGGTCAGACTCCGCCCCCCATGTTTGTTTGTTTTTAATATCTTATGACTAAACCACCTGTACAGCAACATTGCTGTTGGGTCAATTGAAAGTGGATCATCTGTGAAGGGAGTTATATTTCATGCACATATGCCTATATACAGAGGCGTAACTAGAAACCCATGGCCCCGGTGCGAAAAGTGCCCTGGGACCCCACCTTGCATCTCCCTGCCTCTCCATTTGTATAACACACAGCACATACATACATGGACACACATGCTAATACACAGACACACAGAATGACACTCATTCAGATACACAGAACGACACTTACACAGATACACGGACACACACTGACACACATGCAGATACACAGACCCACAGACACCCACATATAGACACACATGCAGATGCAAATACACAGAATGGTGCTCATACAGATAAAAACAGTGACACACATACAGATACATAGGGACACACACTGACTCGCATGCAGACAAACAGATCCACATACAGACACACGTGCAGAAAAACAGATCCACATACAGACACACATGCAGACAAACAGATACACATACAGAGAGATACATATATAGACACGCATGAAGATACAGAGACGCACTTAATTAAAAACATTCAGATAAACATACAGACAAAGAGATACACATGCAGACAAACAGATACAGACACACACAGACATACATACACACACACACACACTGACAGACACACACACATATATATACTGATACATACATTGTCACTCGCACACATGCAAAGTGTTAATAAAATGTTTAGTGACTTCCCTGGGGTCCAGTGGCTGCCACTCTGACTCCCTCCTCTCCTCCCGTGTGGCGCTCTGTTAGCTGGGAGTAAGTGAGTTCCTCCCAGCTCTGACATCATCACTTGAGCCCGGTTGTGCTCTTTAAGTGCCGCAGCACTGACTGGGCCCCAGGAATTTCATTGCCATCGGTTGGCCCCAAGAGCATGGGCCACCCAATGGACCCCCTTAATGCAGCACCGGTGGTTTTTCCACATGGCTGGAGCCGCACCACAATGCTGGCAGGCATGCCACAAGGGTCGACAGGGTGGCCGGGCCCGGTCACAACTGCAACCCCCTTGACTGCGGTAGTTCCGCCACTGCCTATATAACAGTCTCTTTGCCCTCCCTCCTCGACTTCATTTGCTGCTGTTCAGCTTGCTGCATGCATTCTTAATGTGACAAATTTTCCTTTGCTACATACTTTTTGCAAAAGGATGATCCTCAGACAGTGGGGTACATACCGCGGTCACAGGGGACGCAGCTGCGATCCGGGCCTGTCACTCCAGAGGGCCCGGCTGACCTTCAGTCCCCTGCTACCGGGTACCCGCCACCATGTTTTGCCGCCCCGGCCCGTGCAGCAAACTGCTGGGGCTACACATGAAGGGGCCCATCAGATGGCCCATGCTGTTAGGGCCACCCGATGGGTATGGATTTCCAGGGGGCCTGGTCAGCGCTGGGCGCTTTAACAGCGCAACCGGGCCCCCTGTGATGACATCAGACATAGCTGAGAGGATGTGACTGCCCCGGTCACTCCTCCCAGCTATCAGAAAACAGCACCAGAGGAAGGAGGAGGGAGTCAGAGTAAGGAACTCTGACTCCCATCAGGCTGAGCCCCCACTGGACCCCAGGGAAAGTCACCCTCTTGCAAAAGGTAGGAAACAGGTGACTTAAACATTTTGTATATGTGTGTGTTTGTATGTATGTGTCTGTCTGTGTGTATGTGTGTCTCTGTATGTATGTGTGTGTGTGTTTATGTGTCTGTGTGTATGAATGTCATGTGATGTGTGTGTATGTGCATGTGTGTGTCTGTATGTATGTGTCTGTGAATGTTTGTGTGTCTATCTGTGTGTATGTGTCTCTGTATGTGTGTTTGTGTCTGTGTTTGGGGGGAGGGGCCATGGATCAGTTTCGCACCAGGGCCCCATGGATTGTGTGTCCCCAGATGTTTTAAAACTACAGCTTCCATGATACTTTGTTATTCTAGAGCATTCTAAATGCATGCAAAACAGCCAGAGAGTTGTATTTCTACAACATCTGGGATTACATCATCTACTAACTGAAGTGATGCCGGACAATCTAACTCAAGGAAAGGAAGACCACGGCAAAACAATGGAAAACAAGAACAACTTAGATTTAAAATTTAGATTTGATAAGGACTGGGCCAAAATTGCATGACAATAATATTTCAGTACTAGAATTGGTTTTGTACAAGAGGAAAAAACTAAATGAAATAAGCACAAGGCTAAGAGCTGTTTAGAGCTGTGGTTCTTTACCTCGAGATCGCAATGCAAATTCAGCTCCCCATGCCAATTTATTGGGGTAACTTCAAATGTAAAGGTCCAAGGCAACTGCCTACAATAACTGGATCACTGCCTCCATCAGTGCATTAGGGACACCTCTAACATTAGAGACATAAGATTTCTTAAGTATACATTGTATTACTGTTGATAAATATGTCACTAAGCTACGTTTACAAATTATGAATATGAATATTATGAGTAACTAGAATATTTTTCTAGTTACAGAAAAGGTTCATAAATGTAATGTCATGTAAGTAAAGGGTGCACAACCATTTGGAAGGCAAGGACCACTTTGAAAATTTGGTATATATCGTGGGCCACACAATAGACAACTCTTTTATACAATACAGTAGCAATGAAAGGAACGCATGATTCAGTTAATGAGAACACTGATTAATAATTCAATATTGGGAACTATATCTGCGGTACGCATTGCTCCACATTATAATCAGCACTCTTTGTCCTCAATTTTGAATTGGAGTGCTTCATTCTGGAAAACATCTGTTCACGTAAGTACATGTCTCCGAAGACGGAGAAGATTCTTGCAGCATGCATTCCTAATTTGACAACATTTCCTTTTCTGCATACTTTTTATAAAATTCTAGGATAGACACTTAATTCAATTTGATTTTCAGATCTGAGTCACATTTAAGGTCAATGAGTTCCATTTGGAGATCCCGTTAAGTCTCCCATACATTCACAGAGAAGGGGGTTGGTTACCATGTTCAGGGTCCTTGAGCGTGGAAATCTTGGAGTCTCTCATGGAACTCAGTCTGGTGCTGAGATATTGCAGCCATATATTGAGGAGTCTATTATACGGACTGCCTTTTCATTTGGCTTTCAAAATGAGTTAAAATCTCAATTTCACCTGAAAAGCTTGGATTAAACAGGACGTGCACCATTTAACCTTTTGACTGAAGCTTTTAATTTAACTAATTCAGTTGTGAAAAAAATTGATTGGAAGGGTCCAGTGGCACACAAGTGGCCTGTGGGACATGGATTGTGGACAACTTATGTGCATAATTTAAAGTGCCACTGGTTTAGAGCACGCTCAACGTTCTGGTTAACTTTTTAAAAAATGTTTCACATTGCTCACTTTTTTTTGGCAAATACCATTCATTTTTTATTATTATTATTGATATGTTTTTATGACTTTTTATGAGAACACGAGATTAAAAAGAAATACCAGGTGATTCCACAGGATGAGGTTTGTGAAATTGCATGATTCAATGATCTTCTTGGATTGAAGAGAAAGTTATATTAATTTATCGTTAATCCCAGGGTTTAGTGTGCAACATATGTGGATCAGCTAGGATAAAATGCGGTTAAAAACTGGAAACTAAGTATGGAAATACAATGTCAGAACAAAAGTCAGTTTTGTTTTTCTTAAATAAGGCCTATTCTAAAAAATGAAAAGGCACAGGGGAGAGTATGAAATTCTATGAAGGATTTTTCAGGATGCTTTTTGAATAATATTTTATTTCTATTCTAAATGTTCTAGGATATACAATTTCCAGGATGACAATGAGACACATTGTGTTGGAAATTACAGCACAGGTAAAGGGACAGATCATGTTATTTACAAGTTTAATCCTTTGCGTGGAAAGGGGTGGCCAATGTATTTTTTCGTCTATCTTTGTGAGCTTTCCATGTGGCAAGTTTCAATCATCCTTCCCTTACACATGTCAGTATTGTTACACAGAGCATTTCTCACACATCGATATTGGCATCCCACAAATCGGGATGCTAGTAGCTAGGGGTTAAAGGACAGGGCCAGTGATGCAAATCACCTGAAAACCCAGCAGGTCAACCTGGCATGAATACATGCCATGCTGCCTGCTAATCTTGCAGGTCAGCCAACTAAGGACAGACCATGCAGGAAGTGTGGCTTTATGAGGTAGAATCATTGGAAGCTAAGATTCACGTCAAAATGAGAACATGACCCACATGAGTCACACAATTATGTCATAGACATGCATAAAGACTTTCTGCACTACATTTTCCAACAGTACAAAAGTCATACAGCACTCACACAGCACAGCTATCTTCATTGTTAAACAATCATACATTACTCTCTAATTACTATTCTCACAATACCAGGTGTCACTTTCATGCCTTTAACTATTTACATCATTCTTCTATGGCCACCCCTCATACTAACCTTACAGCTGATGACTTTGCATGCTATTTAACTCACAAGATTAATCAGTTAAGGAAAGGATCCATTCCTCTCTTCCTCAACCTGACCTGCACTATGCCTCTCCTACCCTACAAGCATTCTCCACAGTTGGAGAACAGGTGGTGTCTGTACGTCTACTTTCCTCTTGTCCCACCACCTTCCCTCTTGATTCCATTCCCTCCCACTGTTTCAAATCTCTCTTTTCTTGCCACATTATATATTACCATCTTAAAGACATGCATAAAGACTTTCTGCACTACATTTCCCAACAGTACAAAAGTCATACTGCACTCACACAGCACAGCTATCTTCATTGTTAAACAATCATACATTACTCTCTAATTACTATTCTCACAATACCAGGTGTCACTTTCATGCCTTTAACTATTTACATCATTCTTCTATGGCCATCCCTCATACTAACCTTACAGCTGATGACTTTGCATGCTATTTAACTCACAAGATTAATCAGTTAAGGAAAGGATCCATTCCTCTCTTCCTCAACCTGACCTGCACTATGCCTCTCCTACCCTACAAGCATTCTCCACAGTTGGAGAACAGGTGGTGTCTGTACGTCTACTTTCCTCTTGTCCCACCACCTTCCGTCTTGATTCCATTCCCTCCCACTGTTTCAAATCTCTCTTTTCTTGCCACATTATATATTACCATCTCCTTTTATATATTTTGGTATCGTCCCCACATCCCTTAAACAAATTTTCTCCATATAGCTACCATCCCATATCTGTACTCCCTTCTATTTTTTCTCAAGAATTCTGAAGCGACTTATCTGTACCCATCTGACATTGTCAACTCAAACTATCTCCTTGATCTTCTTCAATCTGGTTTCTACCCCTATATGCTGCAGAGATTGCTCTGACTGAAGTTAAATGATCTAATCACAGCTAAATCCAAAGACCAGCAGTCCATAGTAAGTCTTTTCGACCTTTCTGCTACTTTTGACACTGTTGATCATGTCTCCTTTTTCAAACCCTTTGCAATCTCAAATTTTGTGACACTGTCCTTTCATGGTTCTCATCCTGCCTCTCCCAATGATTCATTGGTGTTCCCTTTTCTGCTAGCATCTCTTCCCCTCATTCATTCTTAATCCCTAGGGCTTTGTCCTCTGCCACTCTGTTCCCTTCTGTTTTCCCTTTATAATGCCTTTCTGCCATTTTACCTTTTGTTGCCCAGGCTGTGGTCCCTTCCTTTCATGTCTCCAGCGGTTCAGACGCCGGCCGCTATATATATATGCCACTTTTGATGACGTCATGACGTTGATGATGTCATGGCCCGCCAAACGGTTCAAATTCAAACGTTTTGGGGGTGTGGCTATAATTTAAAGACATAGGGTATAATAGGAGCACTCAGGGAATGGATCATTGCCTTGTTGTGGTTTCTGTTTTCAGTTTCCAAGAGTGCGTTATACCCTGTGTCTATTCTGGTATTTTGATCTTGGCTTTTTCCTGACTATTCTCCTTCTATCCTCCCTGACTCGCTATTGGTTTTATCGATTCTCTGCTTTCTGGCTTCCCTGACTCAGCTTGTCCCTGACAATTCTTGTTCTATCAGCGTATAACTCGGCCATTCTAAGGACCGGTAGACTTTATTATTTCTATTATCATATCTATTTACTCTGTGTGTTGGGTCACAAGTTATCGTGACACTTTCTTGACAAACGTATTAATTCTTCTGGATCCCAGTTCCACCTACATGCCTATTGAACTTGAATATATCTACTCCCTGATCCCTCTCTCCTGCTATTCTAGACAGCATCACAAGTAGTCTATCTTCCATCCAAGCTCTCTGTCTTGATGTTACCTTTGATTCAGACCTTACCTATACTCCTCATATCCAGTCTGTTGCCAAATCCTGACATTCCAACTTAAAAATATTGCCCGCATCTGCTCCTTTAATTTCTCGCATTGACTACTGTAATTCTCTCCTAACTGGTCTCTCCAGGAACCACACTGTCTCACTACAGTTCATAATCAATACTGCTCCAAGGCTTTTTCTCTCCCGTTACTCCTCTCACACCTCACTCCAATGTCAATCATTATGCTGGCTTCCTTTGTCTTATAGTATTCAACTCAAAATATAAACTTTTACCTACAAACAATTCTACTCCAGCTAAACTTCTTCACTTAGATACATAGGTACACTCCTTCTCAGTCACTCCACTCTGACAGTGACATTTTCCTGTCCACTCCTTCCATACAGCTAACTCACACTTACAGGCCTTTTTGCAGGAAGCTCCATTCCTATGGAACAAATGTCCTCACCCATCAGACATTCTCGTAGTCTTCAATCCTTTAAGGAGTCCATTAAAATCCATAGTCTTTCCTGAGTAACTGCCATCTCTCTCAAATCTACGTCTTGCTCTCTCACCTCAATTAGTGGGTCCAAACTCTACTTCCCTCACACGTTCCAATTCTCCTACTTTCCCACCCTGTCACTTGGTTCATATTCCCCCCGGCAGCCATTCCTATTGTGTTTTTATACCTTACCTTTTCTAGATTGTAAGCTCATTCAAGCAGGGTCCTCATCAACCACTTTTTCCTGTCACAATTTGTAATAGTTTGTCACATTTGCTGTTAAATACCCCCTTTATAAAATTGTAAAGTGCTGCTAAAAAATTATTACAATATAAATAAACCTAAAAAAGGGGTCAATATCAACAAAATATACTATATGTAAATTATCATATGCTAAATAATTGTTATATGATGTTTTAGATTCATATGAAATGTTTATTTGTTGATTAAAAACATTATCTCTCTTACTCTGGTATAGTTAAAAATTTTTTTACAAAATGTAGTTTACAAAATGGACATTATAGTATTTGACATACATTTACTAAAAAAAAAAGTGTTACAATGCATCAATACTTTATAACTATACACAAAGGTCACCAAGATATCACTTTAGTTACCTATCTACTACATTTTTAATAATCAACAGCCCGAGTAGATTCAAAGTTAGCCAGAATGGAGGAAGAAATGGGTGGGCTGCTAGGATGGACGAATGACATGCCCCGGGATTGAGGAAATTATTAGAGGTTTCGATACTGATTTAGGATGAAAGCAACGGATTCTGACAATCTCTTATATTGGATTTTGATTTAACTGGTATTGCCAATTTAGACTCCAGTTGTACACATACATTGTCAGCAGGTGAAAACAAAGATATTTGTTTTCTTTTTAATAATAATTGGTGGAATTTTGTATAATTATTAATTGTTTAGAATTTGTGGTTTTGTTTTTTTAACACTTCACTACCTTTAATCTAACTTCTTTAACCACTCTACGTGCCAGCATGCGGACATGAATTTCGACATGCAAAGGTAGCTATAGAGTGTGGGCGTAGGAGGAGATGCCATTTGAAGTCCCTCTGTAGAGATACAGATGGTCAGAATGGGGACTTGGCAGAGAACATTGGAAAAACAGCACTAGAGCAATTGGAGATGATTGATGGGCGTTAAGCAGGGTTGTGCTTCCTGGGTCCAAGAATGAAATGCTGCCCCTCTCCCCTCCCCCCTCCCCCCCACCTAAAAAAAATATATGTTTTTGCAATAATAGTGTCTCTATGTATATGTGCTCGGGATGAAACATGTGTGTGTGTGTGTGTGTGTACTGGGGATGAAGTGTGTGTCTAACTGTGTGCTGAGAATGATATGCTTCTGTGTGTTTGCTTGCGGTGGATGAAGTTTGTGTCTGTGTGTGTACTGGGGATGAAGTGTGTGTCTGTGTGTGTATCTGGGGATGTATCTGTATATGTGTCAGTGATTGTATCTGTTGGTCTATGTTTCTGCATGTGTGGCAGTGTTTGTATCTGTGTGTCTGTATATCTGCATGTGTATCAGTGTGTCTGTATATCTGCATGTGTATCAGTGTGTCTGTGCAACTGTATGTGTGTCTGTGCATCTGCATGTGTGTCAGTATATGTATCAACCCCCATAATTTTTTGCCTAGGTGAGGTGTTTTTAAATAAAACTATTACAATCTGTGAAATTTGAAAGCATTGTTTAGTGAATAAGCGAGTGCGCTGGATTAGGTATTTTGTATGTTGTATATATTGGCCCCAGCAGCACCCTATAATGTATGCATGTTCAGGTGATTGCAGCCCTCTTGGTTTTCACTCCTCCCTGTCACAGGTGCCTCATTCCAGGACCCTATTTAGCCTCGACCTGCAGAGAGTCCCAGGAGGAAGTAGTTCCCAAGTAAGTGGATTGATCTCTTACGGGCAGGCATTAGGCTGCTAGAGTAGGACCTGCCAAGAATGGGGTACATTGATGTTGTGGCAGGCTTGTGCAATACATGATCATATAATGTAACTAAACCCCCATTATTTTTTGCCGAGGTGAGGTGTTTTTAAATACACCTATTACAATCTGTGAGATTTTAAAGCATTGTTTAGTGAATAAGCGAGTGTGCTGGATTGTGTATTTTGTATGACTCATGCAGATATTAACATACATACAGATGTGCACACACTGATATGCCTACACATACAGACACAGACACATACAGACAGACACAGACATACACACACACTGACACATACAGATACACACACTCAGTGGCGTACACACAACCCATGGGGCCCCGGTGCGAAAACTGATCCGTGTCCCCCCCCCCGCGCGCACTTACTCTGCGCGGGCTGGTGCCGCAACACATGGCGGTGGGCACCTGGTCGCAGGGCAGCGACCCCTGCGACCGCGGTATGTACGCCAGTGCATGCAGATACACATACACTTAAAGGACCACTACAGACACCTAGATCACATCAGCTCAATGAAGTGGTCTGGGTGCCAGGTCCCTCTAGTTTTAACCCCGCAGCTGAAAACATAGCAGTTTCAGAGAAACTGCTATGTTTCACTGAGGGTTAATCCAGCCTCTAGTGGCTGTCTCATTGACAGCCGCTAGAGGAGCTTCCGCAATTCTCACTGTGAAAGACGCTGAACGCCCATTGGAAAGCATTGAGTAATGCTTTGCGGTTTGAATGCGCGTGTGGCTCTTGCCACGCATGCGCATTCGGAGCTGAGAGGCAGATCGGGGCGGAGAGATCCCCAGCGCCAAGGGAGTCCGGCGCTGGAGAAAGGTAAGTGCTTAAGACACACACACTCTAACGAACAGACGCATACACACTAGCTAACAGACACACACACTCTCACGAACAGACGCATACACACTAGCTAACAGACACACATTTACTGACAGAAACACAATCAGTGACAGACATACATACACACTCACTGACAGACAGACACATACACACTCACTTACAAAACACACACTCAGTAACAGACGCACACAAACTAACACACTCATTAACAGACACACACAGTAACACACTCACTGACACACTCTAACACACACACACACTCTAACACTAATACACACACTCTAACACTAACACACTCTAACACACACACACTTTTTTTTTTAATTGAATCCCCCAGCCTCCTTACCTTTTGGAGAGCTGAGGGGATTCCCTGGGGTCTAGTGGTATCACCGGGCAGGCAGGCAGGCTGGTGGGCGCGCGAGGGAGCTTCCTGAGTGCTTCCTCTTCAGCTCCCTCGCGCGCCGCGTAGGGATGCCGGCGCCAGAAGATGATGTCATCTTCCGGCTCCGGTATCAGTGCGGTGCGCGAGGGAGCTGAAGAGGAAACACTCAGGGGAGAGTGCTCCCTTACGCGCCCGCCAGCCTGCCTGCCACCCGGTGATACCAGGGCCAGCCTCGGGGAGGGCCTGAGGTGGCCGGCTCCTGGGCCCCTCAGGGGAAGAGACTGGCCACAGTGGCATACATACTGGGTCGCAGGGCGGCCGGGCCCCCTGGTGGGCCGGGCCCGGTCACAGCCACCACCCCTGCAACCCCGATATGTACGGCGCTGTGACACACTACATACACAGACAGATACACAGATACAGGCACACACTAGACACATATGCATACACACACAAGATACACACATACACAGATACACACATATGCATACACACACAAGATATACACACACACACTCACAAACACAGAGATATACCCATTAAAAAAATTAAGTCACCCATCAGTTTCTTACCTTCTGCTGGCTGTGGCTGGTGGGAGTTGGGGGCCTGCACAAGTATACATGTGTTGGGAGGGAAGAGGTCTGCATATTTCTTTTCAACTAAACTGTTGGTAAGGCACCTCTAAAAGAACATGTAGACATTTTGATACTAGAAGGAGAATATTAAAAGCACAAATAGCAATGGGCAAGACTAAACAGAAAACATACCAGCTTGTCTTTAGAACGTAGCATCGCCTTTATATAAACAAGCTAATTAAACATTAGGCGGTTTGTGCACTAAAAAGTGATTTGAGGCAAATTGAAAACCTGGAAGTGCGCATATTGGCACCTAATTTAGTATTTCGGACTTTATTTAAAAAAAACAGAATTTTCAATTCAGCCCAATTTACAGTTTAGTGAATGAACCCCTAATTGTAGTAGTCAATGAATACAAGTGTATTCTTTTCCCATGACATTCTGCAAGAAAATGAAAACATTTTAGATACCATAATATATGGAACATCATATGCTATTTTGAACATAACTACATATTCTGTGGGTAGGGAGCCTACGGTGTGACGGAGCGATTTATTTTGTATATAACTGGAAACATACTCATTTTGTTATTACCTAAAAAGCAGCGTGTGGTTTCCCGTAGATCACACCCATCAATCAGAATTCAAAACCACAGCTTCTTGGAAGCCAATACACAGCGTTAATTCATAACTAGAACTGCAAGGAAGGTGTTATGTATCTGAGTCACTTTGAAGTATGTCTGTAAAACAGGAAGGTAAGTCTACAGGTGGGAAGTATGAATCAGTAGAAAATAATATCAACTAAAGTCTTGGAAAATCCCAAGTAAATCGAACCGTAAGGACTAGCATGTGTTTTTATATATTTCTATCGTAAAACCACCTAGAAAATCAGGTGCATATTACACTGTTACGGTATGGCAAATATATTGTGAGATAAGAGTCTGCAGGTGCATAATATCACAGGATTATCTTGAATAAAAAATGTATAGTCTTGTCATTGCAGGTGTTTCCTCTACTAGACTGTGAATAGGCACTTGTTATATTCCTGAGTCTAATTTTTATTTACCTTTTCCGTTTGTCCAAATGACAAGCCCCTGTTTAGTTAATCAAAATGTGTTCCATTAAAGGACCACTATAGTGCCAGGAAAACATACTCGTTTTCCTGGCACTATAGTGCCCTGAGGGTGCCCCCACCCTCAGGGACCCCCTCCCGCTAGGCTCTGGGGAGAGGAAAGGGGTTAAAACTTACCTTTCTCCAGCGCTGGGCGGGGAGCTCTTCTCCTCCTCTCCTCCTCCTCTCCTCCCATTCGGCTGAATGCGCACGCGTGGCAAGAGCTGCACGCGCATTCAGCCGGTCTCATAGGAAAGCATTATCAATGCTTTTCTATTGACGCTTGCGTGCGCTCACTGTGATTTTCACAGTGAGAATCACGCAAGCGCCTCTAGCGGCTGTCAGTGAGACAGCCACTAGAGGATTTGAGGGCTGGATTAACCCATTTATAAACATAGCAGTTTCTCTGAAACTGCTATGTTTATAAACAAAATGGGTTAACCCTAGCTGGACCTGGCACCCAGACCACTTCATTAAGCTGAAGTGGTCTGGGTGCCTATAGTGGTCCTTTAAGCAAAAGTGTATCAAACTGTAAAACAGTAAATATATAAATTAGGAACTCAAGTTATACATTGATAAGTATGCTGCCAAGTATGCATCTCCTTCCCATAAGAAGATTATTCATTATAGTGAGAATTCAAAGTAAATTCAATATACATCTTTAACTTTAAAGGGATACTATGGGCACCCAGACTGCTTCATCGTATGGAAGTGGTCTGGGTGCAGTGTGCCTGTCCCCTTAGCTCTGCAATGTAAAATATTGCAACCTTCATAGAAAATGTTTTACATTGCAGGGTTAAGACTACGTCTAGTGGCAGTCTACAAGACAGCTATTAGAGGTGCTTCCGTCGGCCAGCGTCTTGCAGAGCTCCATAGAAAAGCGTTGAGTCAATGCTTGCCTATGGGGATGGCCTAAGTGTGTGGTTTGGTTTTCCCCCTCGTGCTGACATTGGAGGAGCTGGAAACATATTAGAGAAATTTTGCTCTTAAAGTTGAAATTCACTTTGAATTTACTTTGAAATACATTCATGAATAACCATGGTAGAATTGGAAGATGTTCTGTTCCCCAGGGTATAAAAGGGAGCTGTCACTTTCCAGGATTTTTTAAATAAAATGTTTACTTAACCCTATACTAAACAAATATGTATTTGTAAGGTGTGACAAAATTAAATGTAGAAATCCACACCTCTATATCTTGCAACTGGATGCCACCATGTTGGCTCCCTGTCAATCTTAGTTATAAGCTTGGTCTTTGCATCTGAAAGTCAGGATAGTGCTGTGAAAAGGTGTGACGGTTACCCCTATAGAGTGGGGGTATCTACCGTCTGGACATCCTTCTTCCCATTGATGGAGAGCGCTGCAGAGTTCCAACCTGATATCCTGAGGAACTGGTATAGCTGAAGAAAGCTCTTACAAGAGCTAGCAGGGATATAGCAGGTATAGCTGTTCCCTACAACACGAGACGAGGCTGCGAGTTGAGTGTAAGAAGGTCTGTTTTATTGAGCAAATTGCACTTCTTTTATACACATTTTCGGGCCAGAGGAATACCCCCTGGACCTGATGGAACACAGGGACAACAGGAACATAAACCAATAGCAACAATAATTGTTACTGTAACACTCCCACATACAGTCAGCAATCCTTCCCCTCTGCTGTGATATAATTAAGATAGCTAATGGAATAACTTGATTATCCACAGGCCAAACTTAAACATATCCCCATAAATTATACATCCCTGTATAGCTCTGATCTGGGTGAACAACATAACCAAAAAGCATCCAGATCAGAGCAGGGGTTCTTGAATTCTGTGGAAGTCAAATTTGACCAACTGCATGCTTTATTTCATGCCCAAAAGAGTTCCAGAGAATTAGGCTGTGCAGCCGGTTTATCTTATTATTCACATAATGTATAAATTGCACGAACGGATCCATTCGAGCATTACTCCATTGGATGCGTCTCGTTCAGGAGATTGTTCTCCCTGAATAGCGATCTGTTCATGTGGATTCAGCTGAATGCACGGAAGCTGGAAGTCCTTTTGAGTGTCTGATTTTGGTTCCAGGCGTTCGACGACAAAACACTGCTGGCTGCGTTCGGCTACACAAGATTGCCGCCGCCCCGTGTTCGTTCATACGAACGATGACCACCCAGCCTTTCATCAATTAGGCTGCGGTTAACCACAGCTTCTGGTCGGTTAACCAGCAGCACACTCCACATGCAGGGTGGTCGGTCGTTCAACACTTTGTTCGGCTACTTGTATAATATAATCATGTTCGCAATAAAGTCTTAATTTACCGAACCAGATAAGGAACACATCAGGGCATACAAAATCCAGCAATGACAAAGGGGAAAACGAAGTCCAGGGACGTGTCCTTTGTTGCAATAAAACACCACATAATCACTGTAGGGAAGGGAAAAACCACCATAACTACTGCAACTACAGAGGGTTCTTGTTACAAAAGGGTTGCAGGTAGTTTCTCCAGTTGCCTGGAACAAGCTGAACACTCACCATGATCCAAAGCTCTCCCACCTAAGATCTGTGAGGACTTGACTATGTCAGCTAATAATAAGGATATAGCTTCCTTAATGCAGAACATCCAATCTTTGTTTACTACATGCAAGGACGTTCTTAGATGAGACTTAACAACACTAAATAATGGGCCGCATTGGGTTCTGCAGTCCTAAGACACTATTCCTACACAAATTCAGAGCTTACACAAATTATATTTGGATTTGTCTATGAGAATGAACCAGATTGAGGATGCCAGCAGGCTTATGAATGTAAACATCATGGCTGTTGCAGATAATGTGAACCCTAGGGGGTTACCTTAATTTACTCACCACCTTACTGACTCACATGGAAGCCAAATGCATCTTCTTAGATGCCCTATACAGTTTTCCCTAAACTTAAAGAGCCCCAACGTCTGCTGTCTGGGACATCCTACTAGGATTTTCATTTGTAGCGGACAAGGTTAAATTTGTGAGTGCAGTGCATAATAAATCGCCCCCAATAGTTGAATCCCACCAATGGAGGCATTCTTTGAGTCAAGTCAGCCAAAAACCTTGTGTTTCTGCCATTGCTTATTGCAAGAGATCACCTACTGTATCTGCAAAATATTTTTTTTTTAAAAGCTTGTGTGATTCAGCCAATAACAAGAGCTCATTTATTGTTTATAAGATGTTATGCAAGGGTTTAAAAATCTTTTATTTAAAAGAATGTTATCTTGTGGGTAGAATGGACGTAAAACACGAGTGTTCATCCCTCTATGAACATTTCCTGTTTTGTAGCATTAAAACAATGAATTCAAATAGTTTTTATTGGAATACTTACCATTTATTTTACACATAGCACATCACACATCACAATTGCAAATTATTTTTTTTATTAAAACACAAAAGGTAATATGAGAAAACGTTTTTGTTTTTTTTTGGTTTCCATAAATATTCATCTCTGGTGCTCTGAAACATCTAAGTAAGTTCATGTGCAACAAATCGCCTTCAGAAGGGATGTACATTATCATTTGAATGGTATCAGTTTGTGTGCAATTAAAGTCTTATAATATCTCAATATAATTACAACTGTTTCTATTGTCAGAGAGCATATCTATGAAAACAACATCATGAAGACAAAGGAGAAATGAAAACAGGACTGGGATAAAGTTTTGATGAGGGAGCAGTCAAGGCTGGGTTATGAAAAAAATATAAAGAATATGACATAACTTCAACTTTAACTAAAGAAAGTTTGCAACCAAAATACCCTGACCAGTTCAGGAAAGCATTAGTCAGACAAGCAACAAGAGCCAGCCAATGTTAACTGAGATGGAGTTGGAAATATATACAACTGAGATCTGAGAAATTGATCAGCATCATTTGTAAAACACAATCCACATGGTGAAGCATAGCTTCAGGTTGTTGGAATGATTTTCCATGGCAGGAAATGGAAAACTGAAATGAGGACAAGATCATTGGAGATAATACTGGACAATACTAGAGGACAACCTATTTCAGTACCCCAGACAGTTAATTGATTAGTTGATTGGTGTTTAATGTCTAAGAATGTCCAAGTCAAAGTTAAGACCTCAATCTGATTGAGAATCTGTCAAAAGACTTCCTACTGTTTATCAATCAATGTACTAAGCTGGAATCTGATCAGGAATGTCAATACTGATAGTCTCGACCAGAGTGATTATTTTATTTGGATACGTTGTTGTAAGATTTAAACGTTGGAAGGAGAGGGAAAACATTGGACAAAAAGAACAGTCTAACACATTTCATGCCCTTGGACATTTATGAAAAACAGTTTTCCCTAAAATATCCATATGAAAAAAAAAAAAAAAATGTTTGTTCCCAAAAGCAATCCAGCTTGCTCATAAATGAGAAGATCAAGCGTCTGTGTGTCATTAAGTGTTGGCTAAAATCCAGACTGACTGACAAGTGTTTATCTATCAAGTATTGACTCGGGGTTGAATACTCATTTAGCTAACAACGTCTATTTTTATTAACGTTTGAATCACAATAAAAGTATTTTGCACCGTTAATGCCTTAAATCTGTTGCAAGAAACAAATAGCCAATCACAAACAAAACAATATTATATATACAGTGTATATATATATATTTCTGGTCTGGGATCCAGGCTGAGTGCATACAATGCGTTTTGAGCTATACCATTAAGACCAAGATGGTTGTGGTGTGCTAAACCCAATAAATGTTAGGGCTGAAAAAGAGGGCCCACCTAATGAAAGAGTATAATAGGGAGAGGTGGGTGGGGTTCCAAACAGAGGCAGAATGTTGGGAGGTTGCTCGGAGGGGGCAGATATAGACCGGCAAAAAACCCTCAAACAACTCCAGGCCTACTGCCTTTACATTTGTGGTCGGGGACAAAAGCTGAGGACATACAATAAGGTCTGAGCTATACCAGTAAGAACAAGTTGGTTTTGGTGTGCTCCAAACCAATGGGTTGGCCTGAAAAAGAAGGTAGACATATTAATGTTACCTAATCTTAGAACAGCAGTTATGAACTGTTCCATATTGCCAAAAACGTCCCAGGTTGCTAGTAAGGTAAGCATGAAGGACTTAATGATGTAAATAATTGGTACGATTGGGCAAAAATTATACGGTAACCCAGTGAACAATGTTGAAAACATGAAACTATGCTGGTTGTAATATAATGTATGTGATTACTGTGGATGTAAGTACTGCTCTTGACTAGATGCTGTAAGGAAATAATGTTTCTTCCCAACAGCTCGTGACTAGCTGTACAATCTAAAACTGGACCTGAAAACAAATTGCCTGAATGCCTAACGACCCATAATTCCCTATTATTTGTCTTCTCCACTATATCATTCCATATATTGTAGCAGCAGTTTTACCTGAAATAGAAGAAAATCGTTATATCGAATGGTTTGTAATGAGCTCCTCTATAAATAGTAGGACAAACTGTATAACACCCAATTACTGGCTGACTTGTCTTATGCCAAGGGCCGAAACACCTCCGTAGTCGAGGATGGGAGATGGCCTTGCAGGTAAGCTATTTAATGGCACGAAAAGCCGATATACTATCTAGGGTCAACTAAGGCACCATAGCAGCAATACTAAGCTATACATCAGGTTCTGTAGAGAAAGAGGTTGTCGTAGGCAGTGAGGTAGTTTTGGAAAAGCAAGTCACTTGCGTGGTGTCCTAAAAAAACGTAAATGCGAAAATAATGAAACCAAATTTGCCCAAATAAATAGATATAAAACTACAATATTGAGGAAAGCTAGAAGGATAGAAGTAGATGAAAAGAATATGGTACTTAAACACAAATATTGATTTGTGGATAACCAGACACAAATTTGGACCAACTCTGCATTGTCACAAAGAGGCATAGTATAAAACATAACAGTGAGGACATGTGGAGTGACTGAAAACGAACATATAACATCATATAATATAGTAAATTACATGCATCCCCCCCAAAACAAAACCTGCTATACTGATGAAGTATTGAAGCGTGCATACTTCATACTCATAAGCAAAAAAAACTATTACTTACAGCAATTGCCTAATAAATGTAATAAATTGAACAGATAGAAACTGTAAGTGTAAATGTTCCTGTAGTTGAGGGGGACATTGTTGTTTTTTATGAACAGAGTCCCCTTAACACCTGTCTTCTGGCAACTGGCAATAGTATGTCCAACGAAACGCAAACTGCACCCTTGTAGTACTACACATTACTGTGTACCGATTAGGTGGCATGGGACCATATAACATACAGCTACATACTATTAATACCAAAACAATACTGTATATATCAAACTGACCAAATATACTGGCAGTCTCTGTAGATAAAAATAAAGTAAGTATGTCGATGTATATGTATTGCCAGTTGCTGAAATAGGTGATTTTAAAGGACCACTATAGTGCCAGGAAAACATACTCGTTTTCCTGGCACTATAGTGCCCTGAGGGTGCCCCAACCCTCAGGGACCCACTCCCGCCGGGCTCTGGGGGGAGGAAGGGGTTAAACTTACCTCTTTCTCCAGCGCCGGGCGGGGAGCTTTCCTCCTCCTCTCCTTCTTCCTTGCGACGTCATCGGCTGAATGTGCATGCGCGGCAGGAGCCGCGCTCGCATTCAGCCGGTCGCATAGGAAAGCATTTACAATGCTTTCCTATGGACGCTTGCGTGCTCTCACTGTGATTTTCACAGTGAGAAGCACGCAAGCACCTCTAGCGGCTGCTGTCAATGAGACAACCACTAGAGGTTTTGGAGGACTGGATTAACCCTCAGTTAATCCTAGAGGGACCTGGCACCCAGACCACCTCATTAAGCTGAAGTGGTCTGGGTGCCTAGAGTGGTCCTTTAAGTAACCTGATAAAATAAAAAAATAGTTTTTTTGTGCGCTGTTCCTTAATCTGTATTATGCATGAATTTTGGTTGCAACCGCAGTACCATTCCTGCGAAATGCATGTTTCGAGTGTGCTCCCAATTCCTTTTTGTCTTTATAGCATATTGATAGGCATCATTATTAATATGATAAGTACAAGCAGGGCCAGTGCAAGGATCGCCCTATTCACTCCACGGTGGTCCTATAAGTTTAACACCACACGATGAAACATTGCCATTACCTTGAAGGGTTAAACAAGCCTCTATTAGCTGTCACTCACACAAACTAGCTGGACATCGAGTGATGCATTTTGTCCAAACAGTGGACTTTCTCAAGAGCTATAAATCCACCTCTGAGCCTTCTCCTTTTCTGATACCTCTTCCAATAGGTTGTGATTTGGTTTCTCCACTTCCCAGGTGATTCAGCCACTTCCGTATTCAACACGTATGATGTCATCACGCTCTATGGATTATAAATCATTATAAAGTTTGCTCTCTTCCTATTTTTTTTAACTAGATATCGAATAATCTACTTTTGACAAGTTGAAATTGGCATTGCACCAATGCATGAAATTGTGTAGTCATTAGGCCAGACAATTATGCCATATGCACAGTCATAGGTACATCTTTTCTCACTTTCTGGGCTGACTCACTTTCTCAACTGTCCGAATTTCTTTCCCAAAATTGTTTTGGTAACAAAATTTTGTTGAGTCAAACCAAGGCATGATCTAAATTCTGCCGTGACAAAAACAGTGGTTCATAAAAAGCAAATTTTACAACGTGCACAAGTCTAATATCCATGATACTCAGCTAGGCTAAGGCTCACTGGGAAATGTAGTTCCCAATAATCTGCAGTGCCAGGGTTAGCAGTAACAGTTCTATGTTGTCTTGAAAATACCAATTACTTTTCAGAGTGATTATATTTATGAATTACTTGTAAGATTACATTCTGAATGCAGCTTTGTAATTTACAGAAAATCCTTAATTAAGCTCTTGGTGCAGCTTATGGTGAGAATGTAAGAGCATTTCCAATTTAATCAAAAGGATTGAAACCTAATCTAGAAACTTCAATTGGGTATTTACCTTTTATCCCAGAGTAGATACAGTATATAATTAACCATGTTCTAAACCAGGAAGAACATACCAGACATAACTGCCTGATTCACGTGAAATCGAGGTTTTTCCCAGTAATGAGCACATTGCTTTTTTACATACCTTTTAAAAGTACCAAATATTAGATAACAAAAGCCTTATAACGTGTCTGCAATTTAGTTTCTGGATGTAAAAGGGTCCATTGTTACATAGTTTAAATACAATAACCTATAATTTGGAAACTTATGATCTGATTTTAGTAAACGTCATCAGCTGAAATGATCAGATTTCATTATTATCCAAAATAAAAGTATAATTTTATTAACGCGTTACTCCAAGCATCAAAACCCCATAAGTAGAGCCAGCTGTTATAAATTATATGATTCCAGATGTAGCTTTGTCCCCTTCCCTGGTAATGGTTTGCCTTCTTACCTGGATCCTTTGCCAGGCACTGGCGCTTCCTGGAGGTCCGGTGACGCGCCCTGCAGAAACCAGAAGCTGCGGAGGTTGACAGTCATTGGCAGAGAGCATCAGTTGACTGCTCTCATTCAATAAATGAAATTCTGTGCAACAAAAGTTACATAGAGTTGACATTGGCCAGCCCAGAACTCTAGGCTGGCCATGCTGGTGGTTGTGAGGTTACGCCTCAAGCAGCTAAGGGGTTAATCTCTGCATGTGCAGTGTTTCAAAGCAAATACAGACTACAGACACCATGACCACTTCAAATCACTGAAGTGGTTATGGTGCTTGGAGTAACTCCTTCACAGAAGGAATTTAAAGGGCTATATCAACAACACCAGCAGTGAAACTGCATCTTAACCCAAGAAAGAAATTACAAAGGGCAGACGACTTTAAGTTAACAAGGCGAAGCTTGCAAACCTTGGATGAATCCAGCAGCCATCAAGCATTGGAGACATTAGAAAAGGACCATCAAGCGTTGGAGACGTTAGGAAAGGACCATCAAGCGTTGGAGACGTTAGGAAAGGACCATCAAGCGTTGGAGACGTTAGGAAAGGACCATCAAGCGTTGTAGACGTTAGGAAAGGACCATCAAGCGTTGGAGATGTTAGGAAAGGATCTATGTCCATTACTGTGCTAAGTCTTCAAGCAGGACTCTGACATGGGAATACTTGGTTCCATGT
Source organism: Pelobates fuscus (assembly GCF_036172605.1). Classification (NCBI taxonomy): domain Eukaryota; kingdom Metazoa; phylum Chordata; class Amphibia; order Anura; family Pelobatidae; genus Pelobates; species Pelobates fuscus. The sequence continues at coordinate 40,351,986 of NC_086320.1, forward strand.
ATACTCTAGCATCAACGAGCTAAGTGCCAGAGGCATCTAATGACTAAGAATAATTATGATTACATTTTAAATATATCCGATGCTATAAAAAAAAAACTAAAAAAAAAAACACTTCAATGGAGGTTTCACATCATCAATAATTTCTACATTGCATACGATAGCTAGTCGAACCTTTTCAGAATAATAAATTGTCCATCTGAAAAGTAAACCCGAGTCCATTGGTGGGAGGTGGCTCTGAATTCACTGGAGATGGTACTTTCTGAGTGCTAGATTATGGTAGGTGGATAAAGTGAGAAGAAGTAATCAATAGAGGGGGGGGAGGGAGAAGCAGTAAAATAAAATCGATATACAGGTTATTCACTGAAATTGGGAATTCAAGGTAATTTTCCAATAAACATTATTATTGCTTTGTTTCATCTGGACTCTTCGGAAGTCTCCATATGCTGCAAAAGTCAATGTCCAAACAACTTATTTTCAATATATTTTAATTGAGGTTGGTTTTGGGTTGTACAATAGGAAATGAATAATACAAAATACATTAAAGGATGCTTCTAGGCAGCCTTACCCACAGGAGAACAATGGAATATAAAAGCTTGGCTGACATTATAATCCAGAGTAATAACAGTGAAACAATGTGTCAGGCAATCAATGATGATTAAGAGTGGTGTTTTCTCTACATCGTCAAGTAATAAAAAGTTGAGGAATGTAGGGAGTGGATACTTTCTTAGACCTTCTATGTTAGTGGAGAGAAAATTATCTCAGCTGGGAAGTGGGGATTCCAGATTTGTCAGAGGAGTTTCTGGATATCACACTCTACTCCCCCACGTCTTCAGATCATTATTTGGCTTAAACTGTAGGTAACATGAGAATGTGATTTATGCCCAGCCCTGTCTGTGATTATTTATATATCTGTGATTTTATTAGATTCTGCAAGCACATATCACTACACATCATGGTTTGGTTGGTTTACTAAAAGGGTATATCTTAAAAAAAAAAAGAATTATACACAGAGGTCAGTAAAAAAAAAGCTGTAATATTTACACTCAAGACTTGAGATGCGACTTCAGAATGTAAGTGTATGAAATTTGCTTTTCACTCTTTCCGAGTGGCAAACATATAATGTGATATTGAAGGGTAATAAACGTGGTAAAATAATACATGTCGGAGTTTGTGCATTCCCAACACATAGTGAAATGTGCTTTTTGTAATTAAAAAAAAGTGTAGAGTCTATTAGACCCCAATATTACCCAGGGGAGGCACAACAAATGGACTTCCCTATTTCTCCTCCTTATGCAAAGAGGGAGTAACCCTTTCTTTAACCTAAGTGCAGTGGTAGACAGTAAAAATAATAATGGCAGAAAAGGTACAATACAGCCACGGCTGGGCAAAAGAAAGTACACCCACGTTGAATTCTATGGATTTACAAATCAGGACATTAGAACAATCGACTGTCTTTAATGTTTTCCACTTTTGTATAATCTTTCTCACTGTACAATGATGGATTAAATTATTTGGAAATGGCCTTATCACCCTTCCAATTTGTTTGGGCAGCAATAATTGCTTCTCTTAGATCATTGCTGATGTGTTTCCTCCTTGGCATTGTGTTCACACACCTGAATGCTTCAGACCAGAAAACTGCTAAAACGTTGGCTTTTATAGAGCTGGGCACACTTGCTGGCATTCGATTAGCATAGCAGCACCTGTCTGCTACTTAGCATCTTAATTCCTGTGGAAGCAGTAAGGGAGTACTTGGATTTTCACACATGGGTTCTTCAATTATTATTATTTATTTTTTTGACAATCTAATTTTTATTGCGTTTTTTGCAACAATAGGGCTTACAAGGAATAAAGTGATAATACACCATTACAACATAGTTACAAACTAAAGCGTGCTAGAAAGCAAGTGCTAACAAACATTTCACATTCGGAATTATAGCGAGAGCCACGTAATCCTATCCCTTCCTAACCAGAAAGTGTGCGAGGGGGGCAATGTCAAAGGGCTCGAGTGCACGCCAGAGTGCAGTTTATTGTCCCTGTGTACGATGTGTTGCAAGGAAGGTTGCTACCAATGGGGATTTTGGGGAGCAGCCTGAGTCAATGTGTCATGTTGAATGGGCTTCTGCACATGACATATAGAAATATCATAGAGGGTGCACTTTCTTTTTCCATGACCTGTACATATTAACTGTACATTTTCACATATATAAAAATGTGGTTCTTCTCCTCACATGTCAATCAGATGTTGGCATAGAGGGCTTCGTAACATCACCAGTCTGCATGCTGAGAAATGAGTAAGAGGAGAACAGACTGCAAAGACATTGCATTTCACTCAGAGACAGTGAAATGTGTTAATCATCACTTTGAAAAATTATATATTCATAGTTGATGGGACGCTAGCAGTTAAAGTAAACCTGTTCACTCTATGGCGGTAGAAAGTTAAATATTGGACAATTTTATTGTGAGGGAGCAGAGACAAACCATGTTATTCTCTAAATAGTGAATTCAAAGTGAATTTGCCAAGTAGCCAAATGGAAAACTCAGCTGATTTTTTTTTCCCATTCTGACTGTTTTGGCATAAAATATTAAATGTATTTTGGATACTTGACTGTTCAGAGAATAATACTATCAGAGAAGAAAGGCTCACAACAGTTCATCTCATCTCCTCAGCAGCTGACACCTGTTGGATTTTAATGCCACAGCCCAAAGCCACCTTCTCCAACACACCACATAAGCCAAACTTTGCATAAAATAGTAGAAATAATAGAAATTAGTAGTCGTATAGAGAAAATATCCTGCATCCTAGTGAGTACTTTAAAACCAGATTGATTAACATGTGAAACATATAAAACCAATGGGATTTTGATTAAACATTTTCAACATTTAAGGAAGTGGGAACTATGTAGGAAACAATGATGCTTTGAATTTTCTTTCTGATGTAATTGATTTAAAATGTGCTGTGCCATACTCCACATATCTCTTATATTTATGAATGGGTGGATGGGGGATTTTTGTAATTTATGAATAAGGATGACAGAAGCATTTTTTTTCTGATCTGTAAGCAAGTAAACTCATTATATCGGAGACTAATAAGATGTGGAAAGTCACGTCAGTAAACAGAGAGTAAATTAATAAGAATGTTGGTTGCATTATGTCTTTGAAGGGAGGGGGGCAGAATGTGAGCTCATTTATAGGGTAGTATTTGTACTGCACTAGACCAAAGGCCATTTTGCAATCCTCATGTATGCAACATCTACCTTCAGTAGTGACTGCAAGTATTTAATAAGAGTTGTATGAATGTCATGTTTGGATAAGGCAAAGCCACCCTTACCATTTGTGTGGCACTGGTTAAGACAATCATGCAACCTGCCCCCATCTACACAAATACATTCATGATTAACCCTAAGTCTAATATCCTGTATGTCCCCCTCGTGCTGCCAAAACTGCTCTGATGTGTGTCGAGGCATGGACTCCACAAGACCTCGGAATGTGTCCTGTGGTATCAGCAGGGCCGGTGCAAGGATTTTTGCCGCCCTAGGCAAAAGTAAAGATTGCCGCCCCCCCCCCCCCCCATGTGACATCACAATACCCTACCCATATGATCTGCCATGTTAACTAACACCAGTGCTGCCATGTTTACATTAAAAGGCCTGCAGGGACAGGCTATAGACACCAGAACCACTACATTAAGCTGCAGTGGTTCTGGGGACTATAGTGTTTCTTTAATGTGAGGTAAATTAGAGATTAGTGCCACAAATAATATACTAGATTGCCTACTTACAACCAGATGAGGATGATGATGGGCTCTAGCTGCAGTCTGGCTCCACTGATCTGGTGTAGAACAGGCTCTCTGGAGGCTGTTTGTAACTGTGGTCACAAAAATCTATGTTCTGGGAGAACGGGAAGCAGCTCCATTTTTTTTAAGGCCCTTTACACAGCTCAAAGTCTGGGTCCCAGGGTCTACCTTCATGTTCCACCAATGAGTTTGTTCACAGGGGGTGGAGTATGTCCTGATATGTGTGTAAGGAATGCATTGTGTGAATCTGTGTTCGTATGTGTAAGGGCTGCAAGGTGTGTTTCTGTGTATGTACGGGATGCAAGTGTGTGCGTCTGTAAGGGGTGCATTGAGTGTAAGAGTTGCATTGCTTGTGTGTGTGTGTCTGTGTGTGTAATGCATTGTGTGTTTTTCTGTGTGCAAGGGGTGCATTGTCTTTGTGTGTAAGGGGTGCATTGTGTGTGTGTGTGATGGATGTCAATCTCTCCCCCCTCCCTTGTCACTCTCTTCCCCCCTCTCCCTCCCTTGTCACTCTCTTCTCCCCCCTTGTCCCTCTCTTCTCCCCCTCCCTTGTCACCCTCTTCTCCCCTGCTTGTCCCTCTCTTCTCCCCCTTCTCTTGTCACTCTCTTTTCCCCCGTTGCCACTCTCTTCTCCCCCCACTCTCATTCCCCCTCCCTCCCCCGTCAATTCCCCTCCCTGTCAATTTCTTGCCCCCCACCCTGTAAATTTCTTTCCCCTCCCTTTCAATGTATTCCCCCCCTTTCAATTTATTCCCCCCATCCCTTTCAATGTATTCCCCCCACCCTCCCTTTCAATGTATTCCCCCCACCCTCCCTGTCAATTTATTCCCCCCTCCCTCCCTGTCAATTTATTCCCCCCTCCCTCCCTGTCAATTTATTCCCCCCTCCCTTTCAATTTATTCCCCCCACCCTCCCAGTCAATTTATTCCCCCCCTTTCAATTTATTCCCCCCCCCCCCTGTCAATTGATCCCCCCACCCTCCCCTACCTCTGTTGTAGCGTGGCCGAACCCTATATGGTCCGCCGGTACAGGGAGCTTTTGTTTCTTCACTTAGTGTGCACTTCCTGTCAGTCCAGCCGGGTACAGGAGACAGATGCTCTCGGTATCCGCGGATCAAACAGAGCTCGGCCATGCTACAGTGAGGGAGTGACAGGAGGGAGCGCTGAGCACTGAGCACTTCCCTCCTGTCAGCCCCTCTCTTCATGCTGCGCCCGGGCGGTGCGCCCTTATGGACACACCAGCCCGGGCAAAGCTGCAGCCGCCTGAGGCTCTCTACAGAGCGCTCGGGCGGCTGCAGCATGAGGGCGCCCTAGGCTGCCTAGACCGCAAGATGCGGTCACGTGTCCCACCTGAAGCTAAGAGCGCGCCGCGAGTCTCGGGCGCGCTCTTAAAGAGACAGTGGGAGCCTAAATTGCAAAAAGGCTCCCATTGGCTCCTGTCATGCCAATCACCCCATACACTTACCTTTTGGGGGTGTGGAAGTGACAGGAGCCAATCACATTAGTTTGGAGGCTACTTATACTTACCCTTTTCCCTTAGTTCCTTGCCCTATCGTGGTTTCTGCTACAGTTCCCTTTAGCGCTTGTTGTGTTCAGTTGTGTTCCTCCGTATTTGACCTTGGCTTTGTATTCTGACTTCGTTTTCACTTTATCCTTGTCTGTTCTGTTTGCCGGCTTGCTGATTCCTGTGTACCAGACCCCGGCTAGTTCTCGTTTACGTTGTCTCTTTGTGCCCTTGACCTCGGATCGTTCCTGACTCTGTACTTCTCCTATATACGTCGAGTCCGGCCACTCTAAGGTCCGGTAGACGTATCTCTCCTCTGTGCTGTCTTCTGTTTAGCTGGATCCTGCGTGTAGGGGTATATTCTCGTTACACATAGCTTGTTCGCGTTCGCCACGGATGGCGAACATATGCGATGTTCGGTCCGCCCCTATTTGTCATCATTGAGTAAACTTTGACCCTGTACCTCACAGTCAGCAGACACATTCCAGCCAATCAGCAGCAGACCCTCCCTCCCAGACCCTCCCACCTCCTGGACAGCATCCATTTTGGATTCATTCGGAAGCTGCATTCTTTTTTTTGTTTTTTTTTTTAGACAGAAGTGCTAGTTGCACTGAGGGTATGAGTATATAGCAGTACATTGTTGTGAAAGATGGCTTTCATGTTTAGGGTGTAGCTTGCACGTTATCAACTGTGTATTTATATCAGCAGCTCCACCACTAGTTATAAATCAAGTGTGAGTCGCCCCATGAGATGAAACTAGTGAATAACATAATACATGAATGGTTAAGGTAAAAGCATGTAAGTGTAGCGGTACTTACCCTCTCCAGGGGCCGGCCGGGGTCCTCTCTTCTCGCCGCGCGCGGTCCTGCTCCTGCACGAGCCGCGCGCGGCTCAGCCAACGATAAGATCAGTCAGGCGGGCAGTGACCGCGAGAAGCGGTCACGTGTCCCGCCCGACACTAAGAGCACGCCGCGCGTCTCGGGCGCGCTCTTAAAGGGACAGTGGGAGACTAAATTAGAATCAGTCTCCCATTGGCCCCTGTCATGCCACGTTCCCCATACACTCACGTTTTGGGGGCGTGGATATGACAGGGGCCAATCAAAGTGAACTTTAGGGTATTTATACTCACCTGTTTCCCTTGCTCCTTGCCCTATCGTGGTTTCTGTCCAGTTCCCTTTAGTGCTTGTATCGTTCAGTTGGTTTTTTGGTGCTTGACCTTGGCTTTGTTCCTGACTCCGCTCTCTCCTTATCCTTGCTTGCTTATCCGCTGTTTTGTCCTCTGTGTACCAGTCCTCGGCTTGTTCTACGTTACGCTGTCTCTCAGTTCCCTTGACCTTGGCTTGTTCTAGACTCTGTCTTCCTTACTCGTCCTAGTCCGGCCATTCTAAGGTCCGGTAAGACGAACCCTGGTTTCTTGTCTCTTGACTATTGAACTATTCCTGCGTGTTGGGGTATATTACCGTGACATTACGATAGGGCCATGGACCCCGCAGGTTTAGGACAACAGATGGCCACTCATGAGGCTAGATTCGCAGAACAGGATCACCGTATGGATCAAATGGCTCAAGCCATCCAGACACTGTTATCCAGATCAGCTCCGGTACCTGTACCTGCGCCTCCTGTAAACCCTATACCAGACACAGCTAATATGCCTAATGCTTCAGCACATCTAACCCCGCCACCTAGGTATGGAGGGGACGCTAAGACATGTAGGGGATTCCTTAATCAAGTGGAGTTCCACTTTGAAATGTACCCACGTTCATTTCCCACTGATAGATCTAAGGTGGGTTTTCTTATGCACCAGCTTACGGATAAGGCACTAGAATGGGCAAATCCTATTTGGGAGGCTAATGGGCCTATGGTACACGACTTCACTAGCTTCCTCACAGCGTTTCGTAGAACATTTGACACGACTAAAAGGTCAAAAAATGCCGCCAGGGCATTAATGAGAATAAAGCAAGGATCTAAATCTGTAGCCGATTATGCTATTCAGTTCCGTACCCTTGCCTCACAGGTAGATTGGACTAATAATGGGCTTACTACTGCGTTTATGGAAGGTCTGTCTGAAACTATGTTGGATGAGGTAGCAGCTAAGGACCTCCCTGTACCCCTGGAGGACCTGATTGACTATCTTATCGATATAGATAACAGGATCCGTGACAGGTTATATACCAGGTCCAGAAATAGACGTTTTGTTCCCGTTAACTCCCCTAGAGCTGAGACTCCCGAGGGATCTAAAGGTTCTGAGGAGGAACCTATGCAGTTAGGGGTTGCCAAACTTACTGATGCTGAAAAGCTTTATAGGAGAAAGGAGGGACTTTGTCTTTATTGTGGTAGGAGGGGTCATATGAGACAAGAATGTCCCGTGCGTCCGGGAAACTATCGCACCTAAGACCGTATAGAGGACTGGCCTTGGGTGTGACATCACAGTCCTCACATTTGCCTCTTAATAAATTACTTCTCCCTGTTTCCCTGCACCTTGGTAGTAACTGCATAGCAGGGAATATACTAGCCCTGGTTGATTCCGGAGCGGCCGAAAACTTTATTGATTCCAGTTTTGTCAAGGAGAATAACATACCCACCAGAGAGAAGGAGACACCCTTGGCCGTTGAGGCCATAGATGGTAGACCATTATGCTCTCCAGTTATCACACATGAAACTGTTCCACTACTTATGTCTACAGGGGTGTTACACTCTGAGACCATTCGGTTTCAGATCATTACTTCTCCTTCCTCTCACCTCGTGTTAGGGTATCCTTGGTTACGTACTCATAATCCCACCATTGATTGGGAGTCAGGACAAATAGTTTCTTGGAGTGATTCTTGCCAAGAGTCTTGTATTGTTAAAATCACCCCTTTGAATTCTACTAATATTCCTCCCGTGCCTACGGTCATACCCCCTCAGTACCTGTCTCTTAAATCTGTTTTTGATAAAAGGGAGGCTGAAAAATTGCCACCTCACAGGCCTTACGATTGTGCTATCAATTTATTACCTGGTACGATGCCTCCCAAAGGGAGAATATATCCTTTATCTCCTCAGGAGAATCTGGTTATGGAGGAATATATTAAGGAATCTCTAGAGAAGGGATTTATAAGAAGATCCTCTTCCCCGGCAGGGGCGGGTTTCTTCTTTGTATCTAAGAAAGATGGCGAATTAAGGCCTTGTATTGACTATAGGGGCCTAAATAAAATCACCGTCAAAAATGCGTACCCCATACCTTTGATCACAGAACTATTTGATAGGCTTAAGCAGGCCACAGTTTTTACTAAATTGGACCTTAGGGGTGCTTACAATCTCATACGTATCAAAAAGGATCACGAGTGGAAGACCGCATTCAATACCAGGAGTGGCCACTACGAATATACTGTGATGCCCTTTGGTCTTTGTAACGCCCCAGCAGTTTTTCAAGAATTTATTAATGATGTCTTACGTCAATATATACATACATTCGTTATAGTATACTTGGACGACATATTAATTTATTCTACTGATTTACAGACTCATCACATGCATGTTAAATTAGTGTTGAGAACTCTTCTGGTTAACGGTCTCTATTGCAAACTCGAAAAATGTTCATTTGATCAATCTGAAGTCCAATTCTTGGGTTATATAATCTCTGCCAAGGGTTTTCGTATGGATCCCAAGAAACTGTCTGCCATTATGGAATGGCCTCTACCTCAGGGTTTGAAAGCCATTCAGCGTTTTCTGGGGTTCTCTAATTATTATAGGCGTTTTATTAAAGGGTTTTCTGCCATTGTAGCGCCTATAACCAGAATGACCAAGAAGGATGGTAATACTCATGTCTGGAAACCAGAAGCACTCAAGGCCTTTGAATTCCTGAAGGCTTCATTTGCCTCTGCTCCTATTTTACAGCATCCTGTCCCTTCACTGCCCTTTATTCTTGAAGTTGATGCTTCTGAGATAGGGGTAGGTGCCATCTTGTCTCAAAGAGATTCACCTGAAAAGCCGTTACACCCTTGTGGCTTCTTTTCCAGACAGATGTCCAAAGCAGAGAAGAATTATGATGTAGGCAATCGTGAACTCCTTGCTATCATTTTGGCGCTCAAGGAATGGAGACATCTGCTAGAGGGTACTAGGGATCCCATCCTCATTTTAACGGATCACAAAAACCTCTCCTACCTTAGTGAAGCAAAAAGATTGTCTTCTAGGCAGGCCAGGTGGTCTCTGTTTTTGTCTCGTTTTAATTTCTTAATCACATACAGACCGGGTGATCGTAATACTAAAGCTGACGCTCTGTCCAGACAATTCGAGACTACTGACAAACTCGAGGTCGATGTTACCCCTGTCATTCCGCCTGACAGAATAATAGCTACTACTGTTCTTTCTATTTCGTCTTCTCTCTTACAAGCTATTCAGGCTAAACAAAACTTGGCTCCTGGGGAGAGGCCTGCTGATAAGCTATTCGTTGATATACCGGAGAGACGAGACATCTTGTCATTATATCATGACACTAGAACTGCTGGACACCCTGGTATTTCTAAGACATTCTCAGCAGTTTCTAGATATTTCTGGTGGGCTTCCTTGCGCAAGGACGTCACCGATTACGTTAATGCCTGTAGCACTTGTGCCAGTATGAAGTCCTCCCACAGAGTTCCTTGTGGGTTGTTGCATCCGTTGCCCATACCCGAGAGGCCGTGGTCCAATATATCCATGGATTTTATTGTTGAATTACCTCCCTCTAATGGTAAAACTGTCATCCTGATGATTGTGGATCGTTTTTCTAAGATGGCTCATTTTGTGTCTCTTGTCAAATTGCCATCATCCAGGGAACTTGCCTCTATCTTTGCCAGGGAGGTGTTTCGGTTGCATGGTATTCCCACTTCGATCGTGTCCGATAGGGGTAGCCAATTTATCTCCAGATTCTGGAGAACGTTTTGTACAGAGATGGGTATCTCCCTCTCGTTTTCTTCCGCCTACCACCCCCAGTCTAATGGAGCTGCTGAACGTGCCAACCAATCTCTAGAGCAGTATCTTCGTTGTTTCGTGTCCCACCATCAGAACAATTGGGCTGACCTTCTTCCTTGGGCTGAGTTTGCTCGTAATAATGCTGCTCATGAATCCTTCGGTAACAGCCCTTTTTACGTTGTTTATGGCCGGCATCCCGTGGTTCTTCCGGCTGCATTCTCCTTACAGGGCATGCCAGCTCTGGACGAACATTTGGCTAGTCTACGTAATACTTGGGAGCAGGTTCAGTGTTCTTTGGTGGCTTCAGCTGCTCGCCAGAAGGTTCAGGCAGACAAGCATCGCAGGGCGGCTCCATCCTATGCTGTGGGAGACCGGGTTTGGCTTTCTACTCGCAATATTCGTCTTCGTGTGCCTTCTATGAAGTTGGCCCCTCGTTTTATTGGTCCTTTTCGTATCTTGCATGTGGTTAATCCTGTCTCGTATGCATTGGATCTTCCTAAAAATCTACGCATTCCTAACGTGTTTCATACCTCCTTGTTAAAACCCCTCCTGTGCAACCGTTATACTCGGCATGTCCCTCCTCCTCCTCCGGTTTCTGTGGAGGGCCATGAGGAGTTTGAAGTGGCGGCTGTAATTGACTCTCGTTTGCTTCGGGGTCGCCTCCAATATCTGGTACATTGGAAGGGCTATGGGTCTGAGGAACGCAGTTGGATTTCCGCTGACGCTGTTCACGCTCCTCGCCTTGTGCGTTCTTTCCACGCTCGTTTTCCTGCCAGGCCTGCTCCTCCCCGCCCGGTGGGCGTGTCTTCAGGGGGGGGTACTGTAGCGGTACTTACCCTCTCCAGGGGCCGGCCGGGGTCCTCTCTTCTCGCCGCGCGCGGTCCTGCTCCTGCACGAGCCGCGCGCGGCTCAGCCAACGATAAGATCAGTCAGGCGGGCAGTGACCGCGAGAAGCGGTCACGTGTCCCGCCCGACACTAAGAGCATGCCGCGCGTCTCGGGCGCGCTCTTAAAGGGACAGTGGGAGACTAAATTAGAATCAGTCTCCCATTGGCCCCTGTCATGCCACGTTCCCCATACACTCACGTTTTGGGGGCGTGGATATGACAGGGGCCAATCAAAGTGAACTTTAGGGTATTTATACTCACCTGTTTCCCTTGCTCCTTGCCCTATCGTGGTTTCTGTCCAGTTCCCTTTAGTGCTTGTATCGTTCAGTTGGTTTTTTGGTGCTTGACCTTGGTTTTGTTCCTGACTCCGCTCTCTTCTTATCCTTGCTTGCTTATCCGCTGTTTTGTCCTCTGTGTACCAGTCCTCGGCTTGTTCTACGTTACGCTGTCTCTCAGTTCCCTTGACCTCGGCTTGTTCTAGACTCTGTCTTTCTTACTCGTCCTAGTCCGGCCATTCTAAGGTCCGGTAAGATGAACCCTGGTTTCTTGTCTCTTGACTATTGAACTATTCCTGCGTGTTGGGGTATATTACCGTGACAGTAAGGAACTACGACAATAAACTCTTTAGGAGGTGAAATAATGACATGTTTAAACGCTTGATACTTTACGATTAGTTAATGTGCAGAGAGCAGTTCATGTGATCAAAGGCATGGTGTGGAGGATCGGATATAGTGGGACATGCTTGGCAGGCTGCTGTTTACTGCTTGTGCTCATCCGATCCCTTCTGGGTGACAGGTGCAGACCCTGGGAGTCCCTGATACCTGGAACAACAAAGGCAAGTCTCTAGCTGAGTGCCGGGTTCGCGGCTTGAGGTGGTGGAAGCTTGTTTTGCCGGGTGGTCGAATCTGTCCGGTGCGGGATTGTGGTGGCTTAAGGTGGAGGCGAGTGCTTGATGTGGGGCAGGCTCTGCATTTCTGTTTGTGCCTCCGGTCCCGTCTTCAACGCATTTTGCGTTGGTGGATTTTAATGGGGACTGCTTCGCTTAGCTGTGGTGGAGCTTGTTGGGGCTGTGGTGGAGCTTGTTGGGGCTTCCTGCTTGTTATTTGCTTCCAAAATTGATTAAAGAGTCTGTCCAGCTTAGACTCAATATCCTGCCATGCTTTGCTGGTACCAGGAGGACACGCGGCTGGCGCCATATTGGGAGAGTCGCAGATGAGTATGTCAGCCTGGGCAGCTGTGCTCTGTGCATCCATTAGCTCCAGACAGCCTCTCAGGGGTGGACCGGGAAAACCCCCACCGGTCCGAGGGGGGGGTAACGGAGCTCCTGCCGGGAAGTAGCTGCTCCTGGGCATCCCAGGATCGGGAGATCAGCCGCCTCTCCCGCCAGGTGAGCACCAGGCCACACTTGCCACGCGGAGGTAAGTAAGACTCTGTCGAATTGCTGACCGCTATTAAGCATGTCGGGTCGGTCAGGTAGGAGCAACATTGCTGGGTCATCCCCTTCTGGGGTGAAATTCGCTTGTTGATAGCTGCTTAAAGTGAGATATTGAGGGAGCTCACACGAAGTGCGTCTTTCCTCCATGACAGCTAGGCCCCGCCCCCCGGAAGCTGCATTCTTAGTGAGAGGAGGGACACTGTAGCTGCTGCTGATTTAATAGGGAAATCGATAGCTAGGCTAGTGTATTCAGTGTCCACTACAGTCCTGAAGGACTCATCTGATCTCTGTTGTAAGGACAGCACGCCAAAAAAACCCTTTTTAGGGCTAGAACATCAGTCTGCTTTTTTTTTTTGTTTCTGTGTAATCTAATTGCAGTTGCCTGCCTGCCAGCGTGTGTGTCAGGCTCACAGCGTATACTGTGCCCACTTGCCCAGTGCCACCACTCATATCTGGTGTCACAATAGCTTGCATTTAAAAAAAAAAAAAAAAAACTTTTTTTACTGTAATATAATAGCAGTCAGTTTCCTTCACACGTGTGCGTTTCAGGGCCTGCCAGGGCACAGTGTCACACCAGTGCAACTAATATCTGGTGTAACAGTAGTGTACATTTAAAAAAAAAAATACACGGGGCTTGTTGTCACCTTTCGGGGACCCTTGGTGTTGTACGTGGCTGATTGGAGGAAGAGACCTTCAATGACATCAGTGAGGACAAGGAACGGGACATGGCTAGCTTGGTATCCAACCTTGTGCAAATGGGGAGTTTGCGGTTGTGCAAATGGACTGTTTGCGGTTGTTTGCGGTGCGTTAAATGGGGAGTTTGGTCTGTCACTGTGAAGCGGGCGTAACCCTTACACTACCTGATCGATACAACATCATACCTGATGTTTTAAAGCACGTTATTCCAAACAATTTAGGAATGTTAGGCGATTTATGCCCTTTATGGATTAAAGCCAGACTTTGCATCAACTATGTAATTTTCCATGGGAGTTTTGCCCATCTCTACTCATAGTCTATAACATAAATATATTTCCAGGCTCCAAACCTTAATCGGCTTATCACTTTTGAGGAAAATTTTAAATTGGTGTAACACTAATGCATTTATTATATCTGTAATATGCTGACGCAATATGCATATTTGGCAATGTTTTTCTTAGTGTATCACCATGCATTAAAAAATTATATTGTATCATGTTTTAATCTGTCAGGATGAATCATGACAGATTAATTGAATGCAGATCTATCTCAAAGCTTTCCAAAAAGTCCCTTGCTAATAAAAAGGAAATCACATTTTGTTTCTTACAAAATTGCCTCTTGGTCTCTGCTTTAGAGTAAAAAATCAGAATGAGGTTTTAGAGAGACTGATTTGACTAATGATTTTCTGTGTTTTAGAAAAGTGCTAGCACACCTCCAAAAATGCATTGCATTCGATGTTATTTCACTGTTTCTGTAACATGGTGTGGCAATGTGTTACATATTCTCTTGCAAACACTGTATAGGTGGTCCTCGTTTTTCGACTTACCTGTTTTACGATGACTCGCAATTACGACCAGCTCTCTCGCGGGGTTGTAAGTACGAGCCGTCGTGGGAATTATTAGAGGGATTCCCGACTCTAGTGCGCATGTCTGTGTTCAGGGACATTGCACCGAGCATAAACGAACGCAACAGAGCAGGGAATCCCTCTAATCTATGTTCAGGGGAAATTTGCCCGAACATAGATTAGAGGGATTCCCTGCTCTGATGTTTTCCCCGAACATAGACAAGCGCAGCAGAGCAGGGAATCCTTTAACTCCTCACTTACTGACCAATTCGTTCTACGACCAGATCGTAGGAACGGAACCCGGTCGGTAAGTGAGGAGTACCTGTGATGTGGAATTATTAAAAATCTTTATTGTACTTGTATTGAATTATTGTACTAACTCCATTTTAACTTTATACTGTGACTTCAGTCCTCCATTTTGTCCTCCTAACCTGACTTCTTCAGTCCTCCATTTTGTCCTCATGACTTAACTTGTTCATTTTAAAACTACCTTACGTGACTGAACTTCTCAACCCAATTAGTATAGTAGACAAAGACTGTGTTTCCTGCAAGGACAAGCACCAGGAGGTGCTGGCTACTCCTTAAACCTTGCTGGCTACTCCTTAGAACTTGTAAGATAGTGTAGTTTAAAGGCCACGAGAACACAGTAGTAATGAAATGTTCTATTCATAAGAGACCTTGCACCTGGACATGAAGCCTGATATCATTGACCGTGTAAAATGACGCTCAAGACCCCCTTATCCCCACCCGTGTCTAGAATAATCCCACCTCTGGTGGGTGGGCACGGGACTAACCTCTTAATTTTTCGAACCAATAGGTAAGACACTAACCCCGACACTTAACAATTAATCCAATTGATGATGTTTATTTGCTGATATTCTAATAATCAATGATGACGCAAAATGCCTCTTAAAAGGGCCTGCGCGCCCGCTTTTACTTCACTTGCCAATAAACTTTCTCGAAGTTATTTTAACCTGAACCTTGTGTGTCAGACTTAATTACTTCAGCGTATATACGCAATTCAATTTTATTGATTTGGACAGGAACAGATAGACATTTGAACATTTTGGTTTACTTTCAAAAAGTACCATAACACCTGTAGTCATATTAAAAGAGCGAGTTTGTTCAATATTATAAAAGTTGGTTTGAGTCCAAATTTATGTTTGACTTTTTATTAAAATTGTAAGTGTCTCTAACACCTAAACATGGGCCTCTATTTAATTAGTTTGAATTGGCATCGGAAAATATTTTCATGTGTTTGAAAAACTTTGCAAATTATTTATCTATTATGCTTTTTAATTGATCTAATATTTTTCAATAAACCTTTTTAATTATGTAGTATTATGAAAAAAAATCAGTTTGTAATTTTTTAAAACATTTTTACATTTAGATACATAATTTTATATATGTATAGGTTTTATGTTAATATTTTTCAAATATTTTAAAAGTTTATACAAAAATATGAATTCATATTTAGCTGAGGCCATAGTTAGGAAACTTTGCACTCGATTTTAGTATTGTTGGATAAGCATGCAAAATTTGTTAACATTTTTGGATAAGCTATTAAACTATAAAATGATGAAATATATTTTTTAAAAACTCTAAATATTACAAAATAGTTTTCAAGCTACTAAATAATGTTAGAAGTTTATCCGAAAATATTTGATGATATGGAAATTGTACCCAGCAATATTAAATTGAGGCCTTTACGTGCACTTGCCCAGAGATTTGGTGCCAAATCATAAAATTTAGCAAACTATTGAATGTCCTTATATGTTGCCAATCTGTCAGGGCACTCACCGGCGTGGGGATAGAGCTGGCACCCGAATCCTGTACTGCAGCGATCTTGCCCATCTAGTCGCGGTCCACTGTTACTCTACGGGTTCAGGCTGTCACGGGCATGGTTGTGCCGGGAACCACCTCTTATAGGGGCAGAGTACTTAAAGACAAAACACCAATTAACCAATGAAATAAAAGCGTGAACATCTCTCCTGTAAAACCTCATCCCAACAGTACTCAGTTATACTGTGCTTACTGTGGTGTTAACTTGTGTGTCTAAACCTGTCTTGTCGGGGGCGGGGCCTGACAGCCAAGATGGCTGGACGTGTTTGTAACAAGCTCCTGCTACACTAACCTAAACCATATGAAAAACTGAGGCAAAACTGGAGAAAACCGACCCTAGGTAGCCAGAGGATCACCCTAAACACCCTCGACTACTCCCTAAGCTTGAACATGGGTGACCCGATGGCAATACACACCGTTACAGCTTGCGGCCTACTACGGTCGACGGCCTGGGTGTTGGGGGTGGCGGCCGTGCTCCAAACCCCGGGCTCCAGGCAGCCACAGGAATCTGCAAAGCCCTGCCCCCCCCCCCCCCTTGGACCGGCGGGGGATATCCTGGTCCCCCCAGCTACCCGGAGCCCGACCCCACCAACACTCAGGAACACCTCTCCGAGTGCCAAAGCCCAACCCAGCCTCACAGCAAACCCGGGAGTCTCCCCAGCCACACTTCTCTCGAAGACTGGACCCAGCTGGAAACCGGGAGCGATCGGTGCCACAGCTCAGGAGGGGTCATCCACAATCCCATGCCTCGCACCCGTGACAGAACTTACCTATAGGGGCAACACGGAAGCCTCGTGACCAAGCTCACACGAAGCTCCACACTCAGACCAATGACACCACCGGGCAGGTCGCCCTCAAGATAGACAGGTCGGTACACCCGATGGGCATAGGCTGAGGGGGATGAGTTTAAACGGCATGTGGTGCAAGGCCCCAGCTTACATGCCTGGCACCCTCAGGGACAGCTTACATGCCTGGCACCCTCAGGGAGTGCTGGTGACGACCTACTGCTGTTGACGACCTACAGCCCAGATACCTACCTGGCCACATGTGCCCCTGCTGAACTATGACCAACTGTCAAGCAAAGTGCTAAACAGTCTGGTGTTAGTAGACCTATTGATACATAGAGTTGACGGTTCTAAGCATTACTTTGGTCTAAGAGATTAATCAATTATGCTAGATACGTTTCTAAACATGCTATAATAGTGTATCAACTAGCAGGTAGGCGCAACACAAGGTATGGTATATATGGTATATACCTTGTGTTGCGCCTACCTGCTAGTTGATACACTATTATAGCATTTAACCCCTTAAGGACCAAACTTCTGGAATAAAAGGGAATAATGACATGTCACACATGTCATGTGTCCTTAAGGGGTTAATCAATGCTTTCCCATGGGGAATTAGCTGACACTGGATGTCCTCATGCAGAGCGTTAGGATGCCCAGCGCCAGATACCGGACCAAAGTTCTGTTTCAATTCAGGAAGGCCTCTGGTAGAGTGATCTGAAGTTATCTGGGTGCCTGTAGTCAGTGCATCCATAAGGTGGCACAGGCTTAGGGCTCCAGAGCAAGGGGTGCAAAAATCTAAATCCCCTACCTCTGGCTGGGGACTTGGATTTTTAAAATCACTGCTACCTACCTTGCTCTCCCTGCAGCCAGCAGCTCGGCAGCTAAGTCAGCTGGCTCCTTCTGATGATGTCAGAAGGATGTGACTTAACTGCTCTTTCCCCCAGACTCCCCAGCGGAGGCTCCAGCTCTTCCCCCTTCGTGCAGGCTCAAACTCCAGGCTTCAGCTCCTGCCCATGCAGTCCCACCATCAGAGATAAGGTCCCCCCCCCCCCCCCCCCCCAAGGTAAGCGTCATGGAGGGGGTAATACTTTGTTTGGTTTTAATCAAAAGGGATTTTTCTGTTTTGTTTCATAATCTGCCTCTGTCCCCCCCCCCTTTACTGCCCCTGTGCCCCCCTCTACAGCCCTGGACCCCACTCTATATCCCTTGTGCTCTGCTCTACTGCCCCTGTCTCCCTCTCTTGCCCCTGTGCCCCCTCTACTGCCTCTGCGTCCCCTTCTACAGCTCCTGTCCCCTCTACAGCCCCTGTGCTCCCCTCTACAGCCCCTGTGCTCCCCTCTACTGCCTCTGTGCTCCTGTCTACTGCCCCTGTCCCCTCTACTTTTACCCCTTACTGTGCCTGCCCCCCACTGTGCCTGCTGCCCCCTACTGTTCCTGTCCCCCTACTTTCCCTGTTTGTATGCCTTTGTCTGTATGACTATACGTCTGTGTATGACTGTAAATGTATGTCTTTGTTTGCCTGTGTCTGTGTCTCTGTATGACTTTGTCTGTATGTCTCTGTATGACAGTGTCTGCATGTCTCTGTGTGTGCCTGTATGACTATGTCTGTTTGCATGACAGTGTACCTGTATGTGTAGATTGTATGAATGTGTGCTTGTATGTCTGTGCCTGTATGACTGTGTTTTTTTTATTATGTGGCTGCATTTATCTGTGACTGTGTGCCTGTATGGCTGTACTGTGTTGCTATACATCTATGTCCATATGACCTGGGAGGAAAAAGACACACAAAAGGCCCTGGTGGGGGGACACACACACAAAAAGCCTGGATGGAGAGAGCCACAGAAAAGTGTAAGTAATAGACACACAAGGGAGGCTGTAAGAGACACATAGAGGGGTGTATGACACATTAAAGGGGGATAAAATACACTGAAGGGGTAAGAAATTCAAAAGGGTGTTACGAGACACAGTTGAAAACGCATTTTGTTTATTATTTTGGGGGAGGGGAGGTTGCGGCATAATGCATCTTTGCCTGTGTAGCCAAAAATCCTTGTACCGGCCCTGCCTATAGTGTCCCTTTAAGATTGCAGTCTTCACTTCCACATCAGCCAAGAGACAAGTCATGGGCTAGGTTGCTGGTGTGGGGAGTTGCAGCAGCCTCGATTTTACAATTAGTTTTTCAAATCGCAATAATAATCAGTTTAGAGTATGCAAAAGTCCTTCTGGCGATCCCTTAGTTACCTGAAAAACATTACTGTCACACACCTAATATGCCTAATTCTATTGGTGAAACCAGTTACACCAACTCACGGTCCTAATCCCCCTTTATGGGTGCATATGGTTTTTGTCCAACTCTGTTTTCTTTTAAAAGAAAAAAAGAAAATTTGCATCCAACATGATACCAAACACTACTGTACAAATATCTTTTGCGATGCTCATTTCAGTCCTTGATTAGATCTACGTGGTTTCTGCTTAGTAAGAAGAACATAAAAAATTAAGTGACGTGCACAAAATAGTGAGCACAAAATGTACAAGCTCCTCCGTGGTTTACGTGGTTACTTTGAAGATTGCACTGCACAGTCATGTCAGGATATCAGTACCATGAGATTTCTATCTGTGGATTGATATTTGTTTAGCTGATATCTTGAAAATCTATAAAAAAAAAAAAAAGATGACTCTAGAAAATACACTGTATATCTTGCGAAATTAAATATTCTGAGAACATATCATGATATACAGAAGTTAATTACGTTGGGCAATTAATTAATATTAATTAATTGCCTTCTATGCAATTGCACCACGACCATGCACAGTTTGTGGGTAAACCTATGCTCCGGGACTCTAAATTAGTGGTCGTCGTTAGACTTGTGCACAGCGATAAAATTCAGCTGGACTAAAACGTTTATTTTGGAAAATATAAACATCTTTAGAAAAAAATGAAATTTGTTCAAATTTCTGGGAAAATCAAGATTTATTTAGGAACCAAATCAGAACAAAAAAAAAATTCAAAAATGGACGCACCAGTGTGCTGAAAAATATATGCATTATATAATATTTGGTATATATTTTGCAGTACACTAAAAGAAGCATTTTTCCGCCATTTGGGTCATCGATCACGTGAGAAAAAGTAACCAACAGGAGGAGTAGTAAAAAAACAACAACATTTGTATATATAAATAGATGCGATAGCTGGCGCTTAACCCCTCCAGGACGGAGTCAATAGTGCACGTTCTGATCAAAACAAAATGTAAACATAAACTGGAATTTGCGCTATATGTCTGTTCACCCGTAATTCACCGTTGTCACATTAAGTGCACCCACACTTATTATATATCATTTTGCTCAGGAGAAACAGGGCTTTAATTTATCATTAACTATTCATATATGGAACATAATGTATTATGAATAAAATGTAAAAAAATGTGAGAAAATAAGATTTTTTTTTTTAATTTATATTTCCGTCTGAAATTTTAGCCGTGAATGTCATAATACTGTTAAGTTTTACTGCACAAAAATGCTCATATTTGTAATCAGCAATGTCTCACGAGTACAACAGTATCCCCCATTAACAAGTTTTATAGTGTTTTGGAAAGTTACAGGGTCAAATATAGAACGTTCCATTTTCAAATAGATATTTGCCAGATTAGTAATGTTACCTTTGAGATGGTGTGGTAGCCCAGGAATGAGAATTACCCCCATAATGGCATACCATTTGAAAAAGTAGATAACCCAAGGTATTGAAAGTGGGGTATGTTTATTCCTTTTTAGTAGCCACTTAGTCACAAACACTGGCCAAAGTTAGCGTTCATATTTGTTTTTGTGTGAAAAAAACAAAAAAAAACTATATTTGGCCAGTGTTTGTGACTAAGTGGCTACTAAGAAAGACTGGACATACCCCACTTGCAATACCTTGGGTTGTCTACTTTTGCAAATGGTATGCCATCATGGGGGTAATTCTCATTCCTGGGCTACCATACGCTCTCAAAGGCAACATAACCAATCTAGCAAATTTAAATGTAAAAAAAATGAAATGCAAGCCTTATATGTGACTCTCTAACTTTCCAAAACACCATAAAACCTGTACATGGGGGGTCCGGTTATTCTCGGGAGACTTCACTAAACACAAATATTAGTGTTTTAAAACCGTAAAACATATTACAATAATAATATAGTCCATAAAAGTGCAGTTTGTTTGTGAAAAATAAAAAAAACTTCACTTTTACTTAACATATCATCGTTGTAATACAATTTACCAGTTTTAAACACTAATATTTGAGTTCAGCGAAGTCTCCCGAGTAAAACAGTACCCCCTATGTACAGGTTTTATGGTGTCTTGGAGAGTTACAGGGTCAAATGTAGTGCTTGCGAATTCAATTCTCTGCACTTTATCCCTGTGTTGTCAGGCATGTCAATCAAATTTTATTTAATGAAATCACCTAATTATGTTAAAAGATTACTTAAATATACATGTAGAATTTTAATATATATATGTATTTAAATTCTACGTGTATACTAATGTAATCTTTTATGTAATTATATGCAATCATCTATATACAGTGGGACCTCAGTTTACGAATTTAATGCGTTCTCCGGGGCATTTCTTTGCGAAACATTTGTAAACCGAAACATGGTTTCCCATAGGAATGCATTGAAAACCAATTAATCCGTTCTGGAGGTCAGAAATAGGTAAAATGAGCTGACATGGAAACCAACCCACAATGCAGAACACACAATAAAAGGCATGCAAACGACAAAGTTTAGCTCCCTACCTTTCCACAGCTTGAGAAATGCACCAAAAAGTCTAAAAACAACTGAAAACAATTTCCAGAATGACTCCAAAACTCGATGCAAAAGCCACTCTAACACCTCCACACTCGACGCCACGTGCTACCCACAGGCTCCAGCATGCAGGGGGCGGTGCTATAAACCTCCCAGGTGCAATTGTGTATTGTGAAACAAATTTGTAAACCGAGGCATTATTTTCAATGGATTTTCATTTGTAAACCGAAAATTATGTTAACCGAGGCGTTTGTAAACCGAGGTCCCACTGTATATATATATATTTGCGGTTATTTGTATTTTATATATAGATAGATAGATATATATATATAGAATGTCATTCTAAGTGTATTTTGTTACCAATATATATATATATATATATATATATATATTTTTTAATTCTTTATTTTTCTTGTGCATGTAAAGACATTTAACTTTTTGTCTTGCGATGCCACAACAGCATTAGCAAGCTGATTAAGAACAGTAGGTTTAACATGGCATGCGATTTGACAGCCCATTTTTATATTAATATCAGACTAGAGCCGGAAACATTTATGTCAAGATAAGAGATACGATTTTAAACTAAAGGTTATATTTCAAGCGTAGTTTCACGTATGGTTAATAATAGGCATTTGCATCAAATTTATAAAACAAGCTAAATACCAGCTGAGTAATGGCGTCTAGTGTACTGGTTCTCGTCGTGGTTTTCAGGCTTAAAATACAAAACAGACATTGCCCCTCAGGGGTATAAGAGTGAGTAGAGGTGTCCCCATAGGTTGTCAACATTACATCTTGTCAAGAGTGAGTGAGAGTAAACGAAGGTAAAGACAAAGAGTTAGGTCAAAATAAAGGATACAATTTTAAACTAAAGGGTCAGAGAGTGTCAGCACAGTCAGACATACGGTTAATCATAAGCTTTTACATCAGTGCATATCAATGCCGCTTTAGGTCATTAAGAGATTGAGCTTGATCAAGACATGCTACGCTAATCACAACAGCATTGTGTGTACCAGCTACAGGCTTAACCTGTTGTTGCACCGCTTAGCATAGAGTCTCAGATGCAGTGTGAGTGAGGAGAGCAACCAATAACACACTAACAAACATAGATAAACTATAAGTGAATGCGGAAAGTCCGCTGTACCGCCTAACAAGGATCCCTAACAGGATTTCAAGTACTGGTCTGCGGTCTGTCCATTACTCGCCCCCTATGTTGTGCATGGTTCTCTGCCGAACGTCCATAGCTATAGGGGTCTTTCATGTTGGCATGTAGCAGTCAGCCGACTCCCATCGTGGGAACCTTTATTTCCTGTAGTGCCGTTATGCGATGCTCCTGGTTTCTGCTCGAAGACAGTCCCTGAAGTTGGGTGGACTTTTTAGGGCAGTGTATGGCGGCAATCATGCTCCTGTTTTGGTGTGGGCCCTGTGACATGTCGGCATGTTCCAGGTGACCGCTGGAGGCCGTTTTCTTTTCAGGCTGGCGCCTTTCGCCGGACTTTTGTTGTGTTAGAGGGATTGCTTGGCGTTGTGAGAGCGGGAAGTCTCCTCTGCCCCGGACTTGAAGTGGAGCCTGTGCCTTCTTGTCACGAGCCTGGGTGCTGGAGTGGCCCAGGGTCGTCCCTTTTGGGATAGTGCGGTAAGCTTTGCTGGTCTGAGTAATTATTTGTCTCGCTGTTCTCCGCCTGTGTGGCTGACACTTATGGGGTGCCTCCCTAGTTGCTCCCAGCCCGGGAGGGCCCGTATCGTGGAGGTTCATAGTGTGAGTTTGCTTTGCACTCTCAGGTGGGGTCTCGGTTCTCCTCATTCTGTTACCCCTTTTCCGTGCTGGCGGCGAGGGGAGAATTGGCGCTGGTTGTAATTGCTGCAACCATTTGGCCCAGAAACGGTCAAAGAGTTCATCTATTGGGTCTTTAGCATGTTTGTTGGCGTTTGGGGTGTACTGGGGCTCTCGTCTGTCTCTAATATATATACATATAATATATGTAACGTCATTCTAAGATTTTAATACTAATATATGTACTTATATTAGTATTAAAATAAACTTTGAATGACGTTACATATATAATATATATATATATATATATATATATATATATATATATATATATACATATACATATATATATATATATATATATACACATTTATTTTATTTTTACTATTAAATGTTTAATTTTTTTTTTTTTACACCTCCTACCAGCAGGGGGACTGTCTGACATTTCAGACAGTCCCCCTGCTGGCAGATCCACAGCCAGCTATAGGGGGCCATGTGATCGCTCTTTGAGAGCGATCACATGGCCCCTGGTGGCCTCATTTGCCGGGGGAGGGCTGCCTGGGCTGTCAGGCTTTAAAGCCCTTTTAATGCGGGACGGCATAGAACGCCGTAACGGCGTTAAGGGGTTAATTTAATACTATATAGATATATATATAATTGTTTTCCTCACCCCTCCTGTGTGGTATGTTTATTTATCATTCTTGGATCCTCTACCAGAGGCCTGGGAGTTTGAGGGTTCTGAGTAGTATCTTAGCTGTTCCTAGAACTGCACTTGTCTAGACAGCGATCTCAGATGTCCCACTTGGAATTGGTTTAAGCCACTCCACCAACTTGGAAGTCACTGCCCCGAGTGCTACTATGACAACTGGGACTACTACTGCCTTCACTTTCCACAGTTCTCCACAGTTTTTAGTTCTTCTTTCAGTCCTTGGTATTTCTCCACCTTTACATGTTGCTTCTTCCTGATGTTATATTCACTGGGTATTGCCACATCCACCACCACTGCAGACTTTTGTTCCTTGTCTCCCACCACAATGTCTGGTTGATATATATATATATATATATATATATATATATATATATATATATAAATAAAAATAGTAAGAGTCCTTGCACTCAAGCTATAAAGGTATAACATTTCTTTGCCGGGTGCCAGCCAGGGTTCAAATATCCAAAAAAAAAACAATAAGTATAGCTGCACTCATGGTTGGAGATAAAATCTTCAATGCTTTATTCAATTCATTAAAATAGGATCAACGTTTCAGTCCAGTTGTGTCCAAATGTAAAACTCTAGTGGATACTCCTTATATCACACACACAAAAAATCGCAAATAAAAAAAAAACAAATTCAGTGTTTGGATTATGTGCCCAACCAAAAGCAAAAAGTAATTATTTAAAAATAGGAACAACTATATCAAATACATAAAATCAATTATAAACACTGGGATCCTCCCTCCGAGAGTCCAGCAGACATTCTCAATTAATTTAATTATTTGTTAATAAATCTTTGACAAAATCAACAACACCTACTAGTGATTCCTTCCTGGAAGTTTGTTTTGTATTTCTTTTTATATGTCTACATGCTGCCCCGGTACATGCTTTAAGGGGTAAGTGTTATCCTATATTTTTTTTTTTATTGTAAAATGGATATTTTAGCACTACATTTGAACATTTGTATATCATATATATAGAGAAGTTAGCAATAAAGGGGAAAAGGAATAGAAAAAAATAGAATAGAAAATATATATACTGACACTCCTCAGTTATCGACCGGGTTCCGTTCCTACGACCCAGTTGTAGACCGAATTGGTCGGTAAGTGAGGAGTTAAGGGATTCCCTGCTCTGGTGCGTTCATCTATGTTCGGGGACGTTTCCCCGAACATAGACATGCGCACCAGAGCAGGGAATTATTTTAAATCTATGTTCGTGGAAATTGAGGCATTCCCTGCTCTGGTGCGTTCGTCTATGATCGGGAAAGTTTCACAAAACAAATCTTCAAGTTTAGTCTTCAAGGCTATAAAGTATATTGACTGTCGGCAGCAATAACCCAAAGATTCTTACTTAGAACAAAGTGCTGTATGATTTGAGTGACGCCTGGGAAACAGGGCCTGGCTTTACCCATGAAACATCAGCTAAAATGATAGCATATCATATATATATATATAGAATATGCTATCTTATATCATGCCAGGTAAATATCTATGTGAGTAGATTTCAGTTTCGATATGTGGTCATTACGAACATCTTTGGGAAACCAAGTTTACCAAGACCTGCTAATTTCATGAAACTGGAGGTGGAGAATGGTAAACAACTGCTTACATCATTTCTGCCAATAATGTGGTAAAATTCAACTACGGAAGCAAACAGGCAGCCATCTTCCATTCATTCATTTCCTTTAAATGAAAACACCAGAACCCAGTTATCAATGTGTATCGGAAAGTAAGATGTACAATTTACGTCAGAGTATAAACAACCAACACATGAATAAGGTCATAACAACTCATTTCTATTTAGGCTGCTTTTCATGGAGGAGCAACGATTACTTCTACATTTAAATTACTGTCTTGCAGACCTTCGTGTTTATAGTATTTAGTACAGAAAAAGAAATATGCATTTTACAATAAAAAAAAAAAATATTGTGTATACTATAAAAATGTGTAAATACTAGAATTGGGATAGGAAGAAACGTAATTCGACCAAATGTGGGTCAATTGACGATTCTGCCTAAAAAAACGAACTCCAAGCCAAAATGGGAATGGAATCACATTATTACAAACAGTGAGAGTGACAGTGAGACTGTCAGCTATTACTGCCCAGTAGTTAGTAATGTACCCCTCCGTGTGCATTGGGTGAGGGCTTCAAGACGCTGAATGTAGGTTCTGCACACTTTGTAGCACTGCCCCAGGAAGCACCTCCAGTGGCTGTCTGTCTGAGTGACAGCCACTAGAGGTGTTACTAGTCAGCAATATAAACACTGCCTATATTCTGAAAAGCCAGTGTTTACATCAAAAAGCCTGAAGGGACATGCTATAGACTCCAGATTCACTACATTAAAGGGAAACGATCCGTTTTCCTGGCACTGGAGGGTCCCTCTCCCTCCCACCCCCCAATCCCCAGTTGTTGAAGGGGTGAAAACCCCTTCAGTGACTTACCAGGGACAGCGACAGGTCCCACGTCGCTGCTTCCTCCTCCCCCGCCGCTCCTCCTTCTGCATACGTCGGCCGGTGGGCGAGACTGATCTCGCCCACCGGCCGAGGAGACCTAACGCGCATGCGCGGCAATGCCGCGCATGCGCATTAGCGCACCCCATAGGAAAGCATTGAAAATTAATTTCAATGCTTCCCTATGGGGAATAGAGCGACGCTGGAGGTCCTCACACAGCGTGAGGACGTCCAGCGACGCTCTAGCACAGAAAACCTGTGCTATGAAGCAGGACGTGTCCTCTAGTGGCTGTCTAATAGACAGCCACTAGGGGAGGACTTCACCCTGCAAGGTAATTATTGCAGTTTAAAAAAACTGCAATAATTACACTTGCAGGGTTAAGGGTAGTGGGAGTTGGCACCCAGACCACTCCAATGAGCCGAAGTGGTCTGGGTGCCTGGAGTGTCCCTTTAAGCTGTAGTGGTTCTGGTAGCTATAGTGTCCCTTTAAGAATTTTATTTTTGTCGACGAAAATGAAGCTTTGCTAGTTAAAAAATCCTGGCTCCTCCTAACATTTTTAGTTGGCTCCTAGATTTCAAACCCTCCAATTGCTGCCCCTGTACGAGGAGTAGGCAATCATTTAGTAGTACTGTGCCAAAACAAGATCTTGAAGTCTCTTGGTGTGCCAGTCCTATCTTTTTAAAATTATAGTGTGTGTGTTGCTGTATTCTGCTTGTGTTATTCATGGGTGCTAGAGTTGCTTTGTAGCATTGTATTTGTGCCTATGTGGGATATTATATTGTATATGTTCATGAGTAGTTTGTGGTATTGTGTATGCTACCTATGAATGTGGGCTGTGTATGGGGGCCCTTTGTGGAATTGTGTGTGATGATATGACACATTGTGTGTTTGGTGGTGTATATGTGTGGGGCTGCTTGTGGGATTTTCTGCGTGTATGTGGATTGTCAGTAGTGCTTTGCTTGTGGGGACTGTTAGTGTGTGGGTGGTTAGTATTATTTGTATGAGAGGAAGGCGTATTCGGCAGCTCTTTGAATATCTAGCAGTGTGGGTGACTTTCCTGGGGTCCAGGGGGCAGGCTGATGAGGTACAGGTCAAGGGCAGGAGTGGACATAGCTGCTGTGGGCTGCTCTACTCCAGTGTGGATTCCCGTTCCTAAGTGCTGGGAAGACGTGGTCTGAGATCACTTCCTCTAAGTGCTACAATGTGTAAATTGAGGATTGACCATTACCATCTGCAATCACCACTCAGTTTGCATTAGCAGATATCTGAAGCCCCACTGGCACTCCTGATAGGCTAAAGTCTGAGTCTGAGCTATGAGTGCCGTGCATGACACGTGCCATATGTTGCTAATCTCTGCCCTTTACCCTACTACAGCTCCTAAACACGCTACTAAAGCCCCCAATGTTAGCCCATATTCCCCCACTGCAGCCTTATCCATATTACAGGCCCAAACATTCATTTTCTCCCACTGCAGCCCCTGTGCCCACACTACAGCCCCAAATTCCCCCTTTTTAACCAATAAAACCATATTCCCCTTTTTAAACTACAGCTCCTCTCCCCAATTGCAGCCATTATTTTCCACAGTAAGCCCCCTTTTCCAAATTGCAGCTATCTCCCAATTCAGCCCCTAACCCCCCTACTACAGTCTCTATTCCCCCAATAGGTTTTCTACCCCCTCCAATTACAGCCCATACCCTCCTCTACAGCCCCTACTACAGTCCCTACCACAGCCTACCCCCCACTACAGCCCTAATCCCCACTGCATCCTCTGTCCCCCACTACAGCTCCTAGTCACCTACTACAGCCCCTAACTCCTTAATTACAACCCCTATCACCACACTGCAGCCCACTACCAGTGCCCCTCCTGAGATTAGGCTCTGGATCTGCCCCTGGCACTGATAAGTTATAAGGGCACAAATATGGCACTAATAAGCTATTTGGGCACAAAGATGGCACTGATTAGTTGATTAGTTATGTTGATACAAAGAGCACTGATTAATATTTTGGGACACAGATGGCTCTGGGTAGCTGTGTAGTCACAAAGATGACACTGGGAAACTGGTTACAAAGATGGCACTGATGAGCATAGGAAATGGGTGTAGTTAAAAGGTGTTATGTTTGTGAAGGGGAGGGGTTAGCAACATAACCACGGCCACCTGTGGCACCATAAATATTTTTGCACCCAGGCATCAGTGAGCCTAGAATTGGCCCTGATTGTGACAATATGTGACAAGCTAGCAGTAACTATATATCTGTATAGCGAATTATTGGAAATGTTTACTACTGGAGAGTTCAGTTCAGTTTCTATTTTTTTGAAAAAATGTTTCACATTTATTTTGGGTTTTTCTACATGAATTTGAGACACCAAGTGTGTATATGTGTGCATTTAAATGTAATTTTCTTGGTGCTGTTAGGGGTTTATGGGACATGAACAGTTCTCCCATTCAAAACAATCAGAATGTCCAAGATTGGCTGACATTGGAGCAATTTCCGGGTCAATAAGAAAAAGTAGAAGAAGATTTAAAGAAAAGTTAATACGGTAGTTGTATTGCTCTATAACACATTGCAAATAGTTTTTGTAAAGTCCCTTAGTTAATTTGTTTTTAAATTGAGTTTGACTTGTGTGTTCTACAGTCATATTATATTATTACAAGATGACAGACCACAGTTATTATACTGAATCTAAGACTGCTTTAACCGCTAAGAAATTAAAAAATCTAAAGACTCCGTCAACCTACCATGACAGTGTCCCATGTGGCTTGTGTATTTGTATATTTTTTTTTAAATAAACATTTGGCTCTTGTCAAACAATTTGTGAATGAGTAACTTGCTTGTTTAAAATGGTATTTGCCTATATTATGGCATTCCATTGATGTTTTCCACAACTATGTGTATAGTCTCTAAGCCACTGAATGCCCTCAATCAATGCTCTGGGCACAATTCATACGTAGAGCATTGAGGAAACACATGGAAGCACAGATAAGCTTTTCCAAAGCTATAAGTATACATTTAATTTACTAAACAACTTTGGAGCTTGCCGTTTTAACCTTGAATTGACAGAAGGCCTAGCTGGGAACAAAATCTGCCACCTTGAAGTTTGAACATGTACCACAGATCGTCATTATATATAGATATCTCGGCACACCAGATGTGATGTCTCTCTGTCCCTTGTCTCTGTTTCTCTCTCTGTATGCAAACCAAATACACGTACCGGGAAAATAATTAAGCATACTGAAAATTACAAAATAATAAAAAAATATATTCATGCAAAGTTATTTCTTGAAAAACTTACAGTATAGCATCAAATGTATAATAGCTGACAGGTTAATGATTTTCCCTAGATTCCGCTGTCTACCATGTATCCTGTTTTCACAGAAGCAGCTAATCCCAGTTTTAAAACCTGCTTTGACCCTACAATGAGCAGAACATATTAACAAGATGGATTTTGAATGTTGCAATGTGAATATAATGCAATAATTGTGCAATAATTTACCCATTATTATTATTCTTATTATTAATAAGCTGCTGTGACACTGTGTGCTATCACACCGTGTGCACAACACAAAAACTTCAGTATATAAAACAGTGTATCGCTAATATAAAAATAAAGAAAAAAATAGGAGTGCTGATTAAAAAGGTTTCTTATATGCCTTAGAGAGTAATGATATGTGATCTCTATATCAGGGTTCTATACCTTTAAAAAAAAAATAATAATATATATATATATATATATATATACATACACACACACAATAGTGGAAGACATTACGACAAAATAATGTGTCAAGGAAACACTCACATATTTTTGAGCTATATACTTAGCTTGTGTGGTAACAGCATAGGGCCTGTTAAGGCAACCCTCCCCTTATTGTGTTCAAGATCCTCCTGGTTCCGTCATGTATAGTAGTTTAAAGAAGATAGATATGGTGCAATATTGTAGTATAAACAATGTCTCTTTAATAATATAAAGTAAATACTTACAAACCAAGATTCAAACAATGTGCTCAAATACAGTGCAATGTGTAGTTGAGGACTACACTCGTTTTTTTTTCTTACTTTATACGGTATAGAAGACACATTATAACGGCGCTTCATATTTTTTTCTTTATTTTTATATTAGCACTACACCGTTATTGAAATATAAAGAAATGTATAAAAATAAGTTAAAAAAAACATAAATGAGGGGGGGGGGGGGCGGAGCCAGCTGGGGATCAGGTCGGTCGCATAACCCCGAGCTCCGTGTCTCAAACTGAGAAACTGATGCTTAAAAGGTGGATAAGAACCCCAAAAACAAACAACCCACTTACCAGAGGCATACTGGAACACCATGGGCAAAAGAACTAAGAAAACAAGGGCAGATAAAGCCCCCACGAGCCGAGACATCGGAGACTTGCTCCGCGGCATGACTAAGGCCGCATGGGACAAGATGGCGACGGCAGATGATTTTTACTCATACTCCTTGGACGACTTTACTGCTGACCTGTATATGGGAACAACTGCCAATACAGCACCAGCTCCCACCAAAGCCACATCCAAACCGGGGGAACCGGTGACAGCGGACTTGCTTCAACAAATGCTGAGCGAGCTACGCAAAAATATCGCGGCAGACATGGCCTATTATAAAACTGCTATAGACGCGGCAACCGCCAAAATAAACAGGCTAGAGGATATCTCCGGCACCCAAAACACACGGCTGTTAGTAGAACAACAAGTGGCCGACCTCCAGCGCCATCAAAAATCCTCCATAGACAGAATGGACTCTATGGAAGACCAACGCAGGAGATACAACCTAAAGGTCAGGGGCATTCCCGACTCAGTGGGGGCAACAGAGGCGCCACACTATATAAGACGTCTCTTGAACACTGTCCTGCCACCTAAGCAAGCGAAGGCAGTACAGCTAGACGGAATGTTTAGACTGCCAAAACCTACCAGAGCTCCTGCGACCGCATCCATGGATCTCATAATCAGATTCCAATCGCTCCAACACAAGGCTCTGACCATGGCGGGGCTCCGGGGAAAGACCCCCTCACACTTTGAAGGATCAACACTATCCATCTTCTCGGACCTGACCAGGACCACCATGGCATGGAGAAAGGAGATGCAACCAAGCCTACAGCTCCTGAGAAATAGAGATATCCCCTACAAGTGGGGAACCCCAAGAGCAGTCATTGTATCCCACGGAGGGACCACACACAGAGCACACAGCGTCCAGGAGCTCGGATCATTGCTCACCACCCTGGGCATCTAGACGCCACCGAACCAGAGAGGTCTGAACCTATCACAACTGAACCCAGCCGATATTCCTGAGTTCACGCCAGGCCAAGCTCAGAAAACGCAGGGACACGGCGCACCACTGTGAGAGACTTACCCAGAGGGTGAATTCCATCTCCCCCCCTGCCTGGGGACTGACTTTCCATAGATGCACCCTATTAGCTTTACCAGTAGATAGTCACTCCTTACACATTACAAAACCGACCTAACCCTACACCCTAGCCACACATATGGCTCCTTAGCAGTGACAACTCATGCACTCAATCTCAATAAGCACTACACGTAGTCCGCACATACATGGCCAATCCAGAGAGAGCGGGATAACGTAGGAGCACATAGCTCAATCGTGAAATCCCCCCCCCCCCCCATCCCCACAACCAAACCGAGACATACCACTAAACAATTGCAGTAAAGGGGATGCTTCTCTCCTCAGTGGAGTTTCTACTTTTACATACCGTCACTAGACAGCCGATCACTACTGCACCACTGAGGCAAATCGTGTCATGTTTATGTTTGTACTTCATTTTGCTCAAAAAATGTTCACACTGCATATTACTGCTCTAATAATGATCTGTAATACTTACAAAGTTGATGTTTTTATACACCTTATGTTTGAATGCCATATATGTCATATGTGCAGTGTGACACAAAAAATAAAGAATAAAAAAACAAAAAAAACATAAATGTGTAGACTATTTAGTGTAGAGATATAGGATTCACAAATGGGGGAACATCACATAAAGTTGTATATTAAAAGGGTTATGATCATGACTGGGTATTGACTACACAGTGCAGTACTCCATAGTCCAGAAATCTGGAAAGGTAATGTTTTCTTTCTAGGGATTTTAATTTAGCACCATTAAAGCAAAGTAAAGCCTGTTGATTTTTACATTAATGAAAAATGTATTTATTTTTTTTGGCATGTTTATGTGTTGTAACAGCTAAAACAGTTTCAATTTCTCTGGTTTCTGGTATATCCAGAAAGGCCTAAATAATACAAAGTTACACATATAATATACACAAAACACGGACAACCAATAGCAGTTTTTTTTTTTTTTAAATTGCATTAGCTTTACATAGTGAGAGAGTCATTCATTAAAGGATCACTAAAGGGTCAGGAACACAAACATGTATTCCTGACCCTATAGTGTTAAAACCACCACCATCTAGTCCCCCTGGGCCCCTCATGCATCCATAAATATAGCAAAATCTTACTGTATTCAAGCCTGAAGCTGTAAGTCTGCATTCTGTTAGACTCATAAAAACAAGCAGTTTGCTGACATCTTTAGAAGTGGTGGCCTGATCCAATCACAGTGCTTCCCCATAGGATTGGCTGAGACAGAGAAAGAGGCAGATCAGGGGCAGAGTCAGCATGATTCAAACCCAGCCCTGGCCAATCAGCATCTCCTCATAGAGATGAATTAAATCAATGAATTTCTATGAGGGATGTTCAGTGTCTGCATGCAGATGGAGGAGAAACTGAATGTTTGGATGCATTTTAGGCAGCCATGACCCAGAAAGGGTCTCTAACAGCCATCTAAGGAGGCCAATTAAGTTATCACTAGGCTGTAATGTAAACACTGCATTTTCTCTGAAAACAGCAAAAAGGTAATGATTCTACTCACCAGAACAAATTCAATAAGCTGTAGTTGTTCTGGTGACTATAGTGTCCCTTTAAGTTGAAGTAATTTTGGTGCATAGTGTGTCTCTTTACTATACTGAATAGTTCTGAAAAACCTATAACATGTAGCATCAGTGAATGGCTAAGAATATAAGATATACAATATAACTAATAGGGTGAAAGTAGACACCTATGTCACATGTCCTTGTTAATTGAAACCTGAGGTTAAAGCAGGCTATATATAGTATGTTTTGTAGTCAACTGACAAAGAATTAAGTTTCTCCAATCTAGCTAATCTAATATTATTGCAATATATGTAGATAGAAGTAGAATTGTTTTGTTGTTTCAAGTGTATAGACACTTGTTTTGTTGCCTAAGACCTCTATAATATTACAAAGCCTTCCTGTTCAGGGAGGATTAAGGGATACTATAGGCATCAAAATAACTGCAAATGTTAACTTGTTTTAGAAGTTTTATCTCCTGCTCAGCAAATTGAACTTGAATCGCCCAATAGGCTTTTGCAGGGTCTAGAAGGTGGATTAATGGAGCAGGAGGTAAATTCTAAATTAAACCGAATGTGCAATAAATTAAGTTCAAACATTAGATGTCTCTTTACATCGAAAGAGACATAAACAAAGTGATTACATAAACAGATGATTTAACTCCTAAATGACGGAGTATTGAGCACTGAGACTGCAATGGCATAAAATATATATACGAAAACTACCTCATTAAGCTAAAGTTGTTTTGGTGCCTATAGTAACTCTCCCAAACATCATTCTTAAGATATTTAAGCAGACGATGTTAGTGGAGAGCATGTAAATGAGTAAAAATAAATAATTGAGGTACAAAAATATTGTCAAAATAAAAATGTTAAAAATAGTAGTGCTGTTCAGAAACTGTATAATAGAATTTAAAGGGCAAATAAGGTTGCTCGGTAGAGTGTTGGTGTACAATAATAAAGGTAAAGTAGAATAAGGTATTAACCTCTTTGTAAATACTGTGAATCTTATGGACCAAAGCTACGACCCAACTAGAAAGGCATGGAATTGTCACCTGCTGCCAAAAGAATGAACTGAAAAAAAAAGAACTCAGGCTATTAAATGGGTGCTTGAAGCAAGGATACACGAGAATGTAAAAATAAAGACATATGCTAGGAAATAAGTATGCATTGGCTCAAATAAATAACATATGTAGGAAAACAAGCATCAGGAAGCACACTAGAGTACTCTATACGAAACAGACTTTGCAAGATGTTGCAAGAAGACATGATTCATATACAAGTCAAGAAAATAAAAAAATAAAAAAATAGAACATTATAAACTGCATTTAATTCAGTCAAAAAGGTACGGGTTTTGTAAAAACATGTAATAAGATAGAAGTGCCCACTGTGAATGTGACATACTCTTTGGAACTGTGCAATAAAAGTTACCCAGTATAAATGGCCTGAAACTATTGTATAGACAAAATGAATTCAAACCAAAATCCCACATGACCGAATTGACTAAAAAAGTTTTGGTTCTTTCTGATGAATTATTTCGACCAAACCAAATTATTCGGCCATGCGCAAGTCGAATATTTATATTTGAAGGTATTTATGGGGAGGGATTATTTGATTGACCTTGTGTTTGATATGCTTTATAAAACAATATCCTTGGAACTTCCAGAATAAGTTGAATATACTCTAAGAGCATGTAACACGTCAACTGCGAACAGAAGTTACTCCATTCCACTAGTTAGGTGACCTTCAATGGCAACTGGTTGAATCAGAGCTTATTTTTCAGTTTTTTATAACAAATGGGGTGAATTATTAATTAACCATATACTGTCTGTTTTGTTTTTTGTTTTTGTTTAGAATTGACTATTTTGTCACGATAAAAATACTTGGCAAAAGTTAGAAAAATAAAGCAAAATTCATTTTTATTCACACCAGACAAATAATTTACCATTAAACTGAAACAAAGTGAACAAAAAAGAAAATATTAAAATGTATAAAAATATACAGCTTCTTCACTAGTGTGTTTCACCCCTACATGTGTGGTACACAGTCCAAACGCATCAAAGCAAGGGAGAATGGAGTCACATAGCTTCACATAGGTGTCACTGCGATGATTGTAGTCCACGTTTCTCAATGAATCAGATAAAAGAGACATGACACAAAGTAAAATACATAGAGTAGGTGGTAATATATTGTATACTACTTGAATCCAAGTGACTCAAGTGACTCGATGATCCCTACAATAAGAGAAGAGGGGATGTGTCATGACTCATGACATAGTCCTGCTTTGATGTTCATCTCTTCTACCCATGAGCAATGCTCTACCGATGCTCTTTTTATTTCAATTAAAGCATAGCACATGCTGCACAGCCAAGGATTCAATGTGATCCCACTATGCTAGCTAACTAATAGAGTAATGTGCTGCAAATCTGTTCCCCATGGCCCCTTCTTAACAGTCCCCTCCTTCTTCTAAGTAGCCTGGAAGAGCTCTATACAACAGTTTTTATAAAAGGTGACTGCTTTGAGAAGAAACTGCCTGATATAAAGTAATACAAAAACCACACACACTAAGATGATTGTATACAACGTAGCAGTCTTTGTGTAGTCTTCTACTTGCTTATTTGAGAGCTTAACCTACTTTGTGTCAATGAGTAGGTGATACCTTCCCAGTTAATTAAAAAAATATGGACTAAGTGTTCCACTTAAACATTTTTTATTACCTATTCTCATAAAATAACATTTGGTGTATACCCCCCCACTATATACAGCCCTATATATAAAACACACATAGGTGCCTACAAGGCTAGGTGATATCCCCCTTTATGTATACAGCAAGGGAAAGTCACAATTGAGGAAGGAACAATGTATATATGAAAATAAATGTAAAAAAAGATATTACTCCAAAACACATATAGCAACTTCAACCACTTAGTTAAGGTTACGGTGAGCATAACACTATCACACAATACTTTGGAAACGTACAACAGAGTTTGTGTTCGTCCTCTGGTCACCACTATAAATTGGTGCCAGCTCTTGGTGACGATGTGTTTCAACCAAAACGTGCTTCCTCAAGATGTGCATACCCACACCTTTCTCTTTCCTTGATTTAAGACAGTCACTCAGATTGTCCCAACAATAGTATATATATTATCATCTACACAACGTATGTTTCTTTGTATCTTTTCTCTTTTATGTGATTTTATTGAGCAACACTAAGGCTACTAGGATTGGTGAAAAATATTTAGCTCCTAACAGGGTTATTCACTAAAGTATTAATGGCTCCATACCAAATGGGGCAAAACCATTCGCTGCTGTATGGGGCTGTACGGGCTGCAAAATCTGGATATTGTTCACAATATTTAACAAAGTCAGGATTTTGCAGTTCTGGCTTCAAATGGGCTTGAACTTGTTCTGGATTTTAGCTGGACCAAACACTGCCAGACAGATGAAATGTGACCCAAATGCTTCAAATTGGAATTATTTGCTGGCAGGTAGCGCTAGCAGCAAATAGTTAAATAACCCTCAGCGGCACCAGGGTTAATTATGTGGTGGCTAAACAGCTCTTGCTAGCCAACAGCAACATTCAGCAGTTAAAATAATAACTAAATAAAAAGTCTACGGAGGTCAATAAGACTTCCATATTACTATGACGGAGGTTTTAAACTAAATGTATCTAATAGACGCAGTGGCATCAGTGGTGTATCCTGGTTTTGTGCTGCCTTTGTGGCGTATTATATAACCCTACCAATTGTAAAACTGTAAAACTTAAGTAAAACGTGGGGGAAATTTATAAAGGCAAAACAGGAGCTATTGCGAGTGAAAAGTGCTAAATGTTCATAGACATTCTATTGGTTTCCATGGAGATTACTTTTCCATTAGCGTCTTTAAATGTACTGTAATATACTGTGTCATGAGAGGTCTCTCTTTTTTGTGGTCACAGTAAATTGTGTTTTGTTCTCACGACAAAGTGTGAGTGATGCAGGAAGATACTATTTAAAAACTAACGTTAACAAATGATGTAAAGTCTTCTTTTTCGAGTTTTATTTTCCATTTCCCCTTTGCTAACCGGCCTACATTTAATTATGGGTTAGAGGAGACAGCCGAAACATTAAAGGATAAAAGGGATTCCCTGTATCATCGCTGTTTTTGGCAGTTCCGAGAAACAAGTGCCCTTACTAGAAGCGTAGAGCTGGCTCAGAATATCCTGAATGAGTATTGTACAAATAGCACTTCTTTAATCCAGTGTCAGAGATAATTAGGTCATTCTCGTTAATTGTATGTATTCCGTTTAAGTTATTTACCTTTAATAACCGGTATTTTGCAGTTCCTGTTCTCAGCCTGTGGAAATTGCTAAACTGACAATTAGAATCAATTAACAGGTAAAACAAATCCAGATTAAAATGTAAATATATATATATATATATATTGTAAAGCATTGAGCTGATTTCCTCTAAACAGATACTGTAGGCATTGTAATTGCTTCACCTCATTGAAGTGGTTATAGTGTCTGGAGTCACCTGGCGCTGTCCTGTTATTCAGTGTTAAACAGTTTTTCATGGCTTAATGCTGAATGAGAGTCCTCGGTAGCCCATCCCCTCTGTGTTGCTTGGGCTAATGAGAAAGTATTAGCCGGAGCAGTAATGGCCGGCAGTGATTGGCTGAGAGTGTCATCTGATTACTTTCAGGATATTAATGGCATCCACTACTGATATGAACTAGTATGCCTAGTAGGAAGAGTGTAATCTCTACTTTAGCCATACCTACAGTAGGCTTCAGCATAGGTGTGCGCAGCCTATTGTATAAGGGTGTGCACCCTAAAGCACAAACAAACATGCCGCGTATATATATATATATATATATATATATATATATATACACATACATATACATACACACACATACTGCTGTGTGTGTGAGGGTCCTGTGGTGCTGTGTGTGTGTGTGTAGGCGCTGTGTGTGTGTGTGTGTGTGTGTGTGAGTGATGTGTGTGTGTGTGTGTAGGCGCTGTATGTGTGTGCAGGCACTGTGTGTGTGTAAGGGCGCTGTGTGTGTGTAAGGGCGTTGTGTGTGTGTAAGGGCGCTGTATGTGTGTGTAAGGGTGCTGTTTGTGTGTGGGTGATGTTAGTGTGTGTGTGTATATGTAAGGGTGCTGTGTGTGTAAGGGTGCTGTTAGTGTGTGTAAGGGTGCTGTGTGTGCTGTGTGTGTATGTGTAAGGGTGCTGTGTGTGTGTGCTGTGTGTGTAAGGGTGCTGTTAGTGTGTGCTGTGTGTGTTAGGGTGCTGTGTGTGTGAGGGTGCTGTTAGTGTGTGTGTGTGTGTGTGCTGTGTGTGTAAGGGTGCTATTAGTGTGTGCTGTGTGTGTAAGGGTGCTGTGTGTGTGAGGGTGCTGTGTGTAAGGGTGCTGTGTGTGTGAGGGTGCTGTTAGTGTGTCTGTAAGGGTGATGTATGTGTGTGTGTGCTGTTTGTGTGTATTGTGTGGGGGTGTGGGGGCCGTTTAGTTAATATCCCCATTTTGTAGGGAGGGGGGTCCGTGCTCCTGCCATCCCTGGTGGTCCAGTGGCGAGTGCTGCGGGCTAGAGTTCACTCTCGCAAGATCGACCTCGCGAGAGGAACCTGGCGGAGCTGCTGGCTAGAGCTCCCCGGGTCCTCTCCTGCCTCCCTCCATGCCTGTGGTTAGGTGAGGGAGATCAAAGATCTCCCTCACCGGCCCACAGAGGGAGGCAGATAGCGTGTGCCACGGGGATTAGGGTGTGCCCAGGCACACCCGGCACACCCCGTGTGCATGCCTATGGGCTTCAGGCTGTGGGTGGCTTCTTACTTTTTCTCTCCTGTGGGCACTGTGTATAGAATAGAGAGGCCAATAGCATGCCTCCACTTATGGGTGGCTGGCTGTGCTGCACATATGGCAACTCAATGGGAATTCCTGATTTTTTTTTTTTTAAAGGACACCAGGGATGTGCAAAACCTGTTCAAACAGAGCAGATTTCAAACCAGACCCATTTTTTGACCTGCCTAGATGCTCTCAAGTAAGTTTCTCCAAGTAGCTACTAATAATGGGGGAGGAACCCCGCAGGACTGAAACCTATTACAGAAGTAAAGAGAAACTAATTTTTCTACTATATTTTTTGGCTAACCGCCCTCCCTGCCAGAAAAAGAATCATAGTGTTTCTAAACTACTTCAAATCATTTATTTTCTTCACATAAAAACTGGTGGGTGCTACTCCAATGAATGAGCCTCCACTGCCTACAGTGTCCCCTTAATTTTAATGTGGCTCTGGGCAGATCTTGGAGTTGAGATTTAGGATTATATCATTAAAGGGACAGTCTGAGAAGCATAGCAATCTGTTCTTGTTCACACAAATGAAATTGTCCCTGCACAGTTGGTTATAACAGCTGAGATTTACAAATACGTTGTGACTTTAAACCCACCACCTCACTAGCAGATATGATTAAAAATCTAAGGAGCGCTTTCAGCCAAGAGAATGTAATCGAGGTTGAAATAAGATGAGCAAAACGGAAATGCTTCAGATAATATAAAATCTGATAGTATGCACCACAATTCTTTTTTTATTTATTTATTTTTATTTTATTTTTTTACATTGTGGCTGTGTGTCAGTATGGTTGAGTGCTTGGATAATGGTCAAATTAGCTAAAATAACCTGAGGCTAAATCAAGATTTACCAATGTTCAGATATGCAATTACCTTCAATGTAGACAGGATTTCAGCCTGTCCAACCTCACAGCTATAATCAGGAACCAAATAATCAGAATACAATATAATAGGCAGCTATCAAATGTATTACAACCGAATGTATACAATTCAGATGGACGCAATTTGCAAATAGACAGTAGGTAATTTTCATATCAGCTATCATTACAAAAACTGGTCATTAGGACCAACTTCATTGGTAGCTTCGTGGAAGACGAGGCCCCGTTAATTCAGTAACCTCGGTAATTAATTCAAATTACTTAAGTTATTGACTTTATATTATCCATTCATTATTTATTTTTCATCCAGTTCTTAATGCACCACAATAATTGCAACACACGCAAAAATACTATTTACAAAAACAAATCGCTGAGCTGTATAGTATCAGTTTCAATACTACTACTGTCTCGCCATACAATAAAACATTTATTAAAAACACTAAATACATAAGGATACAAATACATACATCCCAGCAAGTATTACAGCATCCACCCACCTCCTATAGAATGTAAGCTCGTTTGAGCAGGGTCCTCTTCAACCTATTGTTCCTGTAAGTTTATTTGTAATTGTCCTATTTATAGTTAAATCCCCCTCTCATAATATTGTAAAGCGCTACGGAATCTGTTGGCGCTATATAAATGGCAATAATAAATAAATAAATAAATAAAAATAACTAAACCAGGGGGATCTAGTGCAGCTCAATCCCATCCCTAATACAATAAAAAGGAGGACGAATTATCAGGTGTCTGGTAGTCATGTTTATCCCAGTAGATGATAATGTTAAAATATTACAGAAAATATAACTCTGGCATTGCTGATAGCCATGGACTTAGTCTCCCAGATAATGCACAATAGACCCTCAATGGATACGTTTTAGCTTTTATAGTAGGGTGCTGCTGATTCATTGAACAAGACCACCTAAGAGAAGGAGTAAGTGACCCTCAGTTAACTATATTTTTAATCAATTCTTTTCCAAAATAGCAAATCTGAACTGTTGCAGATCTACACCTGCTGTTATGATTGGCACAACATCTAGGAATCTGTCTTTTTTCCAACCCCTGTTTGTATTTATACATCTGCTTACAATGTGTCTACACCAGTGTAATAATTACATTTATATCTAACTGGAAGCTATCCTGTCTTTACTGAGTTTACTGAATCAAGACACACTGGCTCTTAAATAGTTAAGCATTGCTAGAACACAGTACTTCCTGCTCTGGGGTCTGTATAAGAGCCGGGGGAGGACCTGCATGCAGTCCAGTTGAAGGTTGTGTACTGTTAGTGTGAGCTCTCATACTGCCCTGCAATGTTCTGTCTTTGGAGCTGTGTGCTGCTGCTGGTGAGTATACTGTTAGCAGTGTCTGTGAGCTGGGATCAGCTTGATGGTACTCAGGAAACAGAAAAGAAAGGGGCTTATATTGTATACTCTATAGAACAATCAGAACGTTTACTGTAGGTGGTGGTTGTTTACAAATGGCTTATTTTTTATATATATATTATTTTTTGCTGGATTTATTTTTGTTTTTAATGCAAATACAATTTATTTCATCATGATATTTTACTGCCTTTTAGTTCCCTGCGTTTAATGGGGTTTTCAGTCTTTTGTAGATAGAGACAATAGATGCACTGCATTAAGCATTGTGTGTGTGTTAGAATGTTCATGTTCCTGTGTGTTATTCAGACTGCACTGTGAGTTCTACATAAATCTGGTGGTAGTACAGGCACTGTGTGGATGCTAAAGAAAACTAACTTGGTTAATGTTGCTGATTGTTAAAGATAAAAACCTATTGTAGCCACACGGTGTGCTGTCTCTTTAGATTGCATGGGCTAACACATTGTTATTGTTTACATTACAATCTACCAATATTGATGTTTTACTATTTAAAACAGTTTAAGGTGTGTTTCTTTCTGTTATATTTGCCCTATGCCTGTTGTTAAATAAAATATATAGTGATTTTTATACCAAGTTTAATCATGTAGTGTACATATAGCATGTGAGTTTGGATACAGTATTGCTTGTTAACCCAAATTGTGTTCATTTTCATCATTTTGTGTCCCATTCTTAAATTGGAAAATTAGCTCTGTGATTCAAGGTTAAAAAAAAGATTAAAATAAACGATGCTAAAAAAAAAAATATCCTTAACTGCTCATCATGCATCCAAAGAGTGTCTGCTGCACTGGGGAGGGATGGGGCTACAGTAAACGTATTGTTGGGTGCTGTTTGATAAACATGATGTGCCTTGTTCTAATGGGACCTATTTTTTCATCTTTTGGGGGAAAGTGGGTTTTGCTGCACTAATTGTTTATTCATATGTATATGTTAGATTAATTAGTCAGCTGGATAAATCATCTACTATGTAGACACATTATTTACCAATTCAGATTTAGTAAGACTGTCATGATTCCCATATACATTTATGTCACTTGAAATGTACTGGAACATAAACCAAGTACTCTAACATTATAACAAGAAACAATGAATCTGCATATGTACCCACTCCATAGCATGTAACATTATGAACTTTTAACTAATATTTAGCTATGTATAAGTTTGTCACGTTTCCATTTTCCCACCCCATATTTCTGTATGCTTTTAACCAATGTCCTGCTGTTTTAAAACATGGCTTTTTTTAAGCCAATATCTGGGTTGGGAAGGATGGGAATGAAGCACTGACCAGCTAGACAGTTGTTTTGGTCGTCAGACTCTGCATGTGTTTACTAGTTAAATTTTGAAAATGTCATTAATGAAAGTGTGTGGACACTGCTTTTTGTGGTTACTGAGAACACACAGAGTAGCTTCATTTATGTATTTTTTTTCATGAATGAAGCAACTCCCAATTCTGCATTTTGTGTCTGCTGTACAAGCGCTCTCATAGCTCTCTATGTACTTATTTGTGTGCTGTATCCTGTAATCTATGAACTAAACTGGTTCATGGATTGCAGGATAAAACTTACCAGGAAAGGTTAAAGGATCTTAACTTGTATAGCTTGGTGGAAAGACGAGACCGGGGGGATATGATAGAAACATTTAAATACATAAAGGGAATCAACACAGTAAAGGAGGAGACTATATTTAAAAGAAGAAAAACTACCACAACAAGAGGACATAGTCTTAAATTAGAGGGACAAAGGTTTAAAAATAATATCAGGAAGTATTACTTTACTGAGAGGGTAGTGGATGCATGGAATAGCCTTCCAGCTGAAGTGGTAGAGGTTAACACAGTAAAGGAGTTTAAGCATGCGTGGGATAGGCATAAGGCTATCTTAGCTATAAGATAAGGCCAGGGACTAATGAAAGTAACTAGAAAATTGGGCAGACTAGATGGGCCGAATGGTTCTTATCTGCCGTCACATTCTATGTTTCTATGTTTCTGTATACACAGTATGGACATACATGTTTTTACACTGTCAAAGTGTAGGAGTGCCTGCACCTCATTACTTATCAGTGTGTTAATTACTGCAGCTATACTGATTTGGAAGACCCTGGATGATGGGAGACAGAAACTAGGAGATTCATTGGTACTGCGTGTAATGTCTCCTTAAGAAACTCTTCCCGCTGTTATGGCAACAAAGACTTTAACCCCTTAAGGACACATGACATGTGTGACACGTCATGATTCCCTTTTATTCCAGAAGCTTGGTCCTTAAGGGGTTAAACTATCAAGTAACCCTCTTTGTGTCCACAGCTGCAAATACAATTAATGACCCCCCCCCCCCCCCCAAAAAAAAAAATACAAAAGAGTAAAAAGTGGAAGGATTAGAAAATTATTTCTGCGCAAAGCTTGGATATTTATAGTTAAAATGAATGATTGCCGCTTTGTACATTTTGTGAGAACATAATTATTACAGGTCAAACAAGGCCTTCAGAGAACATTTACAGCCAGTAAATTCCTTAAACCTCACCTAATCAATCACACATAGGAATTTACCTTGTATTTTTTATAGAACAATAACGTACATAAAACAAGTCCAAATTGATGTTTACCAAGGTGAGAATTAATCTATTTTTTTCAGTACTGAAAGAGCCTCTCATAACTAAACCAGGTATTGGGGGTAATAGACAATAGGACTGCACATTGTAAGCCGACATAAGCAAATTGCTATTTTTTTATTCGAAATATATTATTCCTTTCCAGTTCTCTTCAAGATCTGTTTAGTGAATAGTCGCCCAAAAAGGAGAGGGACATGGAATGCAACCTTAAAGTTTTGGTTGTTCCATATTTGATGCTTCTGAGAAGAAAAATCCACACATCAAAGTAACGTGTGGTTCAACTAATTTTTTTAAATATAGATTTAAGGATTTTAAGAAATGTTAATCGTGTTTTCAAAATAAACATTAAATAAATACCTGTAGGTAAGAAGCCTTTATTTATCTAAACCAGGCACCTAGAGTA
This sequence comes from Pelobates fuscus, assembly GCF_036172605.1. Lineage (NCBI taxonomy): Eukaryota > Metazoa > Chordata > Amphibia > Anura > Pelobatidae > Pelobates > Pelobates fuscus. The sequence goes on from NC_086320.1 coordinate 40,396,400, forward strand.
TTTATTGAATTAATTCTCTCATCTCCGTGCCAATAGATCTTAAAATATAAGTACGGTACTGTGTTCTAAAGCTTGCTTTGGGAAAAAAAATGAGATGACATTTGGGAATAGATTAATGTGCTTCTCTGACTCTGTCATCTCATGTGAACTTTGCTTAGCTCCCAACAGTACCGGGTCCACAGTGACAGTACCAGTTTGGATCTCTATATCTCAACTTTGGCTGTATTTTCCTTTATCTCACTTTTGGATCACAAGTAAGAATATCCCCAATACTCAGAGAATTCAGCCCATAGCAGAGTGCTTCAACTATCATGAAATTATATTTAAAAAAAAAAAAAAAAATGGTTGTTATCTACTGTGTAAAGATCCATTCTCGGCCAAAGTGCTAAAAGTCAAGTAATCACTTAGTGAAACAGTGGACGGTTCTTGTTCATCTATGTTTAAAGACTGTCTCAAAGTTGCTTTACTTTACCCTACATACACTCTAGCCCCTCTTTATGTATCCCAGCATCCTCTCCATGTCTCGCAGACCTCGTAACTATGTCTCCAGTCTCCCTCATGTGTTCCAGCTCTCCCATTACACAGCTCTGCCGCCTCCACATTTCTCGTCCTAGCTCCAATATTGTATCTCAGGTCCCCTTTCCTCTTGTCAATCTTTTCTTTTAATATTATCATATTTTGTTGTTGCACATTTTGTAATTGGCCTAGCATCCAAGACAACACAAGTAGAGACACATCGATACCAGTGCACCACCTAAACAGACTAAACTACCAAGCCCCACCACACCTCTGATTTCAACACTTGCTATAAACTTTTCTCTAGCCTTTTAAAGAATAATAAATTTGTTTGCATGTTGCAAACCTCAAGTGAGGTCTCATTGACAGGCTGGCATCAACAAATCATCTCTTTATGTAGCACAGATCTACACCACGTCTTCTCCAACTAAATGTGACGTATGTACACTGTTGCACCACACAGGAGATATCACAGATAGCAAAGATAAGAGTGTGCAAAGCTACTATGTAATCATGTATTTATATAATAAATGCCAGTGTATTGCATATACAGTTTGAGGGCCGGGTACTTTCCTACTGTCCTGATTCATCTCAGTTAAAGGCAAGCTCTGCTATAAAATAATCTGAAATTCCTTTCAAATGAAAATGTGTTTTGATTATTGTAGATGAGACATTTACACGTTTCCACCTTTAATAAACTGTATTGGTTATTGTTCTAAAAGTGTCCATTGTATACAATGACAAAATTAAATCTTCTAGACCAGGGGTAGGCAACCTATGGCACGTGTGCCATGCATGGCACTCGAGGTGTCTTTGCACGGCACTCAAGGCTGCCAGAGTCAAACAGGGTCTGGCCTATCAGGAAAACTTGAAATATCAGTGAAACTTCAGATATCTGCTAATACGAAAAGATGGTGAAGGAAAATTCTCAATTTCTGCATTGCAGTACATAGAGGAAGTGATCTCAGAGCACTTCCTCCCAGCACTTCTGAATGGGAATCCACACTGTAGTAGAGCATTTGCTGTTGCTGCTCCTGTCCTTAACCTGTACCTGGCCAGCTTGGTCCCCACTGGACCCCAGGGAAGCCACCTACACTGCTAGATATACACAGAAATGCGGTCTGAAGACCGGGACCCCTGTGTGCCTGATGTAGATGATAGGAGTCTCAGTGTGGAAATGGACAATTAGGGTCTGGTGCAGGGTAACCACACGCTCCCTGGTGTTGAGCACCAGCATTTGAGTGGCCACATACCAGAACCCTGATGCAGTTTAAGTGGATGCCAGGAGCTAGATGTTATGCTGATTTGTATCCAGTACTAGAAACAAGGCAAGACTAGAACAGACACCAAACAAGATAAGATAAGACTAGAAGAACCCAGAACCGGAGAAGGACAGAAAGCAGAACCCAGAACATGTACACAATACATGAGGGAAACATTAACAGGACATGGACAGGACAGGACTGTACATGAACAGGGAATACAAAATAAAACAAGACAAGAGATACAAGGCAAAACAAGAGGAGACACAACTAAGTACTATATAATAAACATTGGAGATTTACACATACATAAATGGCCAAGATGTATGCAGCCCACCACTGCGCCAAAGTACTACAATTATGGTGGGTTCTAACTGTCTAGATATGCATGACTAAATAAGCAATAAAACACACCCAGTACTTACCTGCAAAGAAAGGAGCAGAGGAAATTAAACCACCTGCAGGAACAGACAGAAACAAAATGGATTAATGGCAAAGGAATGGGCATGGCAACAAAAAAATAAAACATTTAACCCCTTAAGGACAGACGACGGATATATTCCGTCATGATTCCCTTTTATTCCAGAAGTTGTGTCATTAAGGGGTTAAAGGAATCAAGGAGAATGGGAATTCCAGGAACGGAATAAAGGAATGAACCCAGAAAATCCAGCATAAAGAAAACCAGACATGGAATAGAAAACCAGAAAAACCAAGACAAACTAAACAAGAATTGTAAAAAAAGTACTGGATACCAGAAGCCAAGGTCAGACATCTGAACAGAACAGGTCGTGACAAATGCACAATAACCCTCCCCTCATACAAATAATACGAACAGCCCACAGACAAACATACACACAATCCACACAAACGCAACACAACTAACCATCCACATTCATGCACACAACCCCATATGCACAGTCTCTCACATGCAATACCCCAAACAGCCCCAAACATACACACACCACCAAACACACTATGTGACATATCCATCCACACACACAATTCCACAGACAGCACCAATACACAGCTCACATTCATAGGGACACAATGCCACAAACTACTCATGAACATATACAATATTATAGCTCACATACGCACAAATACAATGATACAAAGCAACTGCAGTATAAATAACACAAGTAGAATATGGCAACATACACACCTCAATTTAAAAAAAAAATAGGACCATCACAATCTTATTTCGGCACAGTGCTGCCAAAAGGTTGACCATTAATTCCCAATATAAACATATATAGGAACATCAGTCAGCCTTTCATTGCTGCATAGCTCAAAGAGATTAAACATGTCATAACCCCTCTCTGTACACTCAACAGGAACCTTTGTGGTTTATGGTATTTTACTAGTCAGCCAGGGAGGGCTCTGAACCCACTGTAGGCTATCCTTGCAGCCTGCATTGGCAGCCTGTATAGCCTTGTAAAGTATTGTATATACATAATTTTGTGCCCCCATTCAGATATCGTTTTTTGTTTTTTGTTTTTTCTATATCTGTTGACATTCATGGGAAGCTGCAGTTTAAACAATGCAAGCATAATTAGCAGGAATTCCCATAATCTGGGTATTGGACCATTTTTATTTATTTATTTTTGTCATGTCAACGGTATGCGACAAAAATCATATTTGTGCTTGATTGCTTATATTTTATTCCCTTTCTGGAATATTGCAACTTATTTTAATCACTCTCTCTCTTTATGTTCAAGATAAATGAAAAAAATCTAGCTAACAGTGAATACATTTACAGAATTTGAATTTGTAAACCGACATCTCTGAGATTTTCCATTTTGTCCTACGATTATATGATATCTGTGCATCTCTGGTTTTCATCCATGAAAAGTGATACTTTGCAATGGGGACACTATAGTCACCTGAACAACTTTAGCTTAATGAAGCAGTTTTGGTGTATAGAACATGCCCCTGCAGCCTCACTGCTCAATCCTCTGCCATTTAGGAGTTAAATCCCTTTGTTTATGAACCCTAGTCACACCTCCCTGCATGTGACTTGCACAGCCTTCCATAAACACTTCCTGTAAAGAGAGCCCTATTTAGGCTTTCTTTATTGCAAGTTCTGTTTAATTAAGATTTTCTTATCCCCTGCTATGTTAATAGCTTGCTAGACCCTGCAAGAGCCTCCTGTATGTGATTGGAACTTCAATTTAGAGATTGAGATACAATTATTTAAGGTAAATTACATCTGTTTGAAAGTGAAACCAGTTTTCTTTTTCATGAAGGCTCTGTCAATCATAGCCAGGGGAGGTGTGGCTAGGGCTGCATAAACAGAAACAAAGTGATTTAACTCCTAAATGACAGTGAATTGAGCAGTGAAATTGCAGGGAAATGATCTATACACTAACACTGCTTTATTTAGCTAAAGTAATTTAGGTGACTATAGTGTTCCTTTAAATGTTTACTTCTTTCTATAACATCCCTGAGATAAGGCAGCCATATTTGTTTACATACATGTGTTTATATTCCCTTAGAACACTTGTTTTCCTGCAGTGTTCTCTTCCCCTGTCCCCCTTTGAACATGTCCATAGGACACAGCATGGAGTCCTAACCACAGCCTGTCTCATCTGTTTATTATAAACTGTTCTTTGCCACATGTTTTGTGTGTTTATATTGCGTATTTGTCTAACACACAATAAATCTGGAATTAAAGCATTTAATTAGAAACCCAGGTGTCCTGAAAGCTTAGAATTAGTTCCCTCTCAGTTAACATATTCAGTTATAACCTTTTCATCACTTTTGATTTATTTTTTTTAATCACCAAAGTGCTTTTATTTGTTGTGGAAAGCACCAAACCTTTTGACACAATGTAACCTGCGTTCTGAAGGTAGAATTACTGTAAAATTTAAGGTGGCAGTAACTACGTGTGGTCAAAATGTGAAAGTTAGCATGAACGTCCCACTAGTGTCAGTGGTATTCTGTCTGTTGTGGCTCCTTGTTCGCTCTTGTATTTTTATCAGCATTTTAAATCTGGGTGAAATGAGCTGGAATAAGAAAAGAAAGTCAGAGATCAGTGTAGAATGGGTCAAACGAGCAGGTGGAGTAGCACCCCCAATTTTTGGTTGCAATTTTGGAAATAAGTGACTAAAAAGTACCTCTTTCTCTTGATATAGGCCCCTCAGATGTGCTAAATCTGTCTAAACTGATATTTTTATGTCATCCATTTACTTTAAACTCTGAATCTGTACGCCCTGAAAGACAGGCATGCATGATTGCCCAGTATTTAGGGGCTGCCATTGGGTAACAGCATCGTGGGTGGAGTCAGAGCTTTTTAAAGTGATTGTTGTTTTTCCACATACATGGATGGAGAGATTCATGATGTTGAACAGAGCATGATATCTCATTGGATCAGTGGTGAGTATATGGGTCTCAATGGGCAGAACCCAACAAGTCAGAGGCAGAGCAAAATTCTAAGGGTTCAGGAGAATATGCATTCCTGAAATATTCTCATTACTGCTCGTTCCCAATAATAAAAAAAAATGTCTTTATTAAAAATCTCCTTAAAATAGTGTAAATAGACATGCAATGGGGAAAAAAAAGATCTTCAGAGCCAACATGTTTTTCTATTGTCTAAACAATAAGGGAAGAACTTCAATCAATTGCTATTAAATCCCTACAGATAGTCAACAGAAGGACGGAGGAATATCACCTTAATGTCACTCCAATAAAAAATAAAGTAAAATATCAACAAGACGTACTGATAACATAAATGTAAAGAAACAAACAAAAGAGTAAAATAGAAAAAAATATATAAAAAAAATAAAACCTGTTGAGCACATGATATATTGCATAAACTAATCGTTAGTCACACTCGTGTGAATTTATGCACAACATGGACTCAAGCCCCAGGTGTTTCTGGCACCCAGCAATTCCCACGTCACTGAGTTTTATTACTGTGGATTTGTTAGACACGCTCTTGAACATATGTTTTTGCTGCAGAGCTCTGTGATACATTAATAAACTCTGTACACTGCTATGTATTTTATTGTAGCTCTGCCGTGCATTCATAAAAAAAAAAAAGGCCATTAATTTGAGGTCTAATGGCAACCAATCAGAATCCGCATGCTGTTTGGTTGTCACGATTTGGATGCTTTAACACGTTTTCTTGTTCATTAAAGAAAAATGTGTTTAATTGAACTGAAACTGAGCTGTCTTGCAATCTGAGTTTTAATGCTATGGAGCTCTGTGATAGGCTTATACATGTTACTGTGAGTTACTAATGTGGAGCTCTGTGAGACACTAATATATCACACATTACTGTGACTTTTCTGCCTGTGGAGCTCTGTGATACACTCTTACAAACTACAGTATGAGTTTTTTAATTAATTAATTGGCGTTCCACGATACACTGATACATGCCACACAATACTGTAAGTTTATCTCTATGGAGCTCTGTGATTTTATTTTTTATATTTTGCTTAAACAATACTTGGCACTGATTTGAGTACACAACTTTATTTTCTTTTATAAACAGGGGAATGACATTGTTTGTAAAAGCCACAAACAAGAGTTTATGAAAACAATGATAACAGATTAAGTATTGCCCCCTTACATTGGTCACTTCTGGGGTCTCATACAGCATGTTTCTCAGTTGTGCAATAACAGAGGGACCCTTGGCCAGTTTATATATCAGACTGATCTCACACATAAGGGTCCAGTGTCCCCATTTCATGTGTAACTGGCGTCAGGTGGTCCATCCTTTAGCCAGCTGGGATATTTCCCAGAAATGTTACTGTATGAAATCATTCACAATGCCCTGACCACATGTCTCACTAAACGGTAACTGGATTAAGTCCCTGCATTTTTCTGTATGGCTCTCAGCAGTAAGTGGCATCTCAGTGATTGTGGTACTTGAGTGACTAAGTGCATTCCAGTTATATAAGCATCCATTCATAACAACAGAAGCACATTTTGTGAATTTATCTCGGTTATGCAAGCGAAGAGCAGGTGAATTCAGGAAGGAAAAGGACAAAAGCATTAGTATTAAAAAAAACATACATATTCAGTAGCTTTTAACTGGGCATTTAATAAACCGGGTATATACATATGTCATAAAAGGTGACTGATTGAGTACTGGAGTTAGCAGTGTTTATTTGAATGCATTTCTCTAGCAACCAGGACCTGTGTAAGGATTTGTGCCCCTGTAGACAAAGATCCCTTTTGCCGCCCCCTCATGAATGCAGCTACATTGTCTCAGGGGTATATTCACTAAATTCTGAATTGCAGTGATGAGGCATTTAGAGAATTGAGACGTCCCAGGGACACATTTAGTGAACACAATAGAAACCAAAAGAAATACTAGTATTTCCCACTAGGGGACGCACTAGTTATTAAATGCTCACTGCAAATAAAAGGGGGCGGGGGGGGGGGGGGGGGGGGGAATAGTTTAAACTGCAGATTATGTGCTGGATACACTACAACAGCAATAGTACAATGAGAACTACCTTCCTATTCCTATTCAGGAAAGGATATATTTGCAAACCAGCATATTATTATTATTATTTTATTATTTATATAGCGCCATCAGATTCTGTGGCGCTGTACAATGGGTGGACTAACAGACATGTAATTGTAACCAGACAACTGGACATACAGGAACAGAGGGGGTGTATGGCCCTGCTCAATGAGCTTACATTGTAGAGGGATTAAATTAATAGCAAATAATAATTCCTGACCTGCTTGGTTGCAGATATATATTTTCCTGAATAGGGCTTTATCTTCTTAAGTAAGTTCTCATTAAGCACACCGGCCTCAGACAGCAGCAGGGCAGCCCACCAGAAAATCCTCTCAGTGGGCGCTCCAGGAGAATGCCTTATTATCCTAACGGCAGCACCGACCTTGCATGCAACTTACAACATGATTAAAGGTGTGCTTTATATAACAAAAGTCCAATAGGTAAGTTAAAGGAACATGCTGTAGTGGAATAGGCATAGGGCTATCCTAGCTATAAGTTAGAGAAGGTAGAAGCATATCAATAGGACGGAAAAATTAGGGGGTAACCCTTAATGATAAGTTCAAAACAGGAAAGAGATATTCTGTCAAATGGCCTATGTTAAAGTTAAAATATAACTTATAATACAATTGTTAAAAAGCTAGCAAAAAAAGAGGCTAGCTCTAGTTAATTCACATGAAGTTAAGTGAACCCCAAAGAGGGGGGAGGAGGGGTAAGCAAAGGGTAAAGGTGTGGGAAATATATACACAGGATATATCGGCTGGTTATATATCTAGGTTAATGTCTAAGGTTGGCAGTGGGGAGACTGAAATGGTCTCTCCACAGAAGTCAAGGCTAACAATTTATATAGATACCGGATACAATGTTGTGATAACTCCACTGTGCTAGGTTCGTTGAGACAAAGTATCGTTGTCACCAGTAAAATACAGGGAACCTGTAGGAATCTGAATCTTATATCACTGTAGGGTGATCACTGAAAATATACAGTTGTTGTGCAAGATACTAAAGCCCAATGTGTGGGAGAGCACCACTCACATATATTTACAAGAAAATATAATAAATAAAGATAGCAATAATAAGAATAAATGCCAGAGAGATAATTAGCCAGAATAGCTGGTGGAGAGTTCAATATCCTGAGTGCCTGGTGCATGCACCTAGCTTAGAGAGCAAATCTGTGCCTTCAAGGGCACCTGAAGGATAAGCTGCTACATTAGTTGAAGATAAAAACTCTAACCAGAATATATTAGTCCGGCATACAGACCTAAAGGCTAAGGTAGCCGAGAGGTGAATGCCTTCTATAAACGGTCTGGAGGTCAGACCGGACAGTAAATCTGGGTAGCGTACTGCAGGATAACAAGGGTATATTGACACGATCGAGTTTAGGCATCAAAAAACTCAATCACCTGCAGAGTCAAGCTACAAGTCGCTAGTTGAGAGCTAAATGTCCTGTAGGATAACACAGCTGCAGCACCGAGCTACAAGTAGTTAGTCGAGAGTTAAATATCCTGAGTGCCTGGTACAGCTTAGAGAGCAAATCTGTGCCTTCAAGGGCACCTCACTTAGAGTAGATAAGTAGATAAGCTGCTACACTCACTACAGATGATAACTTAAAACTTAACTTCATGTGAATTAACTAGAGCTAGCCTCTTTTCTCTAGCTTTTTAACGATTGTATTAAAAGTTATATTTTAACTTTAACCCCTTAAGGACACATGACGTGTGTGACATGTCATGATTCCCTTTTATTCCAGAAGTTTGGTCCTTAAGGGGTTAAAGGATCACTATAGTGTCAGGAAAACAAGTAGTGCCCAAAGGGTAACCCCACCCTCAGGGTCCCCCTCCCTTGGCGCAAAAGGGAGTTAAAACCCTTTAGCAGCTTACCTTAATGCAGTGCCGGGCTCCCCTGGTGATCGCTCCTCCCCCGCCGACGTCAGCTCCCAAGTGGAGTGGAATGCGCATGCGTGGCAGGTGCCGCACGCAGATTCAAACAGTCCATAGGAAAGCATTTCTCAATGATTTCTTATAGACGTTCTGCATGCTGGATGTGCCTCTAGCGGCCGTCAGGAAGACAGCCACTAGAGGCTGGATTAACCCTGCTATAAACATAGCAGTTTCTCTGAAACTGCTATGTTTACATCTGAAGGGTTAAAACCTGAGGGACCTGGCACCCAGACCACTTAATTGAGCTGAAGTGGTCTGGGTGACTATAGTGTCCCTTTAACATAGGCCATTGGACAGAATATCTCTCTCCTGTTTTGAACTTATCCTAGCTATAACATAAAGCCAGGGACTAATGAAAATATTTAGAAAATTGGGCAGACTACATGGGCCAAACGGTTCTTATCTGCCGTCACATTCTATGTTTCTATGTTTGGTTCGAGGTGTGTCCTGAAGCCCATTGAAGACCAATGTAAGCAGTCATCCCATTTGCTAACAGTTTGATAACTCACCTGTGGTACGCCTGGTGCCAGTCACGGCCTCTGTGAAAGCTATCAGCATTGAGCTAAACCTGGGGGTGAAGGTTTTATTTCATTGGCTGAGAGTGGATGCGGATTTTCTCAGTAGTGTTTAGTGCAGGAGAACCGGCAGAGGTCTCATACAGCAGCTTCTGTATCTCACTGGTGGAAGCAACTGGTGTCCAGTGGTCCTCATAAAATAAGTCAAACTGTTGACTATTTACATTGGGGAGGTGTCAGGGCATTGCTGGCACCATAACCACTACAATATGCTGCAGTGGGTATGGTGCATTCCTTTTCATTCAATGCAGGATCCTGCTAGATTGCCTGCTTAAGAACAAATTATGGAACCCAGTGGCATCTCTAAATGCTTTTTGTTCACAGTTCAATATTGAAATTATTAAATATATATATTTTTGTTTATTGAAACAATTCCTTTAGTTTGCCTTGGAAATATATATACCCAGTGGGAAAAAAAAACCTGGTTATGGTGTTAATAATGGTTTCTAAATTAGCGGTTTCAGAAACTGAATGGGCAACAAAAATATTTGGAAGTTAAAAACTGGTACACGTGTGTGTGTGCCAATCTTCCAATCTGCCATGCCCACTTTATTTCATTAGCATACCTCCCGACATTTCCAGTGGACAAAGATGAACCCTATAATGTTAGGGGTGTGAGTGGGTTGTGTGGCCGGGGGCAGGAATATTCTGAAAAATTTTAGGTGATTTACCAATAATGATTTATGCAGCTAAAATGTAATTTAGCATAAGAACAATATATCGTATTTACACAGACTGATTTCTAAACACATTTATTGCAGTTCAAAGACACAGACACACCAAGAATGCCGAGCTCATACAAAAGAGGGACATTAGGTTAGAAAGAAATGGACAGAAGTATTTTGATCCAGTGCAATAGCAAATACAAACATAATTTGTATTTGGAGATTGGTATTATATGTAGTGGGGCTGATGTGTACTAGTAACCGTCATTGCTGCTGCCCAGGAGTAGAGAATATTTGAGCACAGGACTTCATTTTGTATGTTTGTATTACACAGCCATGTCACAGTGCTGCTACCCAGAGGCTGGTAAAGGCAGTGTTGTGCTTTGGGTAATGTTCTGCCGAGAAATCTTGGATCCTTGCATTCATATGGATGCTACTTTGACATATAGCACCTTCATAAAGGTTGTTGTACAGGACGTACACCCTTTCATGGTAATGATGTTCCCTGATGGTAGTGCCTTATTTCAGCAGCATAATGCACCCTGCTTTACTGCAAAAAGTGTTCAGGAATGGTTCGAGGAGCATTACAAAGAGTTCAAGGTGTAGCCTTGGCCTCCAAATTCCAGAGTTTTCAATACCATTGTGCATCTGTGGGAAGAGCTGGATCAACAAATCCCATCGATGGAGGCCCCACCTCACAACTTGCTGGTCTTAAAGGATCAGCTGCTAATGTCTTGGTGCCAGATACCACAGGACTTGGCCAGAGGTCTTGTGGAGTCCACGATACCTCAGAGCTGTCTTGGCAAGTGGTTTTAATGTTGTGGTTGTCAGTGTATCTTTATTCCTCTCTGTAGTACTCAGACAGACTTCTTAATGTGGAATTTAACCGACACTATAGCCATTATAGCTCATTGTAGTGGTCATGATGCAAGGAGGGAATGGGTACAGTCCATCCAAGATTTGTCAAGCAGTTGTTCACAAATCTCACCCCCATTACAGACAACATGGTAATCGGGATGGTTAGCTCATTATCTCTTTAGAATTACCAGACTGGTGGGGCTCTATCGAATTGACTAGAATAAATCCAGAATACGTCCAAAATACCTTTATATTGAAATTTTCTCTAAAAAGGCTATAATATGCATATTACACAATTATAGCTTACAATTCTGTAGCTTGGGAATGACATGCACAAGTGATATCTAAGAATGTTGCAAACAGTAAACATTAATTTTCTATATATTGGTTCGTAAAATACTGTAACTGGGTTAATCTGATCAAATGGAGGGAATATGAACTGGGGACATTTCAGTATTCTTTTCTCTCCTTATAAGTTTTTGCCGATTTAAATAGTTTTTTCTTTGATGCAGTTAATATTATTTGGTGCTTCTGAATCGCCCCATATTGTTTAAAGAGTTTAAGGTTAAATGTAATATTTTATTATAATGTATTATTTGATTTTATCTGTTAAATAAAATGTAATTTAATTGCTATTTTTCTGTTATAGCTGTTCCACATCTCTACGGCAATAGATACCTACCCCCATCAATACTACCACAACGATCTCACCACATTTCAACATTTACTTTGCGACCAGTGTCCACCGGGAGAATATGTCAAACATGACTGCACCGTGGACCAAAAAACGCAATGCACGCCATGTCCATCCCATCATTACACCGACACATGGAACTCTAACCACGAATGCCAGTTTTGCAGTGCCGTGTGCAAAGAACTTCAGTACGTAAAGCAAGAATGCAACGGAACTCACAACCGGGTCTGTGAGTGTATGAAAGGACATTATTTGTACTTAGAATTCTGCGATTCTCATACACAATGTCCTCCTGGTTTTGGTGTGGCGCAGTTAGGTATGTAATTTTTTTTATAACTTTTGCCTTAAAATCAGAAGATACAAATAAGTGAATACATTGCTTCCTTCCTAATTGAGACTTATCATTGTCACCGGTTAGTGTTGTAGATGAATAAAACTCAGAGCAATGTATAAACACATGATTTAAATTTACATTTCATTTTATTTTCCAGCATCACACATATACTTGTTACATATAGCGATAATTAAATATGATATAATAAATTCTGGGAAGTGACAGCTCCCCTCTAAGAGAAACAGAGTTATGTATTGCAACGACCGCAATTGGTTCTTAAGGGATTATGAACGATAACCAAACTCTGCAATATACAGTGTCAGCGTAATTAAGGCAAAGATCGTGTGCAAGTTACTAAATGTTTTCATTTTCGATAAATATTTAAACAATGAAACAGTCAGTGTACATAAAACCTTCCATGAACTAGTAAACAGTATTGTAAATGCTATTTCAGAAGAAGGAGAGTACGTGGCAGCCCACTCAGCAAATGGGCAACATTTTTGTTTGTTTGTAACAGTATCGTTATTCATATTTTGCATGGAAGGTCACACAGCCGAACGACAAATGACAATGGTGTCACAATGGATGTACAAAATTGCTTCACGCAGGCGGACATTTATATATCATTTTGCATTAGACATATATCTTTACACAAAGTACATGTGAACGATTTCACATAAGAAAACAAGATAATAATAATAACACAACAGTATAACAGAACAAATATAGTATTCCCTTGAACTCCCCTCATCTGCATCTCAGGAAAGCGTTAGCTACATTTGTTGCACTAACATTGAAACTGAAAGTAATCAACCCCTTCTCACTTTATCATGCTCTCCATGGTCAGAGTTCCTACAGGTTGTGTTTATGTAGCCAACTCAACTTTTGAATTACTCTAAGAAGTTTCAGAACTTATAATAAGCTTTCACTGGGTTTTTGATAGTGTAAAATGTGTTCCAGATGTTTCATTTTGTAATGACTTTGTTGGAAGGCGTAATGCATTATGTCTTGTCTTTATGTATTAGGCACGTGTCATGTAAGTTTATTATATGTAATAGGCATAAGGGCAGTTTGCAATGTTCTTGAAAAGAGAGAACAGGGCAAAATATCAGAGTCATTTTAAATAAAAGTAAAATGTGGATTTTACCTAGTCTTCCGATCATAATCCTAAAGGGAACATGTGCTTTAAATCTTTCATCTTTGTTTATGTATGTCTATAGCCTGATGACGTCTAGATGAATGTCACTGGATTACACTTGTACCACTGGTATTATATCCTTTCTAAGAATCGCCTTTTAGTTCCCAAGCAACGAGTAAGATTCTGACACATGACTAATGTTTGCTTTGGCCAATGCTACAAAGAATGTACAAGTGGTGGCCCTTTCCTCTGTTCTGTAAACGGAGATGGAAGTGCCGCTTTCAGTAATCTAAAGCATGAAAATAAATATTATTTAGTTTCTGGACACCGTATGTAATAAGTTAAAGTAAATATTAGACTTGGGAATTCCTTTTTGGATGAATAAGTTTTTTTTTGTTCTAATTTTGGCTATTTGTTTGGGGGGGAACAATAGTTCCCCCCCCCCCCCCATTATTATTTAGGTTCCTTACCCGCCACCAGTAGGTTGGGCTGGAGGGAGATCTATGGTTTAGTTTAATATAGTCTAATAGCCCCCAAGTTAATTATTTCTTTAGGTGCTCTCTATCATGGAAACATAGAAGTCACGGGGGACCTTCTTTTACTGATACAGAGTATGTTTGACTTAGTATTAGTTTAGCTGTCTGAAAAAATTATGTCTGAAAAAAAAAGACTTTTCGTAACTTTGGTATTTCAGCTTTTTAGTAGATAGCTCCCTGCTTCCTGTAGGATTGCCATAAATATATATAAAAAAAAAAAAGGAGCTGTCTACTAAATAGCTTCATAATTTGGTAACCTTATACATGGCAATTCCACAAGGGTACCAATTTAGTGAGTTATCTACTTAATGGCTGCATGCAGTTACGGCCCACGGCACGGATCAGAATTTCATTTGTCTGAAAGAATTCCAAAATAAAAATAATGCCCAAATTTAATCCAAACATTAACAAACAAATAGATGATATTTGGTTCGTATAAAACCATCTAAAAAGTCAAAGTACAAAAAATTTGATGGTTTGGGTTTAAATTGCTATTTAATTTGAGCTTTTGTAAACGTGTTCATTTTGTGGGAAATCCCATGTCACTGTTTGTCAACATGCTCCAAAATCTGCCAACACTTGAGGCCTTCTGGACAAAAAGTTGTTTGGACCACAGCATCTAAGCACTCCTCTACTGATTAGAAGCCACAGGAGGTAATTTGGCATGTCTGTTAAATGAGGCAGTAGGCAAGACTTGTGTAGGCTTGTGGGTTTGTTGTTTGCCTGGCGGCACAATCTTGTTTATCTCCAGGTCTGGAATGGCCAGATGGAAAATTCTAGATGGATTGCAGTTTGAGAGGCTGACTAGGCTGGAAGACTATGAGGATTATGTGTGGTGTCCCTACACATAGCTGGTATGGATTTAGAGGTAACAGAGTGTGTGTGTTTGTCTGAGATTGCCATATTGATGGAGGTTGCAGGGATAAATGATGTCACACATTCTCCAGTCAAATGTTGTCATTTTTGTTGTAGTGTTTATAACTGGTCATATGCTGAAATTATGGATTTTTTTTTTTTTATTTATAATCAGAGCGGATTCAATTTCTAGTGTTCCTATATTTTTTTTTAGATTTTGTCAATAAATGGAAAATCTGTAATAACTCAAAATAGAGTATATAGGTGTTGTCTCACAAATACATAGGTGATAATAATATGAACAAGTGTAGTTAGAAGATAACTTATGTAAGATATATTTTGAGTTACCTCGCAGGTCTTAATTTGGAAGTATTTAATTATAAAATTATTAATTCCAATTTAATAAATTAGTAGCAACATGTATGCAATGAGATTGCGTTTTTATATAGTATACATTACCTATAACATTTCACTTGTTTAATATTGTATCTGATAGTGATGGATGCTTGAAACTAGAGTTCTGGTACTTACCTCACAACTTCTATAAAAAATTCACAGAACAATTCACAGAACAATTATCCAATTATCCTCACACGTCCTTAAGAACTTCACGGAGCAGATATGGCCATGAAGTCTCTGGAGGGAAACATCTGATTAATAGCTAAACCAGGCTTGAAACCAGAGCAGTGCTGAAGCTAAAGGCTAAAGGCTAACTGATGTCCTCAAACTGCTCACAATGATATCTGAAATGTAGCTTAAACTTCTACCGAGGCCCTCCTAAATCAAGTCAACTTCATCCCATTGAAGGCTTAAGGTGGCTTAAAGAAAAATCACCAAAAATGTGAATCTTATGTAAGCAGCCAAACTTTCACCCATATATTATACATTCCTAACAATGGAAGCAGATAGCTCTCAGAAGCTGGTGGAAGTTTCTGCATAAATAATACAACATGGACAATATACAACATCCTTTGATGTAGACACAGTGAGGCAGAATCTCCTTATTTGAGCTTGGTTTGGTTTAGTTAGACGTGCCAGGAGGCCCAAGTGGTATAACACTGAATAGGAGGTCAGGTTAACGCAGCATGAATGTAGCAGTGAGGAGCAGTAGGGAGCTGCATATGCTGTCCAGTTACCATTGAAGGCTGCAGAGGCCTTTATGAAATGGGAGTGTTTAGCAGAGGGAGCAGTAATGAGACAATGGAGAAGTTTAAAGTCCATGAGTTAGAGCAGAGTCTTTGGAGTGAGTGAATATAACAACAAGGCAATTATGGTGCTTACTTTGAGTTGAGCACTTGGAAACGAAGTCCGTATGAATGAGACAGTGGTTGAAAGGATAATCTGAGAGTTTGATCGCGACTCGTCAGCTGGGGTCTGTTGCCAGTGTTGTAGCAAAACATACTCTGTGAGAGTAGACAGGTAGTGGTGGCCGAGGTGGGAAGTCAGGGAGGCAGCAGGCATACAGTGGTTTTCTGAGAGAGTAGTCAGAAATGAGAGCCATAGTCAGAAGCCAACAACGGAAAACAAAGATAATCCACATGAGTAGTAAGGAGCATGATCTAAGGTCTGAAGCCAATGATGAGTGGCGTAATTGAACAGTTACTTTGGGCCCACAGGAATATAGGCTACAAAGAACAGGGCTACTTACGGCTAGTAAAGCCAGGGAGACTTAATAATCAATCAATTAAACAAGGCAAGACAATGTTTTAAATAGGAAATACATGATATCAACCAGAGAAAACCAAGCATTCAATCATGAGCAACAAATATGAATTAAGGTTGCCCTTTCTGACAAAGAACCAGGCAGGAATTTCCACTATCACCCCACGTTTAAGTCAGAGCCCCTATTCCTTAGCAATAAATACCAAGAGGCCACTTACAAATTAACTTCTAGTTGGTGCTACATGCCTATTAAGCTATATGCCTCTATTGTTCCTGTTGGCATTTTGGTATGGCCAAGTGCTCTGTGTTACGCATCTGATGGTCGTGTAATAAGAATCCCTCAAATTGTACCCAAGCGAGAAAGCTTAACTATTTCAAAATTAATATTTCATACACAAATTTAGAAAAAAAATGCAACCCCCACTACTTGGAGCAAAGACCCTTATTATGCTATATTAAAGGCAAAGTAAACCTCCATAACTAGCAGGCTGGTAGTTCAGAGTTGAGGGCGTAAGATTCATGGAGGAATTGACTACCTTGTCATCGCTCTTATATCAGCCAGCCTGGGAACCATGCCTTTGCTATTGTATAAGCATTCTTTGTTATCTGTGGGTGTCCTCTACCTGCGTTTGTAATGCTCCCCATAGCCACACGTTTTGCGTGTGACAAAAAGAGACTTTAAAGTGTCACATGGCACAACATGCCATGAGATAGCTGCCTGGCCAATCTAGGTATGCTTTTGTTGTCAAGGTGGACTTGCAGATGGGGGAAGAGAAGTGTAGTTTGTATATCCTGATGTGAACTGAAACTAAAATGCAGTTGCTGTTTGTACCAAGACAGAAGCTGGTTGTCTCTTTCCTTGCTGTAACTATCCAAGATCTGCCTAAATGTGCTTACTGGTGGATAAAGCGACTGCAAGCCCAGGTCATAGCACTTAGTATAGTGATCAGCTGTGCAAGTTAATGGAAGTACCCACGGACGATATAAGGCCTTCGGTAACAGACACCAGAGCCCTATTATAACACTGCTGAATTAATATTTTCACACTGACTCTTCCCATAGACTTTCATTCACGACTCTGATATGTAGTGATGTCCCGAACGGTTCGCTGGCGAATAGTTCCTGGCGAACATAGCATGTTCGCGTTCGCCACAGATGGCGAACATATGCGATGTTCGGTTCGCCCCCTATTCGTCATCATTGAGTAAACTTTGACCCTGTACCTCACAGTCAGCAGACACATTCCAGCCAATCAGAAGCAGACCCTCCCACCTCCTAGACAGCATACAATTTAGATTAATTCTGAAGCTGCATTCTTTTTTTTTATTTTATTTTTGTATTACTATTTTTTTTTTTTTTAGACAGAAGTGTGTTATATTTGAGCATGCTAGGCTGAACGTGCGTATATCATAGCTAGTTGCACTGAGGGTATGAGTATATAGCAGTACATTGTTGTGAAAGATGGCTGTCATGTTTAGGGTGTAGCTTGCACGTTATCAACTGTGTATTTATATCAGCAGCTCCACCACTAGTTATAAATCAAGTGTGAGTCGCCCCATGAGATGAGACTAGTGAATAACATAATACATGAACGGTTAAGGTAAAGGCATGTAAGGAACTACGACAATAAACTCTTTAGGAGGTGAAATAATGACATGTTTAAACACTTGCCACTTTACGATTAGTTAATGTGCAGAGAGCAGTTCATGTGATCAAAGGCATGGTGTGGAGGATCGGCTATAGTGGAACATGCTTGGCAGGCTGCTGTTTACTGCTTGTGCTCATCCGATCCCTTCTGGGCGCCAGGTGCAGACCCTGGGAGTCCCTGATACCTGGAACAACAAAGGCAAGTCTCTGGCTTAAGGTGGTGGAAGCTTGTTTTGTCGGGTGGTTGGATCTGTCCCGGTGGTGCTTCACGTCCAGTGCGGGATTGTGGTGGCGTAAAGCGGAGGCGAGTGCTTGACGTGGGGCAGGCTCTGCATTTCTGTTTGTGCCTCCGGTCCCGTCTTCGACACCTTTTGCGTTGGTGGATTTTAATGGTTGGTGGAGCTTGTTGGGGCTGTGGTGGAGCTTGTTGGGTCTTCCTGCTTGTTATTTGCTTCCAAAATTGATTAAAGAGTCTGTCCAGCTTAGACTCAATATCCTGCCATGCTTTGCTGGTACCAGGAGGACACGCGGCTGCCGCCATATTGAGAGAGTCGCAGATGAGCATGTCAGCCTGGGCGGCTGTGCTCTGTGCATCCATTAGCTCCAGACAGCCTCTCAGGGGTGGACCGGGATTACCCCCACTGGTCTGAGGGGGGGAGGGTGTAACGGAGCTCCTGCCTGGAAGTAGCTGCTTCTGGGCATCCCTGGATCGGGAGATCGGCCGCCTCTCCCGCCCGGTGAGCACAAGGCCACACTTGCCACGCCGAGTTAAGTAAGACTCTGTTGAGTTGCTGACCGCTATTAAGCATGTCGGGTCGGTCAGGTAGGAGCAACATTGCTGGGTCATCCTCTTCTGGGGTGAAATTCGCTTGTTGATAGCTGCTTAAAGTGAGATATTGAGGGAGCTCAAATGAAGTGCGTCTTTCCTCCATGACAGCTAGGCCCCGCCCCCCGGAAGCTGCATTATTAGTGAGAGGAGGGACAGTGTAGCTGCTGCTGATTTAATAGGTAAATCGATAGCTAGGCTAGTGTATTCAGTGTCCACTACAGTCCTGAAGGACTCATCTGATCTCTGCTGTAAGGACAGCAACCCAAAAAGCCCTTTTTAGGGCTAGAACATCAGTCTGCTTTTTTTTTCCCTGTGTAATCTAATTGCAGTTGCCTGCCTGCCAGCGTGTGTGTCAGGCTCACAGCGTATACTGTGCCCACTTGCCAAATGCCACCACTCATATCTGGTGTCAAAATAGCTTGCATTTAAAAAAAAAACAAAAACTTTTTTGACTGTAATATAATAGCAGTCAGTTTCCTTCACACGTGTGTGTTTCAGGGCCTGCCAGGGCACAGTGTCACACCAGTGCAACTCATATCTGGTGTAACAGTAGTGTACATTAAAAAAAAACTAGAAATTTGACTGTGAAATAATAGCAGTCAGTTTCCTTCACACGTGTGCGTTTCAGGGCCTGCCAGGGCACAGTGTCACACCAGTGCAACTCATATCTGGTGTAACAGTAGTGTACATTTAAAAAAAAAATACAGGGGGCTTGTTGTCACCTTTCGGGGACCCTTGGTGTTGTACGTGGCTGGGTGGAGGAAGAGACCTTCAATGACATCAGTGAGGACAAGGAACGGGACATGGCTAGCTTGGTATCCAACCTTGTGCAAATGGGAAGTTTGCGGTTGTGCAAATTGACTGTTTGTGGTTGTTTGCGGTGCGTTAAACGGGGAGTTTAGTCTGTCACTGTGAATCGGGCGTAACCCTTACACTATGTGATCGATACAACATCATACCTGATGTTTTAAAGCACATTATTCCAAACAATTTAGGAATGTTAGGTGATTTATGCCCTTTATGGATTAAAACCAGACTCTGCATCAACTGTGTAATTTTCCATGGGAGTTTTGCCATGGATCCCCCTCCAGCATGCCACAGTCCAGGTGTTAGTCCCCTTGAAACAACTTTTCCATCACTATTGTGGCCAGAAAGAGTCCCTGTGGGTTTTAAAATTCGCCTGCCTATTGAAGTCTATGGCAGTTCACCCGGTTTGCCCGTTCGCGAACATTTGCGGAAGTTCACGTTCGCCATACGCAAACGGAAAATGTTATGTTCGCAACATCACTACTTATATGTTAATGTTCTCAGAATCATTCGGCTTTCAGATTTAAATGTAATCTGTCTTTCCTTTTATGGATTCTGTCTATTACTGAATTACAGGGTGGCAGTCCTCCTCGTTGCATGTTCGTGTTTCAAGCCACCAACTTGCTCATTCACGCATTGTAGAGATAAACTATTGGAATCAGCGTATTTTCATCTTGCTGTAAAACGCTCATTGGGATATTATCAAATGTGTTACCTTGCATGATACCCTAATAAAAATGAAATTAATTTTAAAAAACAGAAATTCAGGGAATATTTGATTTAGAATTGCACATTTTTTTTTTTAAAGTGCTGAATGTGGAAATATTGTCCAACTCTGGTTTAGCCCAGTTTTGCCGAAACTTTGAGGTTTGGTTTTCTTATCACTATAATTCAATTCAATGAATATTTTTGTTTGTTTTTTCCACAGGGACACCAGACAGTGACACAGTTTGTAAAAAATGCCCAAAGGGAACATTTTCTGATGTGACTTCAGCAAGTGCCCCGTGCCAAAAACACAGGGACTGTGAAAAGTTGGGTCTTAAAACTAAAAATAAAGGCAATTCGGAAAGTGATGTACAATGTGAGGAGAACACGCCAGAATCCACACCTAACTGTGAATTAGGTAAACCACCAAGGATCAAGATTTCTCGCATATGAGAATATTTTCTTACTCTCGTGTCTCAGATTTGCATTTATTCTAGTTTATATTTCAGTCTGCAGGCAGGGATTAAGCAGGCCTAAAAGAACACAGTACAGTTCCAGTCTTATTTCTTATACATTTCCTGCACAACAAGATATATTTAATTCTTACAAACCAAAAAAAAAAAACAGACCATTTTTTCTGACCCATTGAATGTGTAACTTTAAATCACGGTACTGTTAATCTATCAGGGGCAGGCAACCTTCAAAACTCCAGATGTTGTCGACTACATCACCCCTGATGCTTTTCCAGAATTATCGCTCACAGGGATAGGCAACCTTCGGCTCTCCAGATGTTGTGGACTACATCCCCCATAATGCTCTTACACACATAATGCTGGCAAAGCATCATGGGAGGTGTAGTCCAAAACATCTGGAGAGCCAAAGGCTCTCCACCCCTGCTCTAGGAGCATTATTGGAGTCCACAACATATGGAGTGCCGAAGGTTTCCTGTCCCACAAAGCGATTTTCCAAAATAGGTGCAAATACTTACAATCAGCAGGACCCATATTTATAAAATAGGGTCAACATTGGTCCTGATTCCTTCATCTGTTTTCCTTTCCCCATCAGACGTTAATAGTGGCAGAGAATATTATATTGTATAATAAAGTGTAAGTCTAAAAGTGTTATTTACTAAAGTGAATTTGAGGTGAATTTCAAATTGAAGGCCAGATTATACATGCAACAGATCTGCTATTGTTTATGCAGTTTATTGTTTTAAAATCTATACTAGCACTAATAGCACTCGCTTTCTGTTTCTCTCCATAGATGTGACGCTTTGTGAAGAAGCGTTATTTCGGTTCTCTGTTAATGTCCCAAATTGGCTAACTATTCTCGCACAGGGGTTACCTGGTGCTAAGGTGATGGCTCAACAGTTATCAAGGATTAAACAAAGTTACAATCCCGAAGATCAGCCCTTTTATCTCTTTAAATTATGGAAGGAACAGAACAAAGCACAGTATCCCCTATTTCACTTCATTCAAGGTGGACAGACTGTTACTTATGATTGCTGAAAAAACTTTTGCAGGATTCAAATGAATGCAGAGTATTACACTTTATATATATGCATGCAATTAGTACATAAAAAGAGAACAAAGAATCATAGAGAAAAACAATGTATTTCTGTAGAAATGTTCTAACTCTACCTACTATCCAGTCTGCCAAATATTCTAATTATAATTGATCGGTGATATTACTTCTTAAACAGGCTTTGATATCATTAGTTACTTTATATTCTGCCAAATTATCCTTCATAAATGTTGGATAATTCTTCTATTCATTAAATGCTATCACTTTAAAATATAATTCTGATCCAAATTAAAACTCCAGTAATTAGTATTATTACTGGTATGTGTATAGTACCAATATATTTCAATCTGGTTTGATATTGTACTAGGGGGATAGAACTACAAATAAATTACAAATTTATTACAAATATTAACAAGAGGTTAGTGAATACCCTGCTTAAACAAATTTTAAAAGAATTATGAACTTCAAATTAATAATAGTAATTATAATCACCGTGTTAATCTGTCCAGGTTTACGTAGGGATCAGAAATCAATGCCTTTGATTTCACAGCCAAACAAGTGTTTCTTCACTAAGCTTCAAATAGTAATGAAATGAAATTGAATTACAATATTCAGTCTGTGTCTATAGTTGGTGTAGAGAACTCTTCTAAATGACAACTTTTCTGCATACATTTTCCGATTCGGTTTTAAAATCACTGCAGTTCGGTATTTTAATAATAAATAAACCCCTTGATTTATAATGTACTTGCATAACACAGCCCCAAGTGCTTCCATTGTCCTGAACAGTCATCTGGTTGTGCTTACTTTGCTTGTTTTATGGTTCCTGTACTTCCTGTCTTGTTAATGGAAACTCCTGCAGGTTTACCTTGGAAAACATTTAGTATGCCTGAATGTAGTCCAGGTTTCTGGAGTAACTCTTTAATGGTTCTGTGCGTGCACTGTATGTTCTCTACTTTTAAGATGTTCAAAAAAAAAAAACATTAAGTAGCAAAAAATAACACGATAAAGACTTCATAAAACACATAAGTGGTTTCTTTCACACAAAACTTGACTTCCTCCAGCTTTGAAGGTACAGTATACTATTAGGAATACTAACATGTATTCCTAACACTAAAGTGTCCCATTAAAGTATTTAGGTGTTCCAACCACCACCTTCCCGTTCACAATAAAAAAATAAGTTTTACTCCCCTTGTAGTCCTCACTGCGCTGCCGGTCATGCCTCCTTGACTGAGGTTAACTATCTTGATTATCTCACCCAATCAAGTTATTTGCCATAGGAAAGCAGCAAATTGCCACACTGCACCAATCAAGTGCTCTCTATGAGCATCATTTTTCTGAATAACCAATTCTGACTCTGTTCTGACTCTGGCTCTCAGGAAAACAGCCGCTAGAGGTGTGTTAAACCTGCAATCATAACATTCCGTATCTACTAAACGGCAATGTTTTATATTGCAGCTTAAAAACTAAAGTATCACTACATTGAGATTAAATGGTCGGCATTTCGTTCGTGGTCTTTTACAAAAATGCGGCCAATTTGGAGAAAGACTAGAGACTCTATAGCGCTAAGTTAGTTATCTTGCTATATGTTATATATTATAGGCCAACTTAGTCCCTGCCTTTATTACAACAGTCCTTCTGCATCCCACACTCACTACAAAGCTTAGCCCAATGGCACAAATGTATCATTCCGATAAATCACCAGTATCCACAGGTCTGTTTAATTGTAATTTAGCAAGCATCAACAAGACACTGCTATTAACAATATTGCTTTCTTTATTCACGTGCAGGCATCGAAGTTTGCGAAAAGGGAGTCTTAAAACATGTCAGAAACTTAAATTTGACGGTCACAGACCTAACAGATTTAATGCGAAGCTTACATGGAAAGAAGATTGAAAAAGATGACATAGAAAATACCGTAAAGACATGTGACCCACCAAAACAAATACTTAAGCTTCTAAATCTTTTCAGAAATAAAAATGAAGGAAATACTTTAAAAATTCTAAATCTACTAAAAACACGCCAGCTTAAGAAACCGTTGCGTCGACGGATGAAAAAATTGAAGCTGTTTCTGAACAGTGACTCCATGTACAGAATGCATCAAAAATTTGTAGAAAATATTGTTAATCAGGCACAGCCAGATAAGCTGAACTCTTCATAAAGAATCCCAGATAACCATTTGTATTTTCATAAAAGCCCTACGAATGAAAGAGTTACATTTGCACTCCAACCTATCACTCAAAGAATTAAACATGTCATTCTGTTTTAGCAGTGTTTATAACTGGAATTTTTCTCTGGTATCTATAAGCTTGTTATTTATGACTATATTGCATAGTATTTTTTTTTACATGTAAGGGTACATTCATTATACAGTGAATAGTGTTATATTAAAGACTGAACTGCAACATTTGGGGAAATATTGACAAGTTAAAGTATCAAACTCAAAATTGTTGCTTGTTAGATATATTGGCCTCTTTTTTTGGGGGGGGGGGGGGGGTTGTTAATACCTCTTTCGCTTCCTGCGCTGGCTGTATGCAAGTTTGTGTGATTGCATATTAAACATAATTTATATTTAAACATCTTGTATCCTTAGCAGCCATCACATTATTTATTTGATACAAGATCCATAAAATCTGACTACATAATCACTCAGAAAAAAAAAAGTGTTAAAGGGAATCTCCAGTGCCAGGAAAACAATCAGGTTCACTCTCCCTCCCACCCCCCAATCCCCGGTTACTGAAGGGGTGAAAACCCCTTCAGTCACTTACCTGAGGCAGCGATGATGTCCCTCGTTGCTGCCTACTCCTCCGCGCCGCTCCTCCTACTGACTCCGTCGGCCGGTGGGCGAGACTGATCCAGCCCACCGGCCGGGGAGACCTAATGCGCATGCGCGGCATTAGCGCTCCCGATAGGAAAGCATTGGAAAAGATTTTCAATGCTTTCCTATGGGGAAATGAGCGATGCTGGAGGTCCTCACACAGCGTGAGGACGTCCAGCGACGCTCTAGCACAGATAATCTGTGCTATAATACAGGAAGTTCCCTCTAGTGGCTGTCTAGTAGACAGCCACTAGAGGTGGAGTTAACCCTGCAATGTAATTATTGCAGTTTATAAAAAAAACTGCAATAATTACACTTGCAGGGTTAGGAGTAGTGGGAGTTGGCACCCAGACCATTCCAATGGGCAGAAGTGGTCTGGGTACCTGGAGTGTCCCTTTAACCCCTTAAGGACACATGACATGTCTGACACGTCATAATTCCCTTTTATTCCAGAAGTTTGGTCCTTAAGGGGTTAAACAAGAGTCATGCTAATATACATATATTATTATTATTATTTTTTTATAAATTATTGATCACTTTATTGATCACCAATGAGGTATTTGGCTTACTCTGGTTAAAGTGACATTGGCATCACAAGGACATTTGGAGGGAAATTGAAGTGCATCTGAAAGCATATCATGAAGTTGAAATAGGAAAAGCAAGTCACTGAATTTGTAGTGGAAGACTAAATCAGTGCTTGGCAACCTTCGGCACTCCAAATGATGTGGACTACATCTACCATAGTGCTCTTAGAGCCATTATGTTGGCAAAGAATCATGGGAGAAATGTGTTCCACAACATCTGGTGTGCCGAAGGTTGCCTACCCCCTGGAGTCAGTGAATCAGTTGGTTCTTAATTACCATCACAATCCATTATGATTGTGTTCAGAAATGTAATTTAGCTTTTATTATTATTATTAGTAGTAGTATTAATCTTGGCATTTATATAGCGCCAACTTATTCTTTGCTTTACAATATCATAAAGAGGGGGAAATTAACAATAAATGAGACATTTACAAAATGTTACAGGAACACTTATTTTGACGAGGAACCTGCTCGACCGAGCTTTATATATTTTTTCTGAGAGCGGCACTAAATAGAATTTTTGTATAGTCAAAATGAGTTACAAATATTAAGAAATGGTTAGACATATATCATAGTGAGTTTTCCCGGGTCTATATTACAAAACAACTTAAAGAGACACTCCAGGCACCAGTATAACTTTAATGCATTTAATGGCATATTTTTTTGCATGCTCAAATCTTTATAGTTTTTGCACAAAAATATAGATTTTTTGCAGAAGGCTGCACCGTAAATCTTTCTCCTTTGCCATGCCCCTTCATGGCAGAAATACATCCATCTCAGCCAGCTGATCACTCACAGGCACCAGACACCACCTGGCTTAATTTAATAGAGAGCTTACAGCGCTCTGTCAGAATTAGTAGAGGCCCAGCAGACCCTAGTTAAGAAGGCAAATCATTCTAAAATGGTCTGACGATTTACAACGAGGGTGTACCATGGCACCATAACCACCCCAACACACTGTAGTGGTTATGGTGCTTCAAATGTTCTTTGACTTTTACATACATTGTATATATCGTTACTAGGAATATAAGATATTTAAAACTGCAATATTCTTTTTCAGCTTTATCTTTTTAAATAAAAAAATTTCGGGAGGGGTGAAGTTTGCTTGTGTTTATAGAACTAGTTCAGTTTTGTTATTTATTAAATGTATCTTATATTGTGCTTTATTATATTTTTGGATGAATATTTTCATATTGTTAACAATTTCAGTATATTTTTTTTTAAAATGGAGATTAAAAATGTTGTGTCCTGTCCTTTTATATTTCTCTTATCAGAGATAATGTTCCAGAATAATTTAACTTTTGAATGGCAAGATGTTCTTCATTTGGATATCTAACAATAAATACAATAAAATGTGCCATATTATGAATAAAATATGCGTGAAAAGTACATTTATGTGGGCCGTGAGTTTTCCAAATCCTGCGTTTATTAAGCATACTTATTAAATTATATAAAGTTAAGAGATTGCTATAACCCGTTCTTATGTATATGGACTCACAAAGGGTATTCACTAAAATGAGAATTCAAAGTGAATTTCAAAGGTCAAAATAAGGTACTAACTGTTTCAAATGTACCATCTATATCGGCCTTTATTACAGGCTAATATGGGTGATACATTTGTAACAGTTAATCTGTTATCTTCACTCAATTGTCATAACAATCCATTTTGAAATTATATTTAAAGGACCACTCTAGTGCCAGGAAAACATACTAGTTTTCCTGGCACTAGAGTGCCCTGAGGCTGCCCCCACCCTCAGGGACCCACTCCCGCCGGGTTCTGGGGGGAGGAAGGGGTTAAACTTACCTCTTTCTCCAGCGCCGGGCGGGGAGCTTTCCTCCTCCTCTCCTTCTTCCTTGCGACGTCATCGGCTGAATGCGCATGCGGCAGGAGCCACGCTCGCATTCAGCCGGTCGCATAGGAAAGCATTTACAATGCTTTCCTATGGACGCTTGCGTGCTCTCACTGTGATTTTCACAGTGAGAAGCACGCAAGCGCCTCTAGCGGCTGTCAATGAGACAGCCACTAGAGATTTTGGAGGCTGGATTAACCCTCAGTATAAACATAGCAGTTTCTCTGAAACTGCTATGTTTATAAAAAAAAAGGGTTAATCCTAGAGGGACCTGGCACCCAGACCACCTCATTAAGCTGAAGTGGTCTGGGTGCCTAGAGTGGTCCTTTAAGCTAGGGTAAAAAAAAATGTCTTCCTAAAATGAGAGGATTACGTGAACCAACCGAAACGTATTTACTGTCAAACAACATGGGGTAAAACAATTAGTTTTATTTCAGTTTACATAAGGTGTATGTAGAGTTTACAGTAATGAGGTGAAGGGTCAAAAAATCATTGCATATTTAAAAGGACACTGTACACACTATAAATATTTAATCTCGCTGAATTTGTTATAGTGCCTGAAGTCCCCTGGCGCTGTCCCCTCTATTAACTGTGGAACCATTATAGAGCAGTTTAACACTGAATGAAGTTCCTTGGATTCTTATAGCCCCGCCCACACTGGAGATGTGGCTAAGGCAGAGATTACACACTTCCTTGTAGCCATACTGATTCATACCTGCAATCATCACAGCGATAGGCTGAAAGCAGTCAGCTGCTAATCTCAGCAAAACATTGCTGCTAAAGCTATTGCTTCGTCATTAGCGCAAGCAGCACATAGGGACTCTTTTTTAGCATTAAAACTTTAAAAATGGTATAATACTGAATAGAAGGGCAGCGCCGTAGGACTCCAGACACCAAGTTCAATTAGGTGAAACAGTTATGGTGCCTACAGTATCCCCTTAATAGTTTACATATTTGTTAACGGGTAACGTACCTCGACTAAAAAATGCTTGAACAGAAGTCCCAACATTATCTGTCACTTCAACTTATAATGCTCAAAATCTACCAGCAAACTCTAACAGATTAACTCACTTAAATTATTATTTACTAAAGTGGGAATTCAAAGTTAATTTCAAATTTAAGGCCGTAGTAGTGAAACTTAAAGCGGAGCTCACTTCAGGTCGGCTATTTTGACCTTAAATTCAACTGAACTTTGACTTTCAGGACAAAATCGATTAAATGAAAACAGATTACTTTGGTATTTGTTTTCTAAAATATTCAAACATTTTCCCAGGTTTTAGGGGGTTTAGCATTAATTGTGACTGTTTCCCAATTAGCCAAATTCATTCCAGCTGAATACCCCATCCATATCCTACTCTTTCAAGAATTTTATTTGTTGTTATGGTTTGGTAGTTTGCTTGTAGAATTCCCAAGAGTCAGCCTTGTGTTATACCATAACCAGCTGTTTATCTTCTAGTACATATCTCAACCTCTGAACTCCCATAAATATCTTAAATGTAATACTAAACAAGGCAAGTGACTCCAAAGGTTGCTTTAAGTTGTACCATAAAAACATTATGGTTTTAGTTGCGAAGCTGGAAGTTGTGAGGAACCGACCTAAAATTGTAAATTTCAGGTGAAAAAAAAAAGTCTCAAACATGACTATTTTTCCATTTTGTATATTTTAGTGAATAAACCCATTACATATTGGACAAATCACCGTTAGAAGGCTGGGGATATGGGGAGTAAGGTTTTTTTTTTTTTTTTTTTACTAAACAGTAAATTGTAGTGAATTTCAGCTTGCACAACTACATCTCCATGTTCTAGCTAAGATCCCAAGACGTGACTATACAGCTGAGTTTCAGAATTCCATATAAGCTATTTGTCTTAGGAGTTCAATTAATAACAACTCGCAGTAAATAGAAAAGAGACACTATACCTAAACATAACTGAGGGCTTCATCCACCAAACCAGAAATGTTTACAAATTCACAGGGGAATTGAAGATTTAAGCCCAACATAGTCCTACTAGGAAAATAGCTGAATGGAGACGTTTTTCTGTTTTACTATCCTCGCCTAATATATGTAATCAGCTTGTCAATTCTCACAATTTGTAATTCAGAGAATAAGCTATTTAGTTCCATATTGGAGACATGACAGCATCTGTAAACTTGATAACGTTTTAAAGCTTTATGTTTATGTAGAAACAATGCAAAAATCCATTCTAATAACTCTTCCATTGTTTAAGCTAAATGTTAATGTTAACAGCTTTGTACCTCGCACGTGCACTCAAGTTATGCATTGTTAACCTATCAAATAATCTGTAATATCAATGTCTAATTAAATTAATTTAGATTTTATTTGAAAGAGAACATTATCTAATTACTAGTTATACAAGCTCTACTCCAATCTAAGCGTTTTAATATTGTCAAAATCGATGTATTAGGATGACATGCGACCTAATGAAAGGTTTGATGCATTTGAATTTTATGGGTTTTTTTTTGTTTGTTTTTGTTTATGTAAGCTCTACTGTATAATATCTCTACTAGAAATTATAGAATGTTTATTAGCTTTTTTTGTTTGTTTGATTGTTCTGTAAGAGACACAACTGTTATCAGAAATTCCAATACAAATAGAAGGCGAGATGAAGATAAGACTTATTGTGAGTGGCCAATCGGTGATGGAATTTCTGGTACTGTGTGTCTGATTGGTAGACCTCAGTGTTCTATTTTAGAATGCTGGCATACTGCACTTTCACTCTTACCCACATATATAACGTCCCACCTCTGTGGCATAGATTTAAAGGTGGAGCAAGACGTATTGGTCAAAACCAATCAGAATTTCACTGCAGATCTGTTCTTTATATTTTACTCTGTATAATGCTAACTTTGCCATTATGATTGGATAAAAATAATGGGGAATGTAGTTAATCTTCTGGCTTGCCCAGATTAGCTCCCACTGCTATATATATATATATATTTATATAACTCTCATTCAATGTACAGTTTTTCTTCCTTGAAGAATTATATATGGAGTATTAATGTCTGAGTTTTAAGTAGATATGTAAATAACATTTCTATCTATCGTCTCACTTTTCTTGTTGTTCTTGAATAATGTAAGTGTCAGCAGTAAAAAAAGAAAAATAACAATGAAAATGTAATTTATTTTGAGTGATACTAATGAGGTTGCTTCCCATTGTCCCACAGGTGTAACTATTGTGTGTACCGTGCATCAATGCTTTATATGTGTTTTTTTTTAACTTGCCTTGTACGTATTTTTATTGCAAATAAAGTCATTTTTTTAAAAATACAGTCAGTGTTCCGTCATTGTTACTGTTATATATTATATATATATATATATATATATATATATATATATATATATATATATATATATATTTTTTTTTTTTTATTTTTTATTATTCTTTATTTTATTTGTGCAGATATGTAACATGAGGATCTGCACTGTCACAACAGCTGGTGCAACCAGTTTTTAATTCACATGGCATTAATAAAAAAAAACAAAAAACTTTTTTTTGTAAGTAGATAAGTAAACAGAATTAGTTTTAAGCTGCAGAAAAACCAAAACAAAAAGGAAACATTAGCTTGGCTTATGATATGACAGGGTAGGAACCTGGCTAGTCTGGTCTATCTAGCAGATATACAGTATACAGGCTCTGTGTTTACAAATGTTAGTGAGCTGTATAGCCAGGAGACAGACTAGGCTAAGTAATAGATAGAGAAATACGTTGGGCTGTATCCCTGCTAAATACAGCTAGCTACAAGGCATAGCGAGTGCTTATTTGAGATGAGACATGCTTATACGAGCGGCTGGTGTAAGAGGTAGCCACTGCAAGAGAGTTAAGCAGGAGGGTGTAGGGACGCCTTACTGGGTAGCTTGAATCCCCCAGTAGGAATGTGGGGTAGTGGGGGAGGCCAGCATTTAAGGCATTATGATAAAGAGAACTTATGGTATTAGACAGAGTTGTGTCATCGGAAGTCGTGAGGGGAGAAAATATGACTGTTAAGTCCAAGTCTATGAGTTCGGCTCATCCGATGCCGGCTGAGGGGAGAACACAGTCCCCGATCAGCAGTGAACACCACATTGCCTCAGGGCCTTGCAAAGGTATGCTGGTTCTCATGGTGAGCAGGGTTGGTGCTTTCCCGATCAGCAGCTCTGCATCCTGTACCGCTGTGAGCCGCCTGTGACCCCCAGGTGCTTTAGGAGTTCCAGCTCTGGATCCCATATTGGTCCGTGGCCCAGGAAGGGAGCAAATTAGGGCTGGGTCGTGCCGTAGTGGTTTGGGCTGAATTTAGGCAATTTAGGATGGAAAAACAAGTTACCTGTGCTCTCTCCTTAATCCCTATGTATTTTTAAACAAATGCAGGTTTTTTAGTTACCTCCAATGGCCATGAGAGGATGAGCCCACCTGCCAACGTCAAGGCAGACCCCCCTAGGTGGGTCCTAACTCTAACCATTCCCCTTGCTTCCTTGAGCCGCTGGCAAAAATCTCTACTGAGACAGAAAGGGGTATTTTTTATATACACCCCTATACATGATTAACCCTTAATAGGGAACACATGGGATGGGCGGCTGCATTGTAACAAGGCTGAGTAATACAAAAAATGGATACAAATGCAGAAAGAAATTCCCTGCGCTCACTCCCATCACTGGGCGGCTGCAATGACTACAGTACACATCAGCCCCAATTTATAGTAAAAACCAAAGAAAAACAAGTTACCTGCGCTCTCTCCTTAATCCCTATGTATTTTTAAACAAATGGAGGTTTAATTTAGGATGGAGCTTGTCTGATGTGTGACCGCTCAGCTTGGCTGTTAAGCTCTGCCCCCCACTGTTAATATTTTAAGCTTGCAGTTGTATGGATGCTTTTGAAGCAAACTAATATATACAGAATAAATAGGCCAAACGGTTCTTATCTGCCATCACATTCTATGTTTCTATGTTTCATATCTTTTCTGTATTTATAAAATATGTCAAAATTAAGCCTTCGCAGGATAAAAAAAACATACCATATGCATATAATAATTAATATATAATGATGTACATTGGGAAAATAAAACATGGATCGGGTGATAAAACATTTTCATACAAACAGGAATATAAGTAACCAGACTCTGAACAAATTGTCATACCGTGCAAATCAGTGGTGTTCAATCTGACATCTTCACCTGTCACTGAATTATAGTCATTATAATTTTCTGCCAATGGCTGTCAAAGGATTATGAAAAATGTAATCAATTGATGCCAGCAGGGCTGTAATTATATACACCTGGTCTAAAGCATACAATTTAACGTTTGCTGTGGATTATGTTGCCCTTAACCCCTTAAGGACACATGACATGTGTGACATGTCATGATTCCCTTTTATTTCAGAAGTTTGGTCCTTAAGGGGTTAAACGGCAAGATAGAATAATCAGGCTCTCAACAGTATACCAGCGGTAGGTGAAATGTCTGAAGCTTAGAAATACTTACTAGCATGCTTTATAATGAATGTCAGGAGACCAGCTGACACCACCAATGTGAAGGTCTTTAATTCTACTTATACTCTAGATCAGGAGACTGGTCTATGACCTGAAAGGGAGGCGGACATTAGTTTTTCAAGTTGTAACATGCGTTTATAGATCTTATAATGTTTTATTTAGCATGTGATCTAATATTAAATAATTTATATGTCACATTAGCAGTTTTCCATTACAGGTTACATGTGTTTTCATTACCGAAAGACAAGCTACCATGGAAAACAGGAGAATGTCTCCTACCATTTTGAACTTTGCACCCAGAATAGCACATCTTTTACCTTGATAAATATTCACAGCATGTCCTCGTATCTCCCTACGGTTACCTCCAATCCAAAGATTACAGTGACATGACTGCCTCTCTGCTATTTCTAACTGGATGGCTGCCCACTTCCTTAACCCCTTAAGGACCAAACTTCTGGAATAAAAGGGAATCATGACGTGTCACACACGTCATGTGTCCTTAAGGGGTTAAACTAAACTTGACCAAAACTGAAATTCTGGTCTTTCCTCCCTCAAGTGTTTTAACTCCTGTGTCTGTCTCCCTCCAAGTCAACGGTGCTACCATCAGCTCCACCACACAGGCTCGCTGCCTAGGTGTTCTCTTTGACTCCGACCTCTCCTTCAAGCCTCATGTTCAATCTATCGCCAACTCCTGTCATTTCCATCTCAAAAACATTGCGCGCATCCGCCAATACTTAACGCCAAAAGCGACTAAGGTGTTGGTCCATTCCACTGTCCTTTCTCGCCTTGACTACTGTAATCTGCTTCTCAGTGGTCTTACGTGCTCCCAACTTACGCCGTTACAGTCCATAATGAATGCGGCAGCAAGGCTCATCTTCCTGTCCGCCCGCACCTCCCATGCCTCACCCTTCTGTCAGCCCCTACATTGGCTTCCTATAAAATATAGAGCTCAATTTAAAATTCTGGTTCTTGCTTTCAAATCGCTACATAATGCTGCTCCCACCTATCTATCCTCCCTTATACACAAGTATGTCCTGTCTACGCCCTTACGATCTGCTGAAGACTTACGTCTATCTTCTGTCCGTACTCCCACATCTGATGCGCGTCTTCAAGACTTCTCGAGGGCCTGTGGAATTCACTTCCCTCCTCCGTTAGATGCTCACCCAGTCTCCACTCCTTAAAAAAAAAAAAAACACTTCTTCATAAAAGCGTATCAATTAAACTGTTAATAGCTCCTGACTGATTCCTCTTCTGCAACTGTTACTAGTCTAATACTATCCTTACCTTTTTGTGTCATTTTACCCCACTCCCTCTAGCATGTAAGCTCATTGAGTAGGGCCCTCAACCCCTCTGTTCCTGTGTGTCCAACTTGTCTGGTTACAACTACATGTCTGTTCGTCCACCCATTGTAAAGCGCTGCGGAATTTGATGGCGCTATATAATTAACATAATAATAATAATAATAATAATAACATGGACTAACTATATTACCCAACAGCACTCAGTATAACAGTCCTGTGGCACATCCTTGGGCATGAATACTTGAGCCATGCAAAACATATTATAAAAGTTAAAAACAGCAGGTGCAATCAGAAGAGTCACCACAAGTTGTGCTACGCATTTCGTGTCCCTCTTATGGACCATTCATATGTGAAGAAGCATAAAATACAAATCCCCCCTCCTCTTTAACGTTCTTTTAAACCCGACTAATTGCCTTCTGCCTGCTTCTATAGTTGCCATTCTACTCCTGCTGGGTGGAATCTTCTGTTGCCGATCATTTATTTCCGTACGTGATAACATTTTTGTGTTCAGAATGTGACACCGTCATGTGTTCCACCATATGTTCCATTTGCGGCTCCATCTTATGAACTCGGAAGTGCTTGCTTTCCACAGTGCGTTCCACTCGAATTGTTCATGCAGCTAATGATGTATTCTTTCTTCGGTGTATATTCATCATAAACAATGGAGAGACAGGGATGAGAAGGGTGTGAGGGGATTCCAATTCCCGTAAATGGCATTATAAATATTACAATATGTAGTTACATTATACATTTTCATAATTTAATGTAGTTGCACCATTACGTAGAGCTATAAAATATCACATTTATGAAAAAAGGTATACAAAAAATGTGTATACAGAATACAGTATATATATATAAAACCATGTTAAGAATAAATGAAATATATAGTACACAATATATAACAGTTATATGAAAACACACCTTATATACCCACTAAAAATATTATTTTACATATGTAAAAAGCCTCAAACATCCAGTTATGTTGAAAATATATATAAATAAAAAAACATCTATTATACATTACGCATTTAAAAAGCACCACAAATCTATGTCTATCAATGTCTATTTAATCCACATGATTGCAAAGTCAAGAGTTTATTTATTCAAAAAGTTTATCTTTGGGCTATTTTTTAATTCTGTATCCTCCTATCCAATGATTTTTGACTTGTTCTATGCCTATGTAATGAAAATTCTTCCAATTAAATTGCAACTATTGCTATGTATATGTACTATGTGTTTTTTGAAATATTTTTGATATTATTTTGATGTTCCAATATTCTCGTTTTTAAATTTCTACATGTTCTCCCCACACATTGTTTCACGCAGGGACATAGTAATAAATAAACATTCGGTGTTGCAATTTTTATTAGATGTATTAAAAAACTTCCGTCTGTTGTCGTTCTTTTAAAATATTTTATCTGCAATTATATTTGGTCTTTGCACACTTTGTACATGTAACAAGAATTCAAATCTTTTATTTTAAAACTAGTTCATATGTTTTATATGTTGATTTTGGTGCATAGCTTGGGGCTTACATAATATTTAGATATTTTTGCTTTTTTTTTTAAATTGTAGGTGCCTTTCTGGGGATTACTTTGCCCAGTGTGGGATCTCTAAATAACATTTTCCAGTGTCTATTAAAACTTTTAAAAAAATTTAAAAAAAAATGATTTTTATGTTGTGTACTGTATTGTGTAATAAAAGCAAATTTAAATGCCTCCTCTCTTTTGATCTGTCAGTAGTTCCTTTTTGTTCATGGTCTCAATTAATTTGATCTCTTTATCTACCAAATCTGAATTATAATTTTTTGTAATAAATTTCTTTCGCAGACATTGTGCCTGTTGTTTGTAATCAAATATTTTTGTACAGTTGCATCTCACATGAATCACCTCACAAAAAAAACATTCAAATAAAAAGTCTGTATCTTTTTACCTGTCTGGGTTTGTTATTCTCCTGTCCAGGTAACAATGGCTTTTCAAATGGTCTTAAAGCAGTTTATAAAAAGGTTGTTTAATGTTCTTATTCTGCGCATGTATTCCAGTTCAGTAAACAATAGCGACATGCTTGACTTTGCATCAGCTGCCAATATTAAACACAGCTGTAAAATCTGCCATTTAGAATTACCAAAATAAACAAATGTCCCATGTAAAACCAGTAAGCGTGTTTGTCCTGACCAGATGTACGGTTTTTATTTTTCTTACAGTACAATACATTTACCATTTAACTGCCCAGACTCACGACATGTCGAAATTCTTTGCTAAAGAAAGAAACATCCTTTTCTGGTATTATTTACCAAACATAATTTTTTGTTGTCTCCAAAAACAAAGACAAGAATTTCAGTGAACTGGTTCATATTATAGTTAGATCAATTTAAAAAAAAAAAAAAAAAAAAATAGGATCAAGGACAGAACTTTGAGATCCTCCACAGAGACTGTCGGTGAGAACAAACAAGCAAATTCTAGGGCAATATCTTATCACAACTCACATTTTTGTTGCCCATTTAGTATTTTTGTCTACATTTGGCAAACTGGTTCCTGAATCACCCAATCCTAAACTTTGCATGCTACTTTACCTAATGATTAAACAGTTAAGGAAATAATTCTTCCCTCTTCACTCCTGTCTCTCTTAACACTTGTAGACCCTACCTTTTCTACCCTCCAGGCCTTCTCCCCAGCTACCGAACAGGTGGGACTTCTCCTTTCCTCTCATCCCACCACTTGTCCGCTTGACCCCATCCCATCTCATCTTATCAGATCTCTCTCGTCTTATCTTGCGCTGTCCTTAACGCACATCTTCAGCTGCTCTCTTTCTTCTGGTATAGACCCTGCTCCCCTTAAACATGCTACTGTTATACCCATCCTAAAAAAGCCATCTCTTGACCAGTCTTCCTCTTCCAACTATCTTACCATAACCCTGCTCCCTTTTTCCTCAAAGCTTCTAGAAAGACTTGTCTTTAGCCGTTTGGCTTGCTTCCTCAATTCCAACTCTCTCATTGACTGTCTTTAATCTGGCTTCCGCCCTCCACTCTACTGAGATCGCTCTGATTAAAGTTACAAATGATCTAATCGTGACTAAATCCAAAGGCCACTACTCCATATTAATTCTTCTTGACCTCTTTGCCAACTTTGACACTGTTGATCGTGTCTTCCTTCTCTAAACTCTGCAATCACTCAGTCTCTGTGAAACTGTGATTCTCCTCCTATTTCTCCCAAAGTTCATTCAGTGTCTTCTTTTCTGATGATACCTCCTCATCTCATGTTGGATACCTCCTCATCTCTGTTGGAATCCCCAAGGCTCTGTTTTTGGTCCCCTGTTGTGCTCTCTTTATACTGCCTATCTGTACCCCGATGACATCCAGGTATTTCTCTACACCCCTGATCTCTCCCCCTCTGTTTTTCAACATGTCACCACTTGCCTTTCTTCCATCTCTGACTGGATATCCTCCCTCTTTCTGAAACTCAATCTCTCTAAAACTGAGCTTCTTATTTTTTCCCCTCATAATACTGATTATTATTACTCCTCTTTCGCTCTCCCTGCAAGTTGATGGTATCTGCATGAGCCCGTCCTTGCAAGCACGCTGTCTTGGTGTTATCTTTGATCCTGGTCTCATCTTTTTGCCTCATTGCTAAAACCTGTCGGTTCCACCTCAAAAACATTGGCTGCATCCGCCCCTTTCTTATGCAAGACACTGCCAAGGAACTTGTTAATGCTCTAGTAATTTATCTGCAAACAACCTTCACCTTGAAACCGTATCGTTTAGGATGATAATAAAGATGTAGTGAAATAAATAATACATATCTATAAAGAAACAGCTTCCCTTAGATTACTTCCCAGGTAGTAATCCCTTGACAACCAATATATACAGTGAGGGGGAACATTATTTGATCCCCTGCTGATTTTAGAAGTTTGTCCTCTGACAAAGAAATGATCAGTCTATAATTTTAATGGTAGGTGTATTTTTCAGCAGGGGAAAAACAAAAAACAAAAAATACAGAAAAACGCATGTCAAAAAAAGTTATAAATGTATTTGCATGTTAATGAGTCAAAAAGGTATTTGACCCCTTTGACTTAGTACTTGGTGGCAAAACCCTTATTGGCCATCACAGAGGTCAGATGTTTCTTGTAGTTGGCCACCTGGTTTGCACACATCTCAGGCGTGATTTTGTCCCACTCCTCTTTGCAGATCCTCTCAAAGTCATTAAGGTTTCAAGGCTGACGTTTGGCAACTCGAAGCTTAACCTCCTGCCACAGATTTTATATGGGATTAAGGTCTAGAGACTAATGTGCTTCTTCTTGAGCCACTACTTTGTTGCCTTGGCTGTGTTTTTGGGTCATTCTCGTGCAGGAATACCCAGCCACAACCCATTTTCAATGCCCTGGCTGAGGGAAGGAGATTCTTACCCAATATTTGACGGTATATGCTCTGTCCATCGTCCCTTTTATCTGGTGCAGTTGTCCTGTCCCTTTAGCAGAAAAACACCCCCGAAGCATAATGTTTCCACCTCCATGTTTGACGATGGGGATGGTGTTCTTGGGGTCATAGGCAACATTCCTCCTCCAAACACTGTGAGTTGAGTTGATGCCAAAGAGCTCGACTTTGGTCTCATCTGACCACAACACTTTCATTCAGTTCTCCTCTGAATCATTCAGATGTTAATTGGCAAACTTCAGACAGGCCTGTACATGTGCTTTCTTGAGCAGGGGAGCTTTGTGGGCGCTGCAGGATTTAAGTCCTTCACGGTGTAGTGCGTTACCAATTGTTTTCTTGCTAACAATGGTCTCAGCTGCCTTGAGATCATTAACAAGATCCTCCATGAGATCTTGCATGGAGCACCAGACCGAAGGAGACTGACAGTTATTTTGTGTTTCATCCATTTGCTAATAATCACACCAACTGTTGTCACCTTCTCACCAAGCTGTTTGGCGATGGTCTTGTAGCCCACTCCAGCGTTGTGTAGGTCTACAATCTTGTCCCTGACATCCTTGGACAGCTCTTTGGTTTTGGCCATGGTGGAGAGTTTGGAATCTGATTGATTGCTTCTGTGAACAGGTGCCTTTTATACAGGTAACGGGCTGACATTAGGAGCACTCCCTTTAAGAGAGAGCTACTAATCTCATCTCGTTACCTGTATAAAAGACACCTGGGAGCCAGAAATCTTGCCGATTGATAGAGGATTAAATACTTATTTCACTCATTGACATGCAAATCAATGTATAACTTTTTTTAAATGCATTTTTCTGTTTTCTCTTTTTGTTATTCTGTCTCTCACTGTTAAAATACACCTACCATTAAAATGATAGTATACACAGAAAATGGGATGCAGATGTTAACATCTAGAAACAATAAAAAGAACATGTGTAATACAGTTTATAAATAGTTATTGCGCTATGATATAATGCACTCACAAGAGTTTAGTAGGTTATGTGCTCCAAAGGTGTCTCCACCGATAGAGATGGGGGACTCCAAGCCCTTTCTGGGTCCATTCACTCCAAGGTAAAACAGGACTCCGGTCAATAGGTATAGTTTTGAAGCAGCTTTATTGGTACATACAAGACCAAAATATTAAATAAATTAAAATAGTATAAAACTAGCTGTAGGTTCTACGCATTTCGTCACTAACATGAGAGACTTCCTCAGGGACCAGCAAATCAGGAGTAATCGTTACACAATGACATCAGCAAAAAAGCAGCCTAGCTACCCCCACCTTTCAGTCCCGTTAAATAGGACTAAGACCTCAGTTCATTGGTGATCCAGTGGGCGTCTTCCTTCTTTCAGAAACCAATTAATCCAATTGAAGGTGTGATGACCCACTTGAATGTCGAATTACTCAGCTGATGCTTGTTCACCAGATAGTGAAGTAAACTGAGGTGCGTTCCAGCGGGCACTTCTGTGTATTCCAGTGATGACTTCCGCATTTGTCCGCCATTAAAATGGCCATGCGTTCCATTGTGGAACTGTCATGCCTTAACTATGGTATCCTCTTACTTCCTGGTTCCACGGAGCTTAGCCACACCCCTTTATGACACGGTCTCCCTATTTAATCCGACCGCACCAGCTGATCGACGCTGGATTATTGAACTACGTTCCGTACTCACGAACCGGCTACAACATCGTTGTGAAAGCCCTCTGTTACCGGACCGGACTAGAAGACTTCAAGTTCCCTTCACCTCTCCTCTTCCACGACTAAAGCTGAACTCTCTCCTTTCAGGATAACCGCCTCTGAGGAGATCTCGGGAACCAGTGTTCTATGTGCCGGAAGCTAAGTAAAACCTCTGTGATAAGCGTTGCATTTCAAAGCTGTTATTTCCTGTCTTCAAAGTCCTTCGATAAAACAAAACCGTTACAGCTAACTTCAACTCATACTTTATCTCAGTTAGCTGCATCTATATCGCTTCAGTTAAAGTCTATGGAACAGCTATTGTGACTTCTTATCACCTAATTCATTAATACTACTAAGAGACTCTTTCTGATTCAGTGTCTGCTAATTACTACCGTTTACTACTTAAAGCTACAGTGCCTGTAATTGTGGACTTCAGTTATCGTTTACTACTTAAAGCTACAGTGCCTGTAATTGTGGACTTCAGTTATCGTTTACTACTTAAAGCTACAGTGCCTGTAATTGTGGACTTCAGTTATCGTTTACTACTTAAAGCTACAGTGCCTGTAATTGTGGACTTCAGTTATCGTTTACTACTTAAAGCTACAGTGCCTGTAATTGTGGACTTCAGTTATCGTTTACTACTTAAAGCTACAGTGCCTGTAATTGTGGACTTCAGTTATCGTTTACTACTTAAAGCTACAGTGCCTGTAATTGTGGACTTCAGTTATCGTTTACTACTTAAAGCTACAGTGCCTGTAATTGTGGACTTCAGTTATCGTTTATTAATTAAAGCTACAGTACCTGTAATTGGACTTAAAGTCAATACCTTTTACTTTTGATAATAAATATTCAAACTATAAGAAATCTGCAGTTGTGTTCCTTCATAACAAATGTTTAGACGTGACAGAATAATCCAGCCATTGTAATGGATCCAGCAGATTTCGATTCTACGATAACTACGCTGAATCAAAGAGTTGATACACTAGCCCAAGGTGTGCAAGACCTGCAAGTTACTAACGAAAGAATTCTCACTTATGTCAGAGATCTACAAACTCATACACCTCAAACCATTCTGCACTCGGCTAGTGATCCTGCTGTATGTAACCCTGAAAAGTTCTCTGGAGATCGTTCCAAATATAGGGAGTTCCTCAACTCTTGCAAACTATTAATTGCTTTGAAACCTAGATCTTATCCTACAGAAAGAACTAAAGTTTGTTCGGCTATTTCCTTTCTAAGAGGTGAACCTATGTCATGGGCCCATTCCTTTCTGGAAAACGATGACCCCATCTTAGACTCACTGGATGAATTTTTTGAAGCCATGTCTCTTCTCTATGAAGATCCTAACAAACAAGCAACAGCTGATTTAACAATCAGAACACTACAGCAAAGACATAGACCCGTTGAAGATTACATTGCTGAGTTTAAAAGATGGGCAGTAGAAACGCAATGGAATGACATCACATTGCGCAACCAATTTCGAATTGGTTTATCTGAAGCTGTAAAAGACGAACTATCTAGAACAGAACTCCCTACTAATTTGAACGCTCTAATACACTTATCAATCAGTATTGACAGAAGATTAAGAGAAAGAAAGGCCGAAAAAGCCCTTTTACATTCTAAAGACCGCAAACCTTTCACTCCCTCAAAAGC
The DNA here is from genome assembly GCF_036172605.1 of Pelobates fuscus. Classification (NCBI taxonomy): domain Eukaryota; kingdom Metazoa; phylum Chordata; class Amphibia; order Anura; family Pelobatidae; genus Pelobates; species Pelobates fuscus. The sequence goes on from NC_086320.1 coordinate 40,438,200, forward strand.
TCCAGAAAAGACTTCCTTACCAAGTGAACCTATGGAAATAGGGGTAATAAGAAGTCCTCTCACTCCTGAAGAGAAGAACCGAAGACGTCAATTAAACCTATGCATGTATTGTGCCTCTCAAGATCATTTGGTTTCTGATTGTCCCTTATTAAAACGGACAAAGGCCGGTAGGCAAGCCTATACCTCTGCGATCTTCAGTGCACTCCCTTCTACACCAACCACTCAGTTCACTCCTATATCTCTTATACTACAGTGGGACAAGGTGAGAATTGTGACTGAAGCTATCATCGATTCTGGTGCAAATGGAGTATTCATCGATTCAACCTTTGTAACAAAGAATAAAATTCCTTGTGTTCGAAAAACCATTTCTGTTCCTATTAAAGTGATTGACGGCTCCCTTATATCCTCGGGACCGATTCTTCATGAAACCATCCCTCTAAAGGTAACCACCAATCATATTCATACTGAATTTCTAGTATTTGATGTTATCCCATCACCTCTCTATTCCGTTATAATAGGGATCAACTGGTTAAGGAACCACAACCCTCAAATTTCATGGTCTCCTTTCTCTCTCACCTTTAACTCACATTATTGTAAAGAAACATGTTTACAGCAAATTCCTATTCTTCAGATCTCCAAAGAACCAACTATACCTTCTTGTTATTCAGACTTTTCAGACGTATTCAGTAAAAAAGAAGCTGAAACGCTCCCACCTCATCGTTCCTACGATTGTCCTGTAGACCTCATACCTGGTGCCCCTATGGATAATTCAAAAGTCGATTGTATCATCAACTGGCCTGTTCCCTCTACAGTAAAAGAATTACAGCGATTTCTAGGGTTCGCCAACTTCCACAGAAAATTTATTAAAAACTACTCTGAGATAGCTCACCCACTCAATCAACTTAACAGTAAAAAACATCCCTTCAATTGGAACGAGAAGGCTCAAACTGCCTTCAATGAATTAAAGAGAAAGTTTACAACAGCTCCTGTTCTTCAACTTCCAAATCCTTCATATCTTTATGTCCTTGAAACGGATGCTTCGGAATTTGCAATTGGAGCTGTCCTTTCTCAACACAAAACTCCTCAGGAACCTCTTCATCCTGTCGCCTTCTTCTCACGATCATTATCTCCTGCCGAAAAGAATTATCCTACAGGGGAAAAAGAATTATTAAGTATTAAAGTGGCTTTAGAAACCTGGAGACACCTTCTTGAAGGTGCTCAGAACTCTTTAATCGTATATACTGACCATAAAAATCTCGAATATCTTCACTCCAATAAAACACTGTCTGCTCGACAAGTAAGATGGAATCTCTTTTTTTCCCGGTTCAACTTCCAAATAGTCTTTAGACCAGGGTCTAGAAACAAAAAGGCTGATGCCCTTTCCAGGACCCATAAAGACACTAAAATTTAACCTCCTCCGTCTACAGTCATTGGAATCTTATCTTCTCTTATTGACGACATTAAAGATCTCAGTGAAGATGCTCTTGAACTTCCTAAATCAATTAAATTATCCAAGAAAAACGGTCTCTACTATTTTAAAGACCGGATTTACGTACCTCCCTCTTTCAGAATTAAAGTACTCGAATTTATTCATGATTCTCCTCTGGCAGGTCATCCAGGTATAAAAAAGACCCTTGAATTGTCTAAAAGATACTATTGGTGGCCTCGTCAAGACCAAACTATTGAATCTTATGTCAAATCTTGTTCTGTATGCCAAAGATCCAAACATGTCCATCAACAACCATTCGGTCAATTATTGAATTTACCGATTCCTGAACGACCTTGGCAATCCATTTCTATGGACTTCATGGTGGAATTACCTCCTTCTCATCATCATACCACCATTTTAGTGGTAGTAGACCGCTTCACGAAAATGTCTCATTTTATTCCTTTAAAGAAGTTACCCTCATCCTCTGAACTTTCAAAAATATTTCTTGACAACATAGTTAAACTTCATGGACTGCCAGACGATATCATTTCAGACCGAGGAACTCAATTTACCTCCAAATTCTGGAATGCATTATGTGCCACTCTTCATATCCAACGTAAACTATCATCTGCATATCATCCTCAAACAGATGGACAAACTGAAAGAGTCAACCAATGCTTAGAACAATATCTACGCTGTTATTGCTCTCACTTACAAGACGATTGGATAACATGATTACCCATGGCAGAGTTTGCATACAATAACTCTTTTCATACCAGCAGCAAAATGACTCCATTTCTATCCAATTATGGATTTCATCCTTCCTCATTTCCTGCTCAGACAGTTTCTTCATCTAATCTCTCCGATTCGAATCAAATCTCTCATATGTCCTCTTTATTCAAGAAATTACATGAAAATCTAGAATTGGCCTCCTCCAATCAAAAGAAGTTTTTTGATACAAAAAGACAACCTTCACCCTCTTATAAAATCGGTGATCTTGTCTGGCTTTCCTCAAAGAACATCTCTACAAACCGTCCATCAAAGAAGTTAAGTTCCCTTTTTCTTGGTCCTTTTCCAATACTATCGGTTATCAACCGTAATGTTGTTAAATTGAAACTTCCACCTACTTTGAAGCTACATCCTGTTTTTCATGTGTCCTTACTAAAGCCTCATCATCCTGTCCCTTTCCAAAGAAATGTCACTACTTCTCCCGATCCCATATTGGTCCAGGGCGAAGAAGAATACGAAATTCAAAGTATACTGGATTCAAGGATCCATCGTGGCTCTTTACAATACCTCATCAGATGGAAAGGATATGGAATTGATGAAGATACTTGGGAAAACTCCTCTGTCGTTCATGCTGACAAATTGATTTCCAAGTTCCACAAGCGTTACCCTTCTAAACCAAGTCAATAGCACCCAGAGGTTGCTCATTAAGGAGGGGGTACTGTCATGCCTTAACTATGGTATCCTCTTACTTCCTGGTTCCACGGAGCTTAGCCACACCCCTTTATGACACGGTCTCCCTATTTAATCCGACCGCACCAGCTGATCGACGCTGGATTATTGAACTACGTTCCGTACTCACGAACCGGCTACAACATCGTTGTGAAAGCCCTCTGTTACCGGACCGGACTAGAAGACTTCAAGTTCCCTTCACCTCTCCTCTTCCACGACTAAAGCTGAACTCTCTCCTTTCAGGATAACCGCCTCTGAGGAGATCTCGGGAACCAGTGTTCTATGTGCCGGAAGCTAAGTAAAACCTCTGTGATAAGCGTTGCAATTCAAAGCTGTTATTTCCTGTCTTCAAAGTCCTTCGATAAAACAAAACCGTTACAGCTAACTTCAACTCATACTTTATCTCAGTTAGCTGCATCTATATCGCTTCAGTTAAAGTCTATGGAACAGCTATTGTGACTTCTTATCACCTAATTCATTAATACTACTAAGAGACTCTTTCTGATTCAGTGTCTGCTAATTACTACCGTTTACTACTTAAAGCTACAGTGCCTGTAATTGTGGACTTCAGTTATCGTTTACTACTTAAAGCTACAGTGCCTGTAATAGTGGACTTCAGTTATCGTTTACTACTTAAAGCTACAGTGCCTGTAATTGTGGACTTCAGTTATCGTTTACTACTTAAAGCTACAGTGCCTGTAATTGTGGACTTCAGTTATCGTTTACTACTTAAAGCTACAGTGCCTGTAATTGTGGACTTCAGTTATCGTTTACTACTTAAAGCTACAGTGCCTGTAATTGTGGACTTCAGTTATCGTTTACTACTTAAAGCTACAGTGCCTGTAATTGTGGACTTCAGTTATCGTTTACTACTTAAAGCTACAGTGCCTGTAATTGTGGACTTCAGTTATCGTTTATTAATTAAAGCTACAGTACCTGTAATTGGACTTAAAGTCAATACCTTTTACTTTTGATAATAAATATTCAAACTATAAGAAATCTGCAGTTGTGTTCCTTCATAACAAATGTTTAGACGTGACAGGAACGCAACAAGCAATTTTTTCCGGTGTTCGTCAGAATAATATTACAAATACATTTCTTATGGACTCAGGCGTACCTAAAATTCCATCTGCTAGGGAGAAACTATAATTAATAAATTGTAAACATTTATTTTAAACCAGTACAATAAATAAAATTAATTTCAGTGATATATGTGATCTTCCTAGAATATATTATCCTCGTGTAGTAAAAATCGACTTAGTGTAAATGATGCTATATCTACATAAACCACAGTGTATGTGGGAATTATCCCCAAATCATTATTCTAGATGATAAAATGTAATTAAGTGATATTTAATAAAATTGCATATGATTAGTATACATATATAAAAAACATTGGTGGAGTGGCACAGCACACCTGGCGCTGTTACCACCAGGGTTGGATTAACATAGGGGCTGATGGAGCTGCAACACCAGGTCCATGTCCATGGAATAGGCCCAGTGCTAAAAAAAAACCAAAAAAACTGCTCTTTTCATGCTCTTGCTTAAGTATGAAAACTTAAGAGGGATGTATGGATGCTCTATCCTGTGAGTTTCCCTCCAGCACCACCTCCACCAGATCCATGACGCTTGGGAGGTATGACTGTTTTAGTGTTTTCTGTTGATAAGTTTCTGTAATTAGGCCCATCATAATTGCCAGCACCAGGCACATTGGGTTTTTTATCTGGCCCTGGTTACCACTGCAGTGGTTATAGTGTGTAGAGTGCCTTTTTAATTTGCTGGATGTACACCAAATAATTATGCTCAATAAATGAGTTTTAAGATAATATCTAGTAATATCGAATAGTGACTATACCCTGTCTTTTTAGTAAGAAAAACTGTGAGACTAAGAGGGTTATTCACAAAACGGAGAATTCAAAGTCGTTTCAAATTTAAAATCTGTGGGTGTTCTTTCTCCAAATAAAGGTGAGTAACTAAGAGAGGTAGTCCCCTTGTGCTGTCTCCATGATTATTTCCCCGAAATAGATTTTTTTTAAAACTTTTTTTTATTTCCTGTAGTATGATGGGAAAGTACAGTACTTTGTTCTCTCAGTTTATAGAGGTCAATTCAACTTTAATATTCTATAATTTAAAAAATAATAGCAAGTTATTTGATGAGCAAGAGACTGTGTGTATTGAATTTACACTTTATTTTCCCATAAACTGTGTAAAATATTTGAGCTATGTATTTTGTTATGTTTTTTATGGGATTTGAGTTCTATGTTTATAGGAATTTATTTTTATTAGAACAATATCAACCAACTAATTCAAGTTTTTACTGAAAGCTAATTTTGACCTTTCCTTTTCCCCAACACATTTCACATGATACAGTTTATATGTTTATCTTGAAAACATGGAAATACTTTTGTTTTTGTTTATTTACTTTGTCTTTGTCTGTGTAACTTATTTATCTATATTCTGTATAGTCTGTTTTTACTCTATTTCTTTATTAATCATCTCATGGATTTTTTTTACCTTAGAGAGTTATGTATCCAGGGGCATAACTAGAAACCTCAGGGCCACGGTGCAAGAATCTGTTAAGGGCATCTGCGATAGGGCAGAGGTGGCCGTTAGGTAGATCCTCAGCTGCTGTACAAATTATATGATGCTTTGCCAGCTATGGATCTGCTATTTACCTATTCTGGCAGGGTCCTATCTGTATGCAGTATTTGTCAATGTAGGCATGTTTTGTATGAAGTATACTGGTGTGAATGGTTGTGTATTTGTATTTAATGCTGATGTTTGAATGCAGGAGCTCTGTTTGCATGTAGTATTGGAATTTAAACGCAGGGGTGTGTAGAGTTGGTGTTTGCATGCAATATTTTTTATGTGGCTTTAATGTATGAATGCAGGAATGTGTTTGTCTGTGATGTTTGCATGTTAATGCAGGTGTGTGTTTGTGTGTAGTGTTGGCATTTGAATGCAGAACTGTTTTTGTGTGTGATGGCGTTTGAATGCAGAAATGTGTTTGTGTGTAATGATTGCTGTGAGTTAGCATTTGCATAAAATGCAATATCTGGGGTACATTGCGTAATTTCACCCATTTTATTTCACAATTTGTTTGGCAAATCACTGGTCAAGTCCCTTTCTGTGACAGACCGGGTTAAACGGGTTAATAGGATTACCAAGTCCTTTTGAAATTATAGACAAAACAAAAGTAACTTGGAAAGCAACGATGGAAAAAAATCAATGTCCTAATGTACAATAAAATTCATAAACTCTTTTATAATCAGCGCCATCTTGAGGGGTTGATCCAGTATCCAAAGTATACAAAGCCAACAGGTGCATGTTTACAAATACCAAATACTACAAATATGCATCTTATGCTTTGTAGATATATTTTCCATATACATTTCCATTTTACAATATAGTAATTCATTATTATTTTTTTTTTACTGGGGAAGGGGAGGGACAGCTGAATCCATTTTGACTTTCTTATGTTTTCTCCAAATCATGAAACAATCCAACCCTGTCAGTAAGGGTCTTTACCACCCATGGCATTAGGACCTTTATTTTTTTTTTTTTGCAATTCTTTATTTTTTCGTGCAAGGTTAATTACAATACAGCCCGTATGGCCACAACAGCCCTCCGGGTTTTGGGTATTTCGTGTCATCACAATATAGTTTAAGCATACTTCAGACTGTCAATTCCAACTTGTAATGTCAGTTAGTCCTGCACATTTTTTATTTATGGGTCAACTGGTAACAAACTAAGGCAACATTGGAGTAAATTTGAGGTGTGTGTCTTTCCCCTTCGAGTGACGGGATTGTATTAGTGTTGAGGGTGAATAACCCAAGGGTTGTCGGTCTAGAGATAGCGGTTTGCGAGTTTGTACCCCCTTATGTGTCCCATGTTGGGGTTGATTTCGTGTGTAAATGGCTGTCCTTAGTGAAGTTTATGTCTTTGAGTGGGTACTGTGAAGTCTGCGTGTGTTAATTTGCATGTGGGTAGGTGGTTGTCGCTCATTGAGCTCATTTGTACCTCTACGGTCGTCCAGTGGGTTGGGATTCTTACCGAGGGAGTCGCGGGGGGGGGGGGGGGGGGTGGGTGGGAGGAGGTGTACTCTCCCTGTAGCTAATAGTATTCTATGTGTCAGAGTAAGTCTCACAGCAGTTATGGTGTAGCATGAGTTCGCCTTGTAGGGTGCGTGTGTAACAGTATTATATGAAAAACAAACGGTAAAAGAAAGGTATAACAAAATAATGCAGTAACAGGTTGCTTGCTTGTATGCTTGCTGGCTACAATTTTACAGTTCAGGTCAATTCTCCCCGGTTCTCTCTGTTCCTGGGGATGAATGGGATCGTCCTCTCAGGGTCCCAGGTGAGCGATGTCGTGGGAGTTTCTTGTTCTGTGGGTCTGGTGCAAATCCCCAGTGCACACAGAAACTGTTCTGCCTCCTGTAGTGAGGAGAGATTATGTGTGGTACCGTTTTTGGTTATGGTCAGGGTCCTTGGGAGGGTCCATTTGTAATCAATTTTAGCTTCACGCAGACTGCTCGTCACTTGTGCCTGGGACCTGCGCCATAACAGCATGTTTCTTGTTACGTCCTGATAGAAGGTAATGTGGAATGACTCAAAAGCAAGCGGCGTCTCTCCCCTAACAGCTGTGAGGAGCTTGATTTTATCCGCTGTGGCGAAACCAGCTTCACCACTGGGCATTGGAGAAGACTGATTGCCAGCCTCCTGCCCTGTGACTATGGCCCCATGTTAAAATGCTTGATTTTCCCCTGCAAAGACCCGAAAGCCGGGTCATTCTGTACTTTCCCTATGTGAGCAGTGTTATCCCAGATAGCTATGCCATGGAGCCCATGCGTATAACGAAAGACTATGTGAAAGACTATGGCTCCATGGCAATTGAACTATATGTATGTGATCTGAGCGCCATTCAGCCATAATGTGCACTCAGATCTAAGCTATCTGGGGATATTTTGAATGTATATGTTTTATGCAATAGCTGCACCGTTATATATTTTTATGTATTTTCTTGTATTTTGCTACCATGTGGCTAATGGAGTTTTGCCTCTGTCCTTGGAGATAATTGGATTACTTCCTAATTTTCTCCAGGATAGAAGACTCTGTGGAACTGGTTTTGGGCAGAAAGGCCATGCTTCATTTGGTCAAATAGGACTTTCCCTTAAAGGGAAACTCCAGTGCCAGGAAAACGATCCGTTTTCCTGGCACTGGAGGGTCCCTCTCCCTCCCACCCCCAATCCCCAGTTGCTGAAGGGGTGAAAACCCCTTATATATAGAGCAGGAAGTGTCCTCTAGTGGCTGTCTAATAGACAGCCACTAGGGGAGGACTTAACCCTGCAAGGTAATTATTGCAGTTTAAAAAAAACTGCAATAAATACACTTGCAGGGTTAAGGGTAGTGGGAGTTGGCACCCAGACCACTCCAATGAGCAGAAGTGGTCTGGGTGCCTGGAGTGTCCCTTTAACTTTTTAACCCCTGAACCGATTCCCCTGATTTTTGAGTATGTGTATATTTCAAGCATGCCGATTCTGAAAATTTATGTTTTATGTGAATGGCATGTAAATTTTGGAAGTTATTAATATTTTGTAAAAACTGTATTTCTCTGCCTGTGATACTTATATTACCCATTGTGTTCAGTTATCATATCACAGGCAGAGGGGAGGATTTTGTGTGGGAGTGTCTGTGTGTATTGTACAGATTGATTGGTTGTATTTCATAACCCTGTGGGCAGTACTATGTTTGTGGATTCGAATAAAAGAGGCTTTTTGTGCCAGTACAGTCAGTTCTGCTTGACCTCAAAACGAAGTGTCGTCTCGTTATTGGGGGAATTGGATTGTATGCTGATTGCCAGGAGTGTAAGCTGATTGTATGCTTTTCCTGTTCAGCTGTTTACAGCATTCATATGCTTGAGAGCATTCATATGCTTCTCTGGTTCGGTGGTTGTGGTGTCTGCTGCAGTGCTTGGAGTCCTCAGGAAGAGCTATGAGCATCCTTCAACGGAGGTACCCAGTTGGGGTGCCAGGTGATCCGTTACATCCGCCACTGAGTGGCACCGGATGATGACATCTTGTGGAGCTGTGGCTGGGGCTTGTCTTGCTTTTCTGATCCTAAAGAAGCCGTCTATTGGGAATTTTTTGGCTCGAGCGTGTGGTAGGAGCATGGCTGTGAGGTGTCTGAGGTAGTGGGGTAGTTCTGTGGAGTCAACGCTATCCGGTATCCCCCCTTAACCTTAAGTTAGTGCGTTTCTTGCGGTCCTCTGCTAGGTCCATTCTCATAGTGAGGTTGGACTGGGATGTCTGCGTTAGTGTTACTTGCTCTTTTAGCCCCTTTACCTCTGGTTTCAGGTTTAGGATGTCTTCATCTGTGGCTTGAGTGTGTGCAGTTACTGCCTGCATTTCGGACCTTAGCAGGTCCATATCTGCTGCGTGCATTTCTCTCATCTCTTTTAACAGGTTGGCTATGTCTTGTTTGGTAGCCAGTGTGAGGTTAGTCCTGCTAGTTTGCAGCTCCCTCGATGGGTGAGTGACTGATTGTGCCTGTTCAGCTCCGGGTTGCTCTCCTTCATCTTGGGAGGCAGTTGTGCCGTCCGGTGAGGCCGTCATCTTGGGCGCCATTGACCTTTGCAGCAGGTCTCCTATGTCCTGCGTGATCCTCCCAGTGTTCTGTGTGATTTTTGACCCATGCTGTAGTCATCAGGTGCGCCTGTACCAGTCTGCAGGTAGTGCTCTCAGGGCTGTGAGTTCCTGCGCTAGCCTCGTGGCTTGGTAAGCAGTGTAGGCCCTGGTTTTTCATCAGGTCTTTCTGCCCATTTGCGGATACAAAAAAGGCATCAGCCTGTTGCTCTCTGACTGGGATAGCCTCGGGGGCTAGTAACGTGCCTCTGCAGGTGTTTGTTCAGAGCTCAGATGTGATGCGACCGTTCATGTCTGGCGCTCGGCTACACCCCTAGGACCTTTATTTTTTTAACATTATCAATGTTGCTAACTGGATGTCCAACACCAGTTGTAGTTCAGAGGCCAATGAGTGACATAGGTCTATTGGAATCTCACCATTTGGTTATCCACAGCAATGGGTGTAGCAGGATCCTAGTGGAGTTCAGACTCTGGTTCTTCTTTTGCCAGGCCTCGCTAGGTGTCCTTTCCTGATGGTGCTTATATTTACGATAAAGGAATGGGCTTACGGCTGGGTCTGAGTCTGAGCACAACCATGCCTTCATCAGTATCCTGCTAGGGTATACTATACTAGTCTGGATGGGATAAGGGAGGTAGCATATGGAAAGAAAAAGGAAGGGGAAAAATACACGAATGTTGGAGGAAACATGGGAGTTGGCGTATGTGTATGGTTGCCATATAAACCATTATTTTGCAAAAATATACTATATGCTGATTGTTAGTAAATAGCTGCCCTCTTTTTTTTGTATAACTTCTATGCTGCAGGATTCCTGATCACCTGATTTTCACTTTTACGTACTATAATTCAGCGCTGTGCATCAATTTGGGTGATACATGTCCTGGATATTATTATATGCATTTATATAGCAACAATGTATTCCTCAGCGCTTTAAAAATTATAGAAAGAAGATATTTAGAGATGAAGAAAGGTCCTGCTCAAACAAGCTTATCATGTATGAGGATTTGAGGTAGGTGGGTACATATCATAAGGCGCCTTGCCCAAAGAACATTTCTCATAAGGTGGTCTGATTGGGATTGAAATCTAGGTGTCCCAGGTCTAAGGCACTGATGGTACCATTGCTCTAACCAGCCTATAACGGCAACCCTATGGATGACGAGAGATATAGGAGTATTATTATTACTTATAAAGTGCCAACAAATTCTGCAGCACTGTACAATGTATGGACCAACAAACATGTAATTGTAACCAGACAAGTTTGACAATGAGCTTACATGCTAGAGGGAGTTGAGTATAGTGACACATAAGGTAAGAAAATAATTAAGGAAGTAGATTGGTAGAATAGTATTCACTGACGACTTAGTGTGGGATTTTTTCCTTTTAAATGACAGTGACAGGAGAGGAATCAGTTTAACAGTTTAATTGAAACGCTTTTGTCGGAAAATCAAGTTTTTAGTGATGAGGGAGAAGATAAGCTGATGATAACTTGTACCAGGCCTAATAATTTTTTTATTACAACTCTTTTATATTTATGAAATATATATATATATATATGTAAATAAATAATTAACTTTTTCTTTTAACCCCTTAACGACGAGTGACGGACGAGGTCCGTCACTCAGGGGAATGCGTTAATGACGAGTGACGGACCTCGTCCGTCACCCGTTAAAATTAACCCCAGATCGCCGCAATCGCGGCGATCGTGGGGTTAATGGTGCTCCGGTCTGCCTCTGCATTAGAGGCAGACCGGGAGCACCGGATCGGGCTGCCCCAGTACATGTGCCCGCTCTGACAGCATGTCTGAGCGGGCACATGTGCTCTCTATACTCACCTCCGCCTCCCTGCACTTCCTGGTTCTGTGTGAAGTGCAGGGAGACGGATCTTCAGTGATCCTGCCCCCTGGTGGAAAAAAAAATAGTAACATTAAAATCCCACCCCCCTTTACCCCCCCTTTACCCATTTTAATAAAAAATTAACCCCTTCCCTGCCAATTGATCACTGACTACAGTGATCAATTGGCAGGGATTACATTTTACTAAGATCTGATTTTTTTTTAACCCCTGAGGGTTAATTCTTTTTTTTTTAACCCTCAGGGGTTCAATTTATTTTATTAATTAATTTAAATATTTTAAAATTATAAATTTAGCTAGCTGGGGAGGGTGGAAGTTAGTGGGGAATTGGGGGATTTAGTATTACGCTAACTAGGGGTTAACGTTAAAAAAAGTTTAAAAATAAGCTTTAAAAAGTTAAAAAATTAAGTTAAAAAAAGTTTTAATAAAATTTAAGTAAAAAATAAAAAAAAAATAAACCCTTTACCCAGTCCAAATAAAAATTAACCCCTTCCCTGCCAGTCGATCACTGCCTACAGTGATAAAAATACAGATCACAGTATTATACTGTTCTAATTTTTTTTTAACCCCTGACGATTAACTTTTATTTATTTTTTAACCCTCAGGGGTTAAATTTATTTAATTAACTAATTTAAATATTGTATAATTAAATATTTTGCTAGCTGGGGTGGGTGGGAGTTATGGGAAAATGGGGAATTTACTGTTAGTGCTGCTTACTGCTAGTTAGGGGTTAACGTAAAAAAAAAGCTTAGAAAAATGTTAAATCTGTAAAAAAAAGTTTTACGAAAGTTTAGGAAACTTTAAAAAAATGAATAATCAAAACAAAAGTTTAAAAAATGGTTTTAAAAAGTAAAAAAAGTTTTAAAAAGTAAAAAAATACATTTAATAACGCTCATTACCACTACACCTGGTACAAGCTAGCGGAAAAATGATCCCACGCTAAGGTTCAAAATATGCCTTTTGAAATGCCCTGGGATGTCTTCTTTAAGAAATGGTATGGCTTTATGGGGTATTTGGTTTATATAGCCTGGTAAAATACTCTAAAATGGGACATGGGCACAGCGTAAAAATTGAAAGTTTGAAAAAAAATGGAATGGCTGTGTCCCAAATGTGCCCCTCCGATGTCCACATATACCTGGCAAAGGTACATACGGGGGTATTTTTGTACTCAGCAGACATAGCTGAGCAAAATATGAAGTATTATACAGTGGTAGTACACATATGGTTTGCAAAATATGCTGTGCAAACTCACTTTGTGTGTCAAAAAGGCAGAAAAAACGCTTATTACCACTACACCTGGTACAAGCTAGCGGAAAAATGATCCCACGCTAAGGTTCAAAATATGCCTTTTGAAATACCCTGGGATGTCTTCTTTAAGAAATGGTATGGCTTTATGGGGTATTTGGATTATATAGCCTGGTAAAATACTCTAAAATGGGACATGGGCACAGCGTAAAAATTCAAAATTTGAAAAAAAAAATGGAATGGCTGTGTCCCAAATGTGCCCCTCCGATGTCCACATATACCTGGCAAAGGTACATACGGGGGTATTTTTGTACTCAGCAGACATAGCTGAGCAAAATATGAAGTATTATACAGTGGTAGTACACATATGGTTTGCAAAATATACTGTGCAAACTCACTTTGTGTGTCAAAAAGGCAGAAAAAAACGCTTATAACCACTACACCTGGTACACGCTAGCGGAAAAATGATCCCACGCTAAGGTTCAAAATATGCCTTTTGAAATACCCTGGGGTGTCTACTTTAAGAAATGGTAGGCCTTTGTGGGGTAGTTTGAATTTAAAACCTGAAAAGATGCTTGGAAATTGCACATAGGCCCGGCGTCAAAATTCAAAGTTCGGTCAAAACTGATATGGCTTGGTCTCCTATATGGCACTGTAGCTTCACAAAATAGTGCCATAGACATACAATGGGGGTGTCCTTTTACTCAGAAGACTTAGCTGAGCATAATTTGGGGGGTTTGAACTTAGTGGCACACATGAAATATACAAAATGCCCAGCAAAAATGCAATCCGTATGTAAAAAATGCACAAAATTATTTTTTACCACATACTTTGGCATGTAATGGTAAAAAAATGGGGGCATGTTAAGGCACAATATGCACCTTATGAGATACCCTGGAGTGTCTTCTTTTACAAATGGTAGGCCTTTGTGGGGTGTTTTTGAACAGTCAAACTGTTATAATACCCCAAATGGAAGCATAGGCTCATTAAATCCGTCTCTCAAAATTCTACTGTGAATACTGAAAAGGACAGGTCTCCTGTATGGCACTGTAGCTTCACGAAATAGTGCCATAGACATACAATGGGGGTGTCCTTTTACTCAGAAGACTTAGCTGAGCATAATTTGGGGGGTTTGAACTTAGTGGCACACATGAAATATACAAAATGCCCAGCAAAAATGCAATCCGTATGTAAAATATGCACAAAATTAGTTTTTACCACATACTTTGGCATGTAATGGTAAAAAAATGGGGGCATGTTAAGGCACAATATGCACCTTATGAGATACCCTGGAGTGTCTACTTTTACAAATGGTAGGCCTTTGTGGGGTTTTTTTGAACAGTCAAACTACTATAATACCCCAAATGGAAGCATAGGCTCATTAAATCCGTCTCTCAAAATTCTACTGTGAATACTGAAAAGGACAGGTCTCCTATATGGCACTGTAGCTTCACGAAATAGTGCCAAAGACATACAATGGGGGTACCGTTGTACTCAGCAGAAGTAACTGAACACATAATAAAACTTTGTACAGGAATAGCACACACCAACTTTACAAAATACACATGAGAAGTTCTTTGTTATAAGTTTGTGTGCGAAAACCCCCAAAAAACACAATTTTACTCCAATATTTAGCAGAGGTTGGCGGTAAAATGGCTACGTAGAAAGTGTCAAAACAACCTTAGGTAAATAGCCTGTGGTGTCTACTTTATATAAATATATACTTTTGTGTGGCAATTTTGTTTTCTTTTATGGCTATTAGGCTTACAAGACAAACATACCAAATTCTAAAATCGCTCCACATAAAAAGTTTATTTTACTCCTTGTGCTTTGTGACCTGTAACTACCAAAAAAAACTTAAAATCCCAGACACATTATATATTCTGTAATTCAGAACAACTAAATGAATTTATTTTTAATTACTTTCCTTAACCTGCACTAATTATGTACACATTATTATTGCAAAAACTGTAAAAAAAGCACACAAAAATTCATTTTTTTGCATATTTCTGTATTTTTTTTATAATAAATAAGCATTTATATATATATATGTGTTACATCAAATTAAAGCCCTTTCTGTCCTTTAAAAAACGGTATATAATATGTGTCGGTGCAATAAATTAGTAAAATGCAAATTGCAGTTGAACGCAAATAGCAAAAAATGCAAAAAATGCCGTTGTCATTAAGTGAAAGACAAGCTTCTGAAGCTCTGTCCTTAAGGGGTTAACAGCAGTACACCTGGCATTTAAGACCATGTTATACGTGTAATTTACCGTTAATAAATCCGATAGGTCATAAAACCAGTCAAGCAGAAAAGTGAAACAAAGTTCTTTCATAAAAAACAAAAAGCCATGATTTAGGCTGGGGTCATGGGGTTTTAAAAGCATTGAAAATGAAAGATTTATTAATTTCTGTAGAATAACAGTTGAAAGACATGCTGATTAGTGTTAATAAGGAAATGATGCAATCTACTTTGATGATTACATTGAATGCTTTTATTAACGCCTGCTATTTTCCCCAGAACAAACTCCCTCCTGCTGAGCAAAAACAATAAGTGTTATTGTTACATGTTAGTTACCTTCATTTTCATTTACACAAATCGACTCACTAAATTCACCAGAACAACTACAGCTTAAAGGGACACTATAGTCACCTGAACAACTTTAGCTTAATGAAGCAGTTTTGGTGTATAGATCATGCCCCTGCAGCCTCACTGCTCAATCCTCTTCCATTTAGGAGTTAAATCCCTTTGTTTATGAACCCTAGTCACACCTCCCTGCATGTGACTTGCACAGCCTTCCATAAACACTTCCTGTAAAGAGAGCCCTATTTAGGATTTCTTTATTGCAAGTTCTGTTTAATTAAGATTTTCTTATCCCCTGCTATGTTAATAGCTTGCTAGACCCTGCAAGAGCCTCCTGTATGTGATTAAAGTTCAATTTAGAGATTGAGATACAATTATTTAAGGTAAATTACATCTGTTTGAAAGTGAAACCAGTTTTCTTTTTCATGAAGGCTCTGTCAATCATAGCCAGGGGAGGTGTGGCTAGGGCTGCATAAACAGAAACAAAGTGATTTAACTCCTAAATGACAGTGAATTGAGTAGTGAAATTGCAGGGGAATGATCTATACACTAAAACTGCTTTATTTAGCTAAAGTAATTTAGGTGACTATAGTGTTCCTTTAATGTAGTTGTTCTGGTGAGTATAAACTTTCCCTGCATGCATTTTGATGTAAACATTGCCTTTTCAGAGAAAAGGCATTGTTTACAGGGCCCCCTAGGGACACCTCCAGTGGTCACTCCTCAGATGGCCACTGGAGGTGCTTCCTGGGGCAGTTCAACGTCTAGACACTCTGAAAGGAGACGCTGAATTTTTCTCATAGAGATGCACTGAGTCAACGCCTCTCTATGAGGAGGTGCTGCTTGGCAAAGCCGGCGTTTGTATTGGCTGAAATGATACATTACTAATGATGTCAGCAAGGAGGTGGATTGAGGGTGGGGCCAGCACCAGTTGAAGCGGGGTGCTGGAATTAAGGTAACCTTTTAAGTTGGGCATGGTGGGGCAAGTTTGGCGGTTTTAACACTATAGTGTCTGGAATACATGATTTTGTTCCTGACCCTATAGTGTTCCTTTAAAGATGCAGTATGAAACAAAAGGAGTCAATGTAATCGGTAGGGCTTTATCAGCCATCCATTTTTTTTTAAAGTTTTGTTGGAGAATTTTGAAATTCTAGCCTAGTTGTGACACTTTTTCTTAGCTTGCAGGTACACACAAGCTCTCACTGACACACACACTGACCCATATACACAGACTTACCCATGCACAAACTCACTGACCCATGCACAAACTCAGTGCCCCTGACGCGCGTTTCACCCACAACTTATCAGAGGGGAACGGTTCCCCTCTGATGAGTTGTGGGCGAAACGCGCGTCAGGGGCACTCGGGGATTCTTTTGAGCTACAGAGACACTTAAAATTGGAATCTTTAACCATATCTATCTCATGCCCTGAGTTATATGGCTATCTTATTTTTTTCAGAATTTCCTATTTCTTATGTGTCTTAATATTGCATCAGAAAGTCTAGATTTTTACACATTACACCTGACCCTAGAGGCAATTCAGATGCATATGTGTGTTTTTTCGAGTTATTTGATAAGTTTCAAGAATATCCTATAATGTGATCTACTTTTTACCTTTACTAAATAGTTGACATTGGCACATTGGTAAATTACTATATTGAAATATTGGTTCACTTATATTTGACAATTGGATATTTGATCCCTGTTTAACGTATTAATTTTAATTGAACTAATAAAAGTTATATTTTATGTATAGGACACTCATTTCTTGTTTTTTTTTTTTAAAATATGTATTACTGTTGTACTTTTTGTTTTAATTTTTTTAATGCTTTTATGCAATAAACGTCCAAATATTCCCATTATACTGCAAAAAAAAAAAAAAAAAGCATTTCCTAACTCCTTGTAAAAAAAGCTGATTTTATCTATACTTAAAGGGACTCCTCAATCTGGAAGTAATTCCATTTTATTGCATTGTATAGATAATGTATTAAAACATAAAACAAAAGAGAAATTTAAACAAGCAAGCTACAAGTATGCTTGCCTTTAAGGTTTCTAACACTGGGGGTCAAATTATTGCCTAATACGATAGATTGCCTTTAAATTTGTACACTCTGAGAACTGATTATGCAAAGTTCTGTCCATATCTACCTTTCTGATAATTTTCTTTAAATAGAAGCTTTTGAATGGAAACTGAGGCCAGAGGGGGAGGTACTGAGGCCCGGAAAAATGTGGCAGTTAGGAAAACTTTAGTGTTAAACTGTTCAAAAATGGTTTAACCCCAGAAGATAAGATCGAAACCAGAATCTTCATACTCCATAAGTTCAATGAGATGACTGTGTTATGGATCCCGAAGTTGTCTTTAAAGGCATACAGCATTATAACTGTCTATGTTGCAAGGAAACATCTCTTATGTTAGATCCACCTACGCAAGACCGCAGGATGCACTAGACTTGAAAAAAATACTAGAAAATGTAATAGTATACACCAAGTTTTTAAAAAGTTATTGCTCTTTATTGAAAAAAGCACAAAAACCTATCAAAATATTATAATAGCTCTGGCAAAAAAAAAAAGAAAAATAAGATAATTATACAAATTGCAAAGCAGAGAGGCACTGTTCAGCTCAGTTCAGGGAAAAATAGCATCTGCGTAACACCACGAAATTGCAAATCTCAGCAGCTATAATGAATTACATTCAGGGAGATAGGGACGAGGTAAATCCTTACATGGTAAATTGTGCAAGGTGCTTTGATGGTCTTTAAAACGAAAAACCTAGAGGCGGAGCCTAACCTGCAACGAAGATGGTCGCATAATTGTGAAGCTCCGCGGCATGGTGCCGTGGCGCCGATATTCAGCACGAGACCAGATAAGGCCCAAACGCCTCCCTGTGACATGGCAAACTCCGACACGGAATCGGAGGACAGCTGGTCCATATCAGAGCGCTTACAGCCTTCCTCCCCAGAAAGTCACACTATGTTAACGTCAGTGTTTTACCGACAACATCAGAAATCATCAGTTGTACATCACAAATACTGTATGCAACATAAACTCTGCCAAAGTGGGCTATTAGATTACCATATTTCCATATATTTCCATTACACTGAAACAATTACCATCTCACTTTATTCCCAGTCTCTACGAATGTGTGTCATTTGTGAGAAAATGCCCTGCGTGGCGTCCTTATATTCGTAGCCCACTGACAGCTCAGACTTTCTTTTTATATTTTTAAAGCAATATTCCAAAGTACTTTCCCACGCTGTGTAAAATGACACAGAGCACTGTGATTGGATGGTTTTCAAGCCATCCAATCACAGTGCTCTGTGTCATTTTACACAGCGTGGGAAAATTCCAAAGAACTTTCACACGCTGTGTAAAATGACAAAGAGCACTCTGATTGGCTTAAACCCACCAATCAGAGTGTTCGTAGCCTAATTGCAGGGCGGGGCAAGACTTTATAAGCCTTCCCCCGCCCTGCGTAGCTCAGTCTTCGCGGAGCCCTCCATGGGTGAAGATGGATTATTTTATTTGCACTCGGGTTTTTTATTTTATTTTAAGTTCGTCGGGTATGATGGCTTTTTATTTGCCCTTTTTTGGGGCTGAAAAATGAAGATTTTAGAAAAAAGAAGACGTCAAATGGTAAGTTTAATTTTTTTTTACAGGTTAGTTATTTTATTCCCCCCTCACTATTTTTAGGGTGAGGGGGGTAGGTAGGGGATAGCTTGATTTGGGTGGGGGGGGGTGACTAGGGGCTTGGGACCCCTAGTCACCTTGATTGGGGGGGAGTCATTTAGGGCCCCCACCCGCCACTCAGGGGTGGGGGCCGGGGGGGAGGACGGTAGGTCCCCCCCATTATTATCTAGGGCCCCCACCCACTGCTCAGGGGTGGGGGCCAGGGGGAGGACAGTAGCCCCCCCCTCTTTATTTAGGGCCCCACCCACCGCTCAGGGGTAGGGGCCTGGGGGGACAGTAGGTCCCCCCCTTATTGTTTTTTATGGCCCCCACCCACCGCTCAGGGGTGGGAGCCGGGGGGGAAGATGGTAGGTCCCCCCCACCATTATTATCTAGGGCCCCCACCCACTGCTCAGGGGTGGGGGCTGGGGGGAGGACAGTATGTCCCCCCCTCTCTTTATTTAGGGCCCCCACCCACCGCTCAGGGGTGGGGGCTGGGGTGGACTGTAGGTCCCCCCCACCATTCTTATCTAGGGCCCACACCCACCGCTCAGGGGTGGGGGCCGGGGGGAGGACAGTAGGTGTCCCCCCTATCTTTATTTAGGGCCCCCACCCACCGCTCAGGGGTGGGGGCCAGGGGGAGGACAGTAGGTCCCCCCCTTATTGTTATTTTGTAGGTCCCCCCCCTTATTTTACGTGCTTTAAAGCACGTTATTCCAAACAATTTAGGAATGTTAGGTGATTTATGCCCTTTATGGATTAAAACCAGACTCTGCATCAACTATGTAATTTTCCATGGGAGTTTTGCCATGGATCCCCCTCCGGCATG
Source organism: Pelobates fuscus (assembly GCF_036172605.1). Taxonomy (NCBI): domain Eukaryota; kingdom Metazoa; phylum Chordata; class Amphibia; order Anura; family Pelobatidae; genus Pelobates; species Pelobates fuscus. Next base: position 40,457,898 of record NC_086320.1, read on the forward strand.
CCACAGTCCAGGTGTTAGTCCTCTTGAAACAACTTTTCCATCACTATTGTGGCCAGAAAGAGTCCATGGGTTTTAAAATTCGCCTGCCTATTGAAGTTTGTGGCGGTTCGCCCGGTTCGCCCGTTTGCAAACATTTGCGGAAGTTCGCGTTTGCCGTTCGCGAACCGAAAATTTTATGCTCGCGACATCACTATTCACCATCCTTGCTGCAAATAATGCATACTTAAATATTATCTGTCAGAGAAGAAAACAAATCTCTATTTTGCAGGCAAGACAGACAAAAGTAATAGAAGCCAAATGGAAGTGATGTAAGGTAGACTAGCAGAGTGCCGCTCCTCTACTCAGTCTGATACACATATATAATTACTTGGCAATATGTGTAGGTAAATCTAAAGCTCATATGAAGTGAAAGCAGATATGTCAAAATAGGGTTCAATAACAACAGGGAATGTGAAAACCATCCTTTAAATCAATACACCAGAATTGTATTAATCTAGGTATTAGAACTAGCTATTATTGCTCTTAGACTGGTCACATTAAACCAATTAGGATTGTTCTTAAACCCTTGTTTATATTACATGCACTGCTATATCCCTGCCTAGTTCTCTTACATATATCAGAAGTTGTGCTAGCTGGGTCCAACACTACAGAAAAGAAATGCGTTGTTTAGTGAACATGTCCCAATATAGCTGATCTATATGAGCTCACTAGCTAACACTACTCAGAGTGCTTAAGTGTCTATCATGCTGAGAAACTATCTATATCATATCCAGTTTGTTAACTTTCCAACCTCTATATTGTGATAAAAAAGCTACCTATCCCATATCCTAATTCTGATAACTCCTAGACACACACTAACCAGGAAACGTGAACAATCGTACTCAACTGCTTTACATAGTGAAAATAAATAAATACATGAAAACACCTAATGCCTGTTTCAGTACTCTTAAAGGGACACTACACGCACCGAAAGCACTTTAGCTTGCTGAAAGTTTTCTATTGCTTCGTTTCCACTGAGCGGTATGGTTCGGGTCGGTACAGTTCAGAAGGGTTAGAATGGTCCAGCCTATTCAGGTGAGTGTTTCCACTGCAAGTCGGATCGCCAGGGATCATGCGGGGTTTAGACCAAATGCCTAGTGTGTCATTTGTCGTGAGCATTGATGTTTTCCTGTCCGCCAATCAATGGATTGTATAGTGTGACGCCCGTAGCTCTGCCCTAACCGTACCGTACCATTTCCTATGGACCTTCATCTGAAGGGGACCCAGGAATGGTGCGGTTTGGTTCGGTTGTATGGGCCACTTTCATAATGGAAACACTCAAAATAGCGTACCAGACCATACCGACTCAAACCAAACCGCTCAGTGGAAATGGGGCATTAGTTAAGAGTGTTTCCTCTTTTTTTCATTATGCAAAAAGTGCAGATTTCAATAGAAATTGACACTTGTATAAAATAACACCCCCTGGCTTTTTAAGCAGACACCAGGTCCTGTTACTTCCTGGTTTGGTTAGCTTAGTTGCACTGAACTCAAGAGACAGAAATTGCTCAGAGCATCTGCCGTGCAAAGACTTCTTATTGAGCTGCATTGGGAAGTCTGTGATTGGACAGCCACAACAATTGTGGGCGTGGTCAGAAGGGGAGGGCTTGCAGAGGCTGCAGGCAAGAGATCTGCAACTTTTGAACAAATTAATATTTAAATGCATGCATGTTTTTATTTGGGAGTATATCTACTAAAAATAGTTTTATTTATTTTGTATTTGGGCAGTAAAGTGTCTCTTGTTTAACAGCACCAGCAGGGAATAAATATATATGAACAATTATTCCACACCAAACCATGCAACATGCTGTACTCGATCCATTCAACGTCATTCAGAGACAAAATGTTAACATCTGGATATTCTTAAATACAGTGAACAATGTAATTGCACTCGGAATGGCCCTTTACACACGTGTATAAATGTTCCCCTTAGTGAATAACCCTGTAAGTGTTCCAAAACATGTCCAAGTGAGACTTCACAAAAGCAGAATTTAAAGGAACACTCCATGCACCATAACCACTACAGTGCTATGTAGTGGTTATGGTGCCGATAGTGCCCTTAATTGTAAGTAATCACAACATTTTAGAATTGTATGACATCTTACATGGGGTCCACCAGGTGCTGCTCCCATCCACATGACATCTGACAGAGAGCTGGTGCTTAGTAGTTTCCACTAGCTCTCCCTCAATAGACCCCGCAGAGCTGAATGCATCAGCTGATCACTCTCAGCCAATGAGCTGAACCCTGCACTGCGAGGCTTATCTTAGAAATAGTGCGGTGCCCAGCTTACTCCAGGCAAAAAGTTGGACCATTCTAAAATGGCACTCTTAGCACCATAACCAGGGGTGTAACCAGGGTTTGGCTGAGTGTGATTCTATATGGGGCTTGCCTGTTTGTGCTTGTGTTGGTTGGCTGGCTGAGTGTGATATGTATGTGCATGTGTGTGGCTGGCTGAGTGTGCTTGTATATGGGTCAGTGCATCCCTTACTCCCCCAGCAAGCGTCCAACTTACACATAAGGTGATGCTGATCACAGGTCACCATAAATAGTCTTCTTAACAAACTACAGGAAGCTTCAGGCTGCCTTAATGAACCATAGAGCTGTAAAGAGTGGTGTGAGGGCAGGGCCGGATTTTCTTATAGGCTAACTAGGCTTCAGCCTAGGGTCTCAAGATCAAGAGGGGCCTACATTCAAATTGTTAGCAAAATTAAAATTACACTATTCTAAAAACAGTGAACACTAAAACACAACCAAAAATAAGGAGAAATTCTACGCATATGGCGTACTAAGGAGGGAGTGGGGGGGTGCGGTCCGCCCCGGGTGCCACTTACTAGGGGGGTGCCCGGGGCAGACTGCAATGCCCCTCCTGCTGCGATCGCCGAGACTGCCGGTCTGCAGCTCCGCAATGTGCAGAGCTGCAGACCATGGATCTCGCGTGCACTGCCCAATCAGAGCGTTGCCGCGGGTTACCATGGCAACGCTCTAAATGGGTCTCGCGAGATCCATGGTCTGCAGCTCTGCAGAGCTGCAGACCGGAAATGAGGGCCACCGGACCACCAGGCAGCCCCCACTGGACCACCAGGGATTTAAGGTAATTTTATTAGTCACTCCCCCCTCCTCATCACTCCCCTCCCTCCCACAATCACCCCCATCCCTCTCACAATCACCCCCCCTCCTCATCACCCCCCTCCCTCTCACAATCACCCCCCCTCTCCTCATCTCGACTTTTTATTTTTTTATTTATTATCCGTGCCACATTTTTTATAAAGGTTAGCACCAATCACAACATTTTTCATTTAACATATTGATATATATCACAGTAATGGGATAAAAATGCAGACAGAAAAAGGTTTCTTTAAAATTCAATGAAGGTCAAAATCTTCTTTTTAAACAAGATACGAGATAAAATGCCAGCATTTCACAAAACTCCTGGAAGTTCAGCTCCAAAGGCGACCTCCTGGATGAGCAGATTAGATGCAGCAGTAAAAATAAATTAAATGAAAAGTAGTAAAATGATAAGAATAAACGAACATACAAATAAAACAAAATATAAAAATATAATTAAAAGTTAAAGTCTTGGTCTCTCCGCCCGACGCGTTTCGTCCTAAATAAGGACTTCCTCAGGGGCAAAATAAAGTGTACTGTATCCTCTCCTCCGTCTGCTTTTTAAATGGTGAAGAAGAAAATGATTCCCGCCATAAACGGACGCAAATCTTGTCAGATCTCCGACATCTGTGTTCATTCGTTGGTTGCTTCCGCGTTCCAAGCCTCATTTTCGGATTTGCGTTCCGGCGGTAAAAGAGTTCCAGTATTGTGTGGCACATTTGCGTTCCACAGGTATAAATGATCAAAATCCCAGTCCATATGAAAATAATAAAGCAAAAAAACATATAATTAAGAGAAAAACCGGTCACAATAATTATAAAGGCTGTTTTAAAAACAACACTATTAGCACAATATATAAAATGTAAATAAAAGAACCCATAGGACTCTTGTGACAAATCTTAAAACACCTTCGTGAAAAAACTGTAAAAAGACAACAATAGATGAGCCCCAAAAGACAAAAAATTGACATGGATATGGGGTATGAAAATTTATAAATATACAAATAGTTTATAAAAAGGTAAAAAAAAAAAAAAAAGGTGTTTTAAGATTTGTCACAAGAGTCCTATGGGTTCTTTTATTTACATTTTATATATTGTGCATTATATATTTGCGCACTTTATGGTGTTTTAAACATTCTACACCATCCTTTTGCTACATTGTTTTATAGATTGTATTTGTCTATACATTGAATTAGAAGACCGAGGGGATCTTCTTACAATCTTATTTGGGTACATTTTATTTTATATTTGTTTACCCACTGGGGCGCACGTGTGTTTTATATATCTTTTCTTGTATTATATCAAAGTAATGATGTATTTTATTGTCTCTCATGTAATTTACAAACGTAAAAATGGGAGGTGAAAGGGCCTCATAAGTGGAATAACCTAGGGCCTCTTTTCATCTAAATCCGACCCTGTGTGAGGGCCACACTGGTATTGGGTTATGAGGTTTCATGTTGGTAGGGAAATTACTGACAGGAAGTATAAAACATACTTGTTTCTGGATTCCAGGTTAGATGACTCCCGTGAACTCCAGACAGATATTTTTTGTTAAACATCTTTCCTTATTTATGTTAGTGAGTTCAAACATTAGTCCCTTATCCTTATAGAAAAGGTCAGGTTTCCTTTTTCCATCAGTTTATACTGTTTATATTTAAGTCTAACATACATTTTTGTGTCTGTAAACAGCAAACAATGTAATTGCCCTTTATATTTTAAAGCTGTTGTAATCAGAATCGCAATGGGTAAGTTAAACAAAAATCACAAGTTACGCATCTGGGAGATGCACTTAGCATTCCAACGTATTGGCAAATAGATCAATATGTAAATATGCTAGGGAACTTAATATATACTAAAACACTCCAGATGTATGGCTTTATTAAAAAAAAGCTAACTGCTCAATTAGCAAATTATATAGTAAAAACCAAAGGAAAAAAAGTTACCTGCGCCCTCTCCCAAATCCCTATGTATATTTAAACAAATGGAGGTTGTTTAGTTACTCCAATGGCCATTAGAGGGAATGTCCACCTGCCACGTCAAGGCAAACCCCCTCAGGTGGGTCCTACGCTGACCCTTCACCTCGCTTCCTTGAGCTTCTGGCAAAGATATCTCTAATGAGACAGAGAGGTCTATTTTTTATATACACCCCTATACTTATTAACCCTTAATAGGGAACACATGGGATGGGCGGCAGAATTCTAACAAAGCTGTGTGATACAAAAGTGAATACAAATACAAAAAAAACAGATCCTGCTCTCAAACTCCCACTACTCTTGGGCAAATTATGCCATTTTAAACTCAGGCAGGTTGAAAAAGGCTACAAAATATCATTTATTTTCTTGCTTCCTGAAAAAGAATGATCCAAAATCCTAAAGTTCCCCAGCTTGATGGGGTACTAGGTTCCCTTTGTCACTTTTTATAAAAGTGCCAATAAAACAGGAACGTTCCAAATGTATTTATTCCTGGCATTGGACTTTTCCTTGAAAATATGTTCAATATTATCGGAACTTTTTCAGTCTCTTGTAAAGAATACTTCCCTTGTTAATCATCCCAGCATAAATGACATGGCTCACTGTGCAGTATTGCGTTTGAAAACATGATTTCAATTAAAAAAAAGTCCATGTTTGACTGCCACCATACAGCACGGGAGCCCCTAATCTCAGGGCAGCTCGAGTTACACTGAATATATTTTTTAATGTGTGTTTTAAAGTCCTAGATATTTATGGGTAAAATTGAAGGTAAAAGTGATCTACGGATACAAATTACATTATTAATTATATACTGGATTATTCAAAACACTTTGAATTCCCTGAAACTCACCAGGATAGGCTAAACCATGTGAGCTATAAGTTATAAAGGAGTAAGTGCTCTTTTTTTCTCTGGGGGGGGTAGGGGTGGTGCTGGGGGTGGTAGGGGTGGTGCTGGGGGGGGGGGTAGGGGTGGTGCTGGGGAGGGTAGGGGTGGTGCTGGGGGGTAGGGGTGGTGCTGGGGGGTAGGGGTGGTGCTGTGGGGTAGGGGTGGTGCTGTGGGGGGTAGGGTGCTGCTGTGAGGGGTAGGGGGGGTGCTGGGGGGGTAGGGTTGGTGCTGTGGTGGGTAGGGTGCTGGGGGGTAGGGTGCTGCTCGGGGGTGGGTAGGGTGCTGTGGTGGGTAGGGGTGAGGCTGTGGTGGGTAGGGGTGGTGCTGGGGGGGTAGGGTGCTGCTGGGGGGTGGTGCTGCTGGGGGGAGGGGTGGTGCTGTAGGGGTGGTGCTGTGGTGGGTAGGGTGCTGTGGTGGGTAGGGGTGGTGCTGGGGGGGTAGGGTGCTGCTGGGGGGGTAGGGTGGTGCTGTGGTGGGTAGGGTGCTGTGGTGGGTAGGGGTGGTGCTGGGGGGTGGGGTGCTGCAGGGGGGGTAAGGGTACTTCTGGGGGGGTAGGGGTGGTGCTGTGGTGGGTAGGGTGCTGTGGTGGGTAGGTATGGTGCTGTGGTGCTGTGGTGTGTTAGTATCCCACCCCCTCCTTCTTACCTTCAATGAAGTGTGGGGGGGGGCACAGCCATCCCTGGTGGTCCGGTGGTGGTAAGTACTGCAGGGGGAGGGATCTGTGTAGCAGCTCCCCCTGTCCTCCCGCGCGATGCTGTGTGGAGCGTTGCCATGGTAACGCTCGGCAACGCTCCACACAGCATCGCGCGGGAGGACAGGGGGAGCTGCTACACAGATCCCTCCCCCTGCCTCCCGACCCGGAAGCAGAATAGGCGCCTGCCGTTTCGGGCAGGCAGGCGCCTATTCTGCAGTGATGGCGGACCTGTGGCCGCGTGCCCACAGAGAGGGCTCGGCGTGCCACCTGTGGCACGCGTGCCATAGGTTCGCCATCACTGCTCTAGAGGCTGGATTAACCATCAGTGTAAACATAGCAGTTTCTCTGAAACTGCTATGTTTATAAAAAAAAAAAAAGGTTAATCCTAGATGGACCAGGCACCCAGACCACATCATTAAGCTGAAGTGGTCTGGGTGCCTATAGTGGTCCTTTAAGTATCTAAAAGGCATAGCACACTTTTTTATATATATATATTTTTATTTTAGGTGTTTTTTTTTTTAGCTGTTTTCACTTGTATAAGTGCTGCTTACCTTATAAATACTTTGAATGTTTTTTTTTTTAAGTTTTTTTTCACTATATAAAATTGTGTTCACAGCGCTTTTTTACTTTATTTCTTTAGTACTTTTGTAATATTAAATGTATGCTTACTAATGAAAAAAGCCTGATTAACAAAATGGGGAAACTATAGGCAATAGCATACACTAAGCAATATGACATAATAGGCATAACAGAAACATGGTGGGATGAGACACATGACTGGGCAGTTAACTTAAATGGAACAACAACATGGGGGGGAGCTTTTTTTATCCATAGAAAGGTAAATGAGAGGTTAACCCTTAGTTTAATAAATTTAGAGAAACGAGAAAAAAATGCCCTATCTAAACAGGTTCCTTATGAGGTTTAACCCCTTAACACCGCAGCCAAATGTACAAGTTGTGAACGAAACAAAACGTAAACAAAACCTGGCATTTGCGCTATATGTCTGTCCAACCGTAATTCACCTCTTTCATATTAAATGCACCCCCCCTTATTATATATCATTTTATTCAGGGGAAACAGGGCTTTCATTTAATATCAAATATTTAGCTATGAAACATAATTTAATATGAAAAAAATGGGAGAAAATAAGATTTTTTTTGATTTTTTTCGTTCTTCATGACATTTTAACTGTCAATGTCATAATACTGTTTGCTTTTACTGCAATAAAATACACATATTTGTATTCAGCAAAGTCTCACGTGTAAAACAGTACCCCCTATGTACAGGTTTTATGGTGTTTTGGGAAGTTACAGGGTCAAATATAGCGTGTTACATTTGAAATTGAAATTCGCCAGATTGGTTACGTTGCCTTTGAGACTGTATAGTAGCCCAGGAAATAAATTTACACCCATAATGGCATACCATTTGCAATAGTAGACGACCCAAGGTATTGCAAATAAGCGATGTCCAGTCTTTTTTAGTAGCCATTTGGTCACAAACACTGTCCAAAGTTAGCGTTTGTATTTGTTTGTGTGTGAAAAATGCAAAAAACGCCAATTTTGGCCAGTGTTTGTGACTAAGTGGCTACTAAAAAAGACTGGACATACCCCATTTGCAATACCTTTGGTTGTCTACTATTGCAAATGGTATGCCATCATAGGGGTAATTTTCATTCTTGGGCTACCATAGGGTCATAAAGGCAACGTAAGCAATCTGGCGAATTTTAATGTGAAAAAAATTAAACACAAGCCTTATATTTGACGCTGTAATTTTTGAAAACACCATAAAACCTGTACATGAGGGGTACTGTTGTACTCAGGAGACTTCGCTGAACACAAATATTTGTGTTTCAAAACAGTAAAAAGTATTGCAGCAATAATATCGTCCCTGTAAGTGCTGTTTGTGCGTGAAAAATGCAAAAAACGTCACTTTTACTGGCGATATCATGGTTGTAATACATTTTACTGTTTTGAAACACTAATATTTGTGTTCAGCGAAGTCTCCCGAGTAAAACAGTACCCCCCATGTACAGGTTTTATGGTGTCTTGGAAAGTTATAGGGTTAAATATAGTGCTAGCAAATTAAATTCCCTATACTTTCGGCATGGGTGGTCAGGCAGGTCCCGCTAATTGTAATTAATTAGGATACCTAATTATGTAAAATTATTACATAAATATATGTGTAGAATTAATATATGTATATATATACATATGTGTATATATACGTATATATATATATATATATTTTTTTAATATTTTTATTTATATATAGGTATATATATAGTGATATATACGTATATATTTATGTATATAGATATATATATTATTTCGTTATAAGTGTATTTTGATATAAATATATATATATTAATATCAGAATACAGTTAGAACGAAATAAAACACATCTATATATTTTTTAATATTTTATTTTTAATTATTTTTTTTATTTATTTTTTTTACGTATTTACATATTAATTTTTTTTATATTATTTATAAATATATATATAACAATAATTATATATATATTTAATCAGTATCAGTCTACGTGTAATTTGATATTAATATATATATATAATTATATATATATTAATATTAAAATACACCTAGACGGTGTATGTGTATGTGTGTATATGTGTATATATATACTTAGATCATATATATATAATATATATATATGATCTAAGTATATAATTTATTTATTTTTACACTGTTTTAAAAATTTTTTATTTGATTTTCAGCCAGCAGGGGGACCAACTGTCATTACAGTTGGTCCCCCTGCTGGCAATGCAGCAGGCAGCTATACCGGCCATGTGATTGTGAGGTCCTCGCAAGGACCTCACTCTCACATGGCCGGGAGGGCTCCTGGAGGGCGGACGTGCCGCGGGGGGCTCCCTGGGAGTCCCCCGAACCGCGATCGCCGGCGTGGGACCGCCAGCGACCGGGTAAGTTACTAAAAACCGGAGGGCGTACTATTACGTCCGGCGGCGTTTAGAGCCGCTTTTAAAAGGACGTAATAGTACGCCCTCCGGTCTTAAGGGGTTAAACATACACTTTAATATGATTGATAAAACATAACATTTAATCAAAATTCTATTAAAAAGGTATACAAAAATATATAATCAAAAACTGAAAAAATTATAAGAAAATAAGGAAAAGAACGAAGGGAGAAACTAGGGATATTTACAAAATACACTACAATTCACATGTATGTAGATTGGCCAGTTTTACATTAACATACTCCTACTATTGGGTATCTGTTCAACACTTATAGTCAAATTAGTAGTGAAACCTCTTAACAGTAACAGAGTATCTGCAAATGCAGCAATTCCCTGAGAATCACATTGAGTGAAATGATTGTATCAATTTATCAGCTGAGGTTTGTAACTAGCAGGAATACGCCCAAAGGGAAGATATTGTGCTTCCTACTAATGTGCCTTTCTTATGTATCCAATGCAAAAATTGTGATCTGGAATTAGATCTGGAATTAGAGGTAGAGAAATTCTAATATAATAGCTTTTTAATAATGGAGCTTAAGTAGCACTAGTCTATACTGTGCCTTCGTGGGCACCTAATCTTCAAGGTAAACGAGCTAGCTCTATCTTATTATGTTCCATGAAAACGGCTCAGTGCTCCCATTCAGCAAACGATCAGTATAAATATATGTTAGGTATTTGATTGAATATAGATATTACTTGGCTATCGCTTCCAGAGGTATAACCTCTGCACACCCATAAGAACCGTATTGTAAGACAGAACCGTAAGCCGTGCCCCGACATGTGTTTCGCCAGGCAGGCTCTTCAGGAGGAAATGAAGCAAGTCCCTGAGCAGTTTAATTTATCAAATGAGATGCATGCCCAATATTCCTTTACACCAATAAGATAGTCCTGTCAGGTAACTGGCATTACATATAACCAGTGAAAAGCCTCATAGAGAGAATCGGTTAATTGAGCGATTATTAACCCTTGCATTACATTTAGTACATTGGATTAACCCATGCATCAACATTAGTTAGGTGAAACTAGCTGATAACAGACTGAATGATTTACACTATCGATTAGCTCAGGTTAGTTTTATTTTATTATTTATTTTGCAATATATATTTTATTTTTGCTGTAGGATTATATATACATTAATGGGTGTAATCTTTGGAATTTTTAATTTTCATACCGACGGGCGTCTGTGCTACATCAGTTAAAGTAGCACCAACCAATAATCCATTTACAATATCATTCCTCGATTAAATAGCAAATCAATAGAGGGTCAATCACATGAACCTGCTATCATTGGGTCCCACAGTTTTGAAGGTACATATACAATAAAAAAATTATTGGTAATTATCAATATAACAGATTCTGTCAGTTTATTAGCATTCTAGAAGACGAACGGATCTAAAGTTCTCCTATCCGTTAATTTTCGGCACAGGAGCAAGGTACAGTCTGGCAAAAAATGAATTGCAGGAAAAATCCCCTATATCTATATTACAGATAATTCTATGTAATGGATATATCAGTAAAAGATTTTGACTAAATATGCTGGTGTAATGAATACATTACAGATACTGATGATAAGGGTGTGAATTTAACGTAAAATGGTCAAGGAGATAAATGCGGGCATGAACCCAATGAAATATTTGAAATGAACTTAGAGAAAAGATCCCTGACCAATGTAATGTCAATAAAGTACTGTTCAAACGTCTAAAATGTCACTATTAATTATGTCAATTTAAAAGAATAATGTTAATAACTAGTGTGAGTCATGGACACAATAGGTATATGTGTCCATAGTGGATCAAATTAGAAAGGACACTTGGCTGGATCTGGTTATAAGAAACAATGTTGATCTTTTGACCAACATTCAAGTAGGGGAGCATTTAGGAAATAGTGATCACAATATGGTGTTTTGAAATAAATATAAAAAAGCAAAAGCACATAAGATATACTGAACCATATATTTAAACATTTTTTTTAATAAGATTAGAGCAGCTCTACAACATATTGACTGGCATAAATTCCTTAGTGAAAAGAACACAGAGGTTAAATGGAATATCTTGCAACACGTATTAGAAGGTACATTTCTCAGTATGTACCATTGGGTTAAAAATCTAAAAGAAACAAATTAAAACAAATGTGGCTTAGTCGGGAAGTAAAACAAGAGATTTAAAATAAGAAAAGGGCATTTGATTCAGAGAAATCAGAGGCATCTTATATCAGATATAAGGAAGCCAATAATGCTTGCAAAAAGGCAATTAAAAAGACTAAACTAGAAAATGAGAAATTGATAGCTATGTATGTACGTAGTGGGGAATTACGATGCAACATAAACATAACTAACCCCATTCAACCCCCCAATAACGACAGACAACGTAGTATGGATGAACAGCACAGCATTTATTATAACATAAATAAATTACTGTATAACACATCCATAACTTCATATATTAAACTCTTCTTCTGTAACAAAATTGTTAGAAATAAATAATCATAAATTAACATATATATATATATATATATATATATATATATATATATATATATATATATAACTCAACATACAGTGCTATACAGAGACCCAACCGTCCTTGCCAATAAACCTACAGTGGTTCCTAAACAGCACTGCCTCTCACCTCCCCCTTGTCATAAAAACATATCATTCCAATGCCCGCCATCAGCCGACCTTATCCAAGCTCGATGGGCACGAGACCTCAGGCAACCTAATGTTAAACCTTTGAAGCAGGGGAGGTTGAGACCTGCAAACATAATGAACTTACTCCATACTTAAACATAACCAAACTTAATTGGCAAGGACATACCCCCGCCCCCAGACCCGCTGCTTTACCAATAAATCAGCGGGGAACCCCACCAAAACCACCCATGGCCTGTTCCACCGCCTCCTGCAGGGCGGGATTAAAAAGGTCAAGCCCGACCTCTGTTAGGTGTACACCATCCCCACGAAAAAAATGAGCCGCCTCCCGCTCAAAAACCCTATGGCGGACCGGGAGCCCCCGAACCCCCAAAACAAACTGGGAAACCCGCCTGTTTAATTTGCGTCGGCAATGCTCCATGGCACTCTAACTCCTGGCACCACGCTAATAGTTGCGGGCAATAACTTCAGACCAGATCATGCGCACGCCGGGGAACAAAATCAAAGTGCGGGCCAAGTCCCGCTTCATTGCCGAGATCAAATCCCAAATGGGTACTGAACCCAGATCATTCCCCCCCAGGTGGATCACCAGGACACTCGGCGCCCCCAAGAGATGGGACAGCTGCACTAACTCGGGGAGGAGCCGTGACCACCTCATACCCCTCGCACCGAGCCATCGAACTTCCGCTTCGGAAGGCGTGAAACCCAACCTCTCACCTCCAGGCCGAACCAGCGCACGCTGCCCAGCCCAGTAAACATAAGAGTGGCTGACAATCCAGATCCTGGGGGGAACCGAAACTGTGGAAAGAACTACCCCTCAATAAACCGGCCGGACGAACATAGGAAACATAACGCCTCGAGTCCCACCTACCAATCCTCTGAACCACCTGCGCTGGCATGCCAAGCCGAGAGGCCTCGGTCGCCGCCCCAATACGGAAGGAATGGCCCCCGAACTCCCTGCTATCCAATCCCACTGCTTCCAGCTCTAAACGAAACACTCTAACAAACTGGAAATGGGAAAGGAAACTCCCATCCCCATGCACCAGGAGTGGCAGCGCAGGAGAAGAGCGCACAGAACAATATTCCCTAAAGAACCAAACAGGACAAATGCCGGAACCCGGCACAGCCCCCAACCGGACCCATTTACCCCTACCCAAGACATCCGTCTTAGAGCGGCGGATCCTGAACGGGATCCGATTAGTGGCGCACGAAATGTCGCCAAATAGCAACCCCCCTACCTGCCGCCGGCTGGGGCATACCAGCTCCCCAATCCGCATGGCGCCGAAGAATGCCAGGGAAAAGGCAAGGCGAAACAGCCAAACCTCGAAATCCAAATGGCAAACCCCGTGCAACACCTCACACAAAGCAGTTAGGAGCGTGCCCGAGACAGGACGCCTCGAGTCTGGCACAGACACCCTCCCCCGCCTCAAACCCTTCTGTGCATGACGTACAATGAACGCCTTGGTAGCGTCCTCCCAACCCCGTAACTTAAACAGGAAGCTGAGTCCTGCCAAGCGTGCCGAAATGGCCGAGGGAGACAATCCCGCGGCCTCCTAGTCCCCTGAGAGCAGAACCAAACCCTGGAGACGAGAGGACAAGTCCCTGAAGCCCCCGCAGGACCCCGCCCACCCACCCCATTCCCTCCAAACCTTATTATAGCGGTCCCATGTGGCCGCAGTGACCGACCCACGGACCAACTCCATCAGTCTGTCAGACCCAAGGACCACATCTCTGTCGGACACGGGACACCCTCCTGTTCGGCCTGTGGAGCCACCACCCGAAACACGTCCCACTGTGAACGAGAGAGAGCATCACGCACATTACGCACACCCGGGATGTGCACAGCCCTACAATACACATTCAGCTCCAGACAGCGCAACACTAGGCACCGGAGCAAGTGAACCGCGGGGGGGGGGGGAGGGAGAAGCAGACAGCTGGTTAATAGCCTGCACTACACCCAAAGTGTCACAATGGAAGACCACCAGCAGGGAACCCCATACCTCCAAAGCTACCAAAATAGGGAAGAGCTCCAGAAATGCCAGATTCCGAGTGAGCTCCGGCCAAGAGTCAGCGCACCATTTGGGCCTAGAATGGCTCCAAAGCCGGCCGAACCCGCCGCATCTGTAAACAAATGGAGGTCCGCATTAGAGACCTCCGGGGCCTGCCAGTAAGACCTGCCATTATAGGAGGCCAAAAAGGAATCCCAGACGGCCAAGTCAGCCCGTAAGGGCCGGGTAAGCCGGGTAAAATGTTGCGGATGAACGACCCCCGACGTCGCCGCCGCCGCCAAGCGCCTATTAAAGATACGCCCCATTGGCAAGATCCGACAGGCAAAATTGAACTTCCCCAGCAAAGACTGCAGGCAGCGCAGCTGGATGTTGGAAATTTAATGGCTGTCTCAGCAGCAGCCCTGAGGGAAGCCAGGATCGCCTCAATATCCATCCCTCAAGCTGTGGAGACTAAAGGTCCAGGCAAACAGGAGCTGGAGACAGACAGCTGTTTGCTGGCCCGAATCCCAAGTGGCACTGAGGTAAGACCTCCCCCCTACTAGCTCACATAGCCCTACCCCACCCACACACACTTCCAAAGACACTCCCACGCATCTATCCCCACACTCCTACATGTGCCCTTGTCTGCTTAGCTGCGCTATCTCCCCAGGGCCTAAGAAAGTAAAACCAACCCCCAATTTTTTTTTTCAAGTGCATCAATTATAAAAAAACAAAAAATGAAAGTGTAAGTACACTGGAAATATAGAATGAAGACCAGGAAAAGTAAAATAACTATTTTTCTTCAATATATATTAAAGAGGATCCTATGGCAAGATATATGAAAATGACTGCTGCAAAAAAACTTGCAGATAACTTGTGATTGGATAACTCAAGACATGGTGCTACAGAAGTTAAGAAAAATGAATATAAATAAAGCTCCGGGGCCTGACAGTATTCACCCACGAGTACTTAAGGAGCTAAGTGTGGATATAAGTGAACCTCTTTATGTAATCTTTCCAGATTCTTTTCTTTCAGGAATTGTACCGGAGGATTGGAGGAAGGTAGATATCATTCCTATATTTAAAAAGGGTTCAAAATCATTGCCTGGAAATTATAGACCTGTGAGCTTAACATCTGTGACTGGGAAAGTATTTGAAGGGCAATAAAGGAATAATATTCAGGACATTTTTGGGAAGAAATTATACACTGGCAGACATAATGACACACACACATACACTGAAAGACATACTGATAGTCACATACACTGACACACACACATACAAAATTTATATTTGTAAACCCACCCTCCAGTTTCCACTTACCTTTTGCTGGAGGGTGGCTTACCTGGGGTCCAGTGTGGTGCCTGAGGTTGTTAGGAGTAAGGGTCTGGCTGTCCAGCCACCCTCCTCATTGCCTTCTCATCCCTCATTCCCTGTGGCTCTGTGGTTTTTCTGGGAGGAAAAGACTAGCATCCGTCACTTCCTCCCAGGACTGCCAAAAAGCAAGGTGGTCCAGTTGCGCTGTTAAAGGGCCACAGCACCTGACCTGGCCCTTTAACGTGTTGCCCTAGGGGGATGGGCCTACATAGTATGTGGGCCCCCAGCTGCACAGGTGGGCCCATGGAGGATAAAGAGATTAGTGAGGGCAGCGTGGCCCATGGGGCTGCTGCCCTGGGCCCCTAGAAGTTACTAGGCCTGCGACAGCTGCTCCATTTGCCTCACGTTTAAGACGGCCCTGAATTTACAGTATTGCATAGCTCCTGAAAAGTGGTGCTGGTGGAGCAAACAAAATTGTTGTTTATGCTATATCAGTAGATATCTTATATACAAGAGATGTGAAGTTAAAAGGGGAGAAATATATACATATAATGATATAGAGAAAAATAAAAAAAAAAGCCATGGTTGTAATTTTAGTTTATTACAAGGTATGTATTCCAGGGGGCACAGCTAAAGAAAAGGCTTAGATTTAATCATGACCAGGTTGTTTTAAGATGATGTTTGTTAGAAGACACGTCATGAGCTTCCAGAGGAGGATAATGGTGGAATTGCTGAAGGAAGGCAAAATAGAAGTTCACCGGAACAAAAAGAGTGCCGAGTTTAGAATTAATGGAAATATTTAGATGAATATGATTAATGTAACATACAGAATGACGTGTAAACGTTGATGAACAGCATGGACAGGCAAGTAAAAAGCAAAGGCAAATAGATATTATAAGATAAAGAATACATTATATTACATACTCTTAGGACATTTACTGGTGTGTACATGTACTTTAGACGTGTAGGTACTGCTGTTTAAATGTGAACACCCGAGGGGTGGCTTCTTATCAATTTGCTGTATACGCACTCAAAAAGATTCCCCGAGATTCAGTTTTACTACAAAGCCACCAAAGTTGGCCTCGTGGATAGGAAGATAAATGGGCTGGAGTGTTTGGTTAGGATAGAAGATGGTTCAGATGTATGAGATGGAAAGAAATAGAACTTTAAAAAAGCCTTTGTATGTTTGAAAATCTGAGTCTGTTATCTTTTTGATTCTTGTTAAGTTGTACATACAGTCATGGAAAAAAGAAAATACAACCTCTTCAAATTCTAAGGTATTACATATCAGGACATAACAATCATCTGTTCCTTGGCAGCAGTGGCGTACATACCGGGGTCGCGGCTGCGACCGGGCCCGGCCCACCAGGGGGCCTGGCCGCCCTGCAACCCAGTATGTATGCCAGTGTGGTCAGCCTCTTCTCCTGGGGGGCCCAGGAGCCGGCCACCTCAGGGTCCCCCGAGGCTGGCCCTGGTGTCACCGGCCGGCCGGTCCTGCGGGCGCACAAGGGAGCACTCTCCTCTGTGTGCTCCCTCTTCAGCTCCCTCGCGCACCGCACTGATACCGGAGCTGGAAGATGATGTCATCTTCCGGCTCCGGCATCAGTACGCGGCGCGCAAGGGAGCTGAACAGGACCACTGGACCCCAGGGAATCCCCTCAGCACTCCAAAAGGTAAGGAGGCTGGGGGGCTTAAATAAAAAAAAAACCATGTGTGTGTGTTAGTGTGTGTTTGTGTTAGTGTGTGTGTGTTAGAGTGTGTGTCTGCTAGTGAGTGTGTCTGCTAGTGAGTGTGTTACTGTGTGTGTCTGTTACTGAGTATGTTTGTGTGTGTCTGTTAGTGAGAGTGTATGTTTTGTAAGTGACTGTGTATGTATGTCTGTCGCTGAGTGTGTCTATGTCAGTAAATGTGTGCGTCTGTTAGCTAGTGTGTATGCGTCTGTTTGTGACACTGTGTGTGTGTGACTTCAGCACTTATATTTCTCCAGCGCCGGACTCCCTTGGCGCTGGGGATCCCTCCGCCTCTCAGCTCTTCTGAAGACTTCTGGAACAATGTCCTTTGGACAGACAAGATCAAAGTGGAGATGTTTGGCCACAATGCACAGTGCCATGTTTGCACAGCATATCAGTACAAAAAACTTGTACCAACTGTAAAGCACAATGGTGGAGAAGTGATGCTTTGGGCTTGCTTTGCAGAAACAGGACCTGCAAACCTTGCAGTCATTAAGTCGACCATGAACTCTTCTATATAACAAAGTATTGTAGAGTCAAATGTGAGGCCATCTACCTGACAGCTAAAGCATGGTCGAATTAGGTCATGCAACAGGACAATGATCCCAAGCACACCAGCAAACATACAAAAGAATGGCTGAAAAAGAAAAGAATCCGAGTGTTGAAATGGCCCAGTCAAATTCCAGACCTCAACCCGATTGAAATGCTCTGGCAGGACCTTAAGAGATATGCACAGCAAAATGCCAGCAAACCTCAATGAACTGAAGCAACGTTGTTGGCCAAGATTCCTCCACAACGATGTGAGAGACTGGTAAAGTTATATAGATAATGATTACGTCAAAGTTATTTCTGCTAAAGGTTGTTCTACAAGCTATTGAATCATAAGTTGTACTTCGTTTTTCATACAGGGCTTCTCCATTTTGGTTTTAATTTTGTTAAATAAATCATGGCACGGTGTAATATGTCTTGGGCTGTTATTCATCTGAGGTTGCATTTACCTAATTTTAAGACCTGCTAAGGAACATATGATTGTTATTAAGTCCTGATATGTAAAATCTTAGCATTCAATGAGGGTGTACTTTCTTTTTCCCATGACTGTAGTTTATAGGAATTACATTGTATATTTGAATGCAGTATTCAGAGTGCTATCTAGGAAGGCAAATACATACTAATTTATCTGGATATTTCTTCATTTATGAGGGAAGATAGGGATATACAAGCAGAAACCCAAATCATGTAATATTTGAATTTATATACAATACAACTACACAAATGAAACAAGTCAACTCACAATGGGTACCATTTCCTTTTAAGGAAAACAATGGGAAAATATTCTTGATAATGAGCCACTCACAAAATATTCTATGTTTCAGAGATTAGGAAACCACCTTCTAGTTTTGCATAATTTACACAAATATTTGTTTTAAATCATTATCAGTATATTCAGTAATTTCCCTGGTGAATAAGAATTGTTATATGTCAGAACATTGCAGGAAAAACAAATCTAGCACTAAGTTGAAGCAATTTACGTTATTGGATTCCAGGAAAGCTCCATGACCAGTCAAGTGTCAATAGCATTAGATCAACAAAATGGAAAGATAATTAAAATAATATGGACTACTTGACCTTTGATTATAAATTGCAGATGACAAATAGTTTTTAAAGTATGCAAACTCCCGGAAACTGTGTTTATTTATCTTTCAGTTAAATGGGAAGATGAACAAGTCTTTAGTAACCCATTTTCTGAACAATAGATACAACTGTGAAATCTTACCTTACTCCATAAAAGAAGTCTTATGGTTGCCCCCTGCTCTTCGGCCGTGGATGGCGAACATGTATCCAACCACCAAAGCCACTATTAAGGGTTGGAGAGTGTTATACACCAAGATTAACCCTTCCACTACCTGGTCCAGAGCTACCCCCTTATCAGTGTGGCGTTTTGCATTACCTGACTTAGATGTGGAATATTGGCTTTCCCACTCTGTCATACATATTAATGATTAATTTGTGTCCAATTCCTTTTTATCTTTTGACCAGGTACAGGCCAAATTTGCCTAGACGCCTCTGTTGCCCCTATGCATAGACAAATGGTAAATTTGCTTAGTAAACACTTTAACCTCTCGGATTGAGATCTTGGAGAACGTAAAGTAAACATGTCTAATCTACAAAAGAGATATCTCTGTGCTATGCTTATTTTGCTGGTCCAAAATTGGAATATATGACAAAGTGGGAAAGACAACTGAATATTAATTTATTATTGAAGAGTGGCATGGGCTTCTATTGGCACTAAGAAGCATAACGCAGTCTGTGGCGCTTTTAGAATCCCATTACAAACTCATATTTAGATGGTACCTTACGCCTTCCAAATTATTTACGTTAGCCTTATCCCCTACTAATACATGCTGGAGAGAGTGCAGACCAGTAGGCACAGTAGTCTCCTGTGCTAGGGGCCCCTTCTTCAGTATACTAGACAGAAAGCTGCTTTGCCACCGAACCACCATTGAATCTAGAGCTCCGCCACCCCTCCCACCCCCACACCACAGTCCCTTTCCATCCCCACAACAGACACACACTGCATCCACTACACACACACTGCATCCACTTCACAGTCTGCATCCACTTCACAGACTGCTTCCACTTTACTCATCCTTGTGGATAGGCTCGGGGCAATCCATAGGGGCACAGGCCTTGAGTTGTGTAACAGTGATGGCACCCCTGAACCCAGGTGTTGTTCGCAGGCCTGCTTACAGCTCAGAGTTACACTGATGAAAGGACACATCATCAAATTTTCACCTCTCATTATTTTGAAACTTTAGCGCAATTAATGAAAAGTAATGATTTTTTTTATCTGGCTTTTCAATTATTCTAAGTCAGATTCTACTGTTACGGTTATTTGACCCACTGCTGCTTAAATAATTGTAGAGCCTGATCCAACATGGCTGCTCAGCCAGATAAAAAAAAGTAAAAAAAAAAAAAAAAAAATTCAATATACGTCTTAAAAAAAAAAATTCTCATTCATTAAATGTAATACACTTTTAAAAAATAGAATGTAATATTTGCTGCCAATTGTTCTTTGTGTTAATGATATTGTAGCTCCACAAATTACATGAATAAGTGAAACACATTATTTGGATTTCTTTCCATTTACTATCATTTCGACAATAAGTATGACAACAGAACTCCTCATAATTTTTAATATACAAATGAACAGGTCCTAAAAAAACAAAGAATTAAAAGAGATATTGATTACTATTGTCAACTTTTCAATCATAAAAGAGGAGAAATCACCCAGACTCACACAGATGGTTGATGATGCGAAGACATTATAAAGAGATTATAACCAACACAGCCTGCGCACTGTCAGAATCCCACAAATTAATTTGGAGTTCTGTTGGCGACTGAGAGAGTTCTCTAGGTCACTTCAAAGGGAAAATCCAAGCTTATTATCAGCAGGATCAGACTTTACTGGTGATGTTTCCACTAAGCTATTCTCACAGTTTTATCTTTCAATTTCTTGTCATTGTTTGTTTTGTACTAAATCTCTGGATTTAATCTCCCCCCCCTCTACCCACTGACATTAATGGAGGAAGTAAGCTTCGCGCAGGGTTATGAACCAAGCAGAAAATAGCCCTCTGTGGGTACAGAGCTAGTAGAGTGTGCTCACGCTGCACAAGGACTTGGATGAATGGGAATGCTATCAGTGGGAGTGGAGTGTAAGGACTTTTAGCACAAAATGAAAAAAAATGACAAGAAATAGAAAGGTAAGATTGCCGAGAAAGCGCTCACCATAATCCCTGCAATAAGCTGCAGTGTTTATGATAGTTGGAAGACCTACAAAAATTTAACACTTGTGGACATATTTTACAGGAGAAAAAATGTTGAATGAATTTAATATGTTAATAAGATTTAGAGATCACATTAAAGGCAATGCAGAGAATCACCTTAAATCTGATAAGAAGGCATTTGATACCAGGAATCCATAGAATATGACAACAAAGTATCATATTCATACAGTAAGGCTGGGCACATATCTAACACTCCACAAAGTAGAAGAGGAGTATACGATTGGGTGGGCGGTATGAAGGTGGGCTTATAAAGGAGCTGCACTGGCATTACAATGCCATTATCAATGACGCTATTTATTATGACGTAGATGTAGTAGTAGGGATAGTTAGGGAGCTTAGGGTTAGGAAAGTCTGGAGGACTTAGAATTAGACCAGCTTGGAGATTTCAGTAGGTAGGATTCATAAGATTGATAGCTGACATCATCTTGAAGATAGGTACCCTTTAACAGTAAATAGCCCTTGACCCTATACTTCCTGACACTAAAGATATTAAAACATTTCTACAGCGGGGGTGGGGCCTGACCACCGAGCAGATGCTAGTTAGAACAGCTCCTGCTCTTCAAAGCAAATATAGCCAACAAAAAAAGCAAAAATCGCTTTCAGATGAGAGGCTATACCGATGGTGGAACTGAAAATGCAGACTTATCTGCAGGATTCACCTGAGCGACCTCAGCGGCCTACAATCATGTTTGGCACAGGGGAGACAGTCACTCTCCCGCTAACACACAAGGCTGCTAACTCGAATATGGGCCCTCGCCCCCTATGGACCGGTGGGGGTTATCCCAGTCCCATGCCAACAGAGATTGCCTAACTCTAAAATGGCGGCTACCACAAATGGGCCTACCCAAGCAGCACAGCCGGGCTCTGATCTTCAACAGCAGATTTATATTTTTGCAGCGTTCTGGCTCCGCGTGGCAGAGAGACAGAGGAGCTCTCCCCAATGCCAACAGAGTTACTCACCTTCTGTTGATTGTGAGGGAGTCCCTGCCACACTACTGACAGCTGACGCACCAGGCAGTCAATACGTAGGGAAGTGGCCATCCGCATCGGAGGTGGAAGATCCCACTGTATTGCACAGTGCTCCTGCACAAGAGCTGGAGGCTATGGCCAACCACCAAGCCAAAGTCTATCAACCTGACCTACACTCACCACCAGTCATCTCATCTGATTGTGAAGTCGAGTCGACATGGCCCAGAGTGTTCCAGCAGGAGTACATGCCGCCTGTATTACCGGACACTGTCCTGGTCCCGGCCAATGGACTCTCACACAAGGCTCCAACGGCTCTGCAGAACAGGCATCGGCTGATCCCAAGACTAATAACTTACTTTCTTTTATCTTTACACTGTCTCCCGCCTGTGCTGAGGATGGCTCCTCTGCTTCTACACTAATTTGTTTCCAAGATTGATAAGCATGTTATCTTAACGCTTTGTTACCAGTGCTTACACGTATCTAGCATACGTTATCTTGGTACTCCATAATTGTACACAATATGCCTGGATTGCATTAGGAGCCTTACAATTTACCGTGCATCCAGCATTCAAGTGTGAAGACCTAGCCTGTTGTAAAGCACACACAGCACCCCTAACCTCCCCCCCACACACAGCACCCCTAACCTCCCCCCCACACACAGCACCCCTAACCTTCCCCCCACACACAGCACCCCTAACCTCCCCACACACACACAGCACCCCTAACCTCCCACACACACAGCACCCCTAATCCCCCCACACACAGCACCCCTCACACACACACACACACACACAGCAACCCACACACTCACACACACAGCACCCCCCACACACACAGCACTCCACGCCCGTACACACAAACACATACACTGCACCCCTCAATGCAGTATGTGTGTGTGTGTGTATTGAGCAGTCTTTATGTATTCAGCAGTGTGTGTATGTGTGTGTGTATTCAGCAGGCTGTGTGTACTCAGCAGTGTGTGTGTATTCAGCAGACTGTGTGTATGTATTCAGCAGACTGTGTGTATGTATTCAGCAGTCTGTGTGTGTACTAAACAGTTTGTCTCTGTGTGTATTCAGCAGCGTATGTATTCAGCAGTGTGTGTGTATTCAGCGGACTGTGTGTATGTATTTAGCAGTCTGTCTGTGTGCGTGTGTATTTAGTAGTCTGTCTGTGTGTATGTATTAAGCAGTCAATGTGTGAATGTGTTCAGCAGTGTGTGTGTATGTATTGCATTTGTTGGAGATACTAATAAATATAAGCTTAATTTTATCTATTTATATAATTATTTAAAATTTGTATAATTGAACTCTCTGTTGTGTACTTCTTTTAAAACAAAAGATGTTAATTAGTTCGCACAACTGTACGAGTTGATTTTTCTAAACTTAAACCTCAGTATTGAGGTTTAATTGCAGTGTTGACCCTTTGAGGAAAAAAAAGTTGACATGTATTGCGGTTTGGGCACTCGGGCTCAAAAAGGTTCGCCATCACTGTACTATGCTTTCTCGTTTCTTTCTATTATAAAAATGTGCACGGTTTCTATATGTCATGCTTTTATGTCTCACTATTTGCCATTGAATAACTTGTGTATGCGGTCGTGGCATAACTAGTACGTATTTAATTACTTATGTGCACTGAAAAATAAAGAATTTAAAATATATATATATATTTTTTTAAACTTGACAATAAGAAGATTGTGAGTGCAGCCATATATTTTTACACACATTATATGAATGCCAAGAACCAGCACCGGGCACATTGAATATGGTTTAAAGACTGAGCGCAAGGACATTATCTAGATCTATGAAAAATATGATATAAATATCTTGTCATAAATATTCAAAAAATGTGCTACAAAATTTTTTCAAAAATTCTACAGCTTATCCAAAAATATTAAATTGAGGCACAAATAATTCGAAATCTCCTACATGGATCTGTATATCACATTATATCAAGTTTTTTTTTAATTCTTTATTTTTGTAGTGCTCAGAATTACAGACACGTTTATATTGCCACGAAAGCAGATATAAGCCAATAGATTAACACAAGATATTCGGTAACATGTCAAGCATTAACAGCACAATTTGTTTTAGAGAGTACATGAAGTAAAATTAGACAGTTTGAGTAAACTTTTGCTTTTAGAGATTAAACGTAGTTGAGACCTACGTGGGTAGTGAGGCCTCTAGGCTGTGTAGGTGTGTGAGCATTTTGGATAATTTTCAGTTGCCTTGGGCCATATGTGTAGCGTATGAGATTATCCAGGGAGTGGAAAGGTTAATGAGCATGAAGCACGGTGTATGTTGGTTGCGAGCATTATAAGTGTGAATGTGTCTGCTGGTCGGCATGCTGTGTGTGACATTTGCTTAGGTGCATATGATATAATACCATTGGGCTTTCAGATGAGGCATAGGCAGTCAAATAATAACGATAATAATTAGGCAGTTCAGCCATGCAGGTCAAAGACCATCACTCCTTGGTGATGTCAGGCTTAGTCATCCAATGCCGCTTGGCGGTCTTGCGCCGGGTTCCAGCTGCTCTGCTACCCTGCTAAGGTGAATCCAGTCGATCTGTACAATGCAGGAGGTCTTCATAACAGTCTTCATAACAGCGAGGTCTGAGCCCCATGGTGCGGACCTGCCAGCACGTGGGAGGCCGTGTGAGGCTGTGTACTGCGGGCGGTGGTGTCTCCTCCAGGGTCTACCCGGGCGAGGGTCTGCTGCTTGCTGGTGTCTGCTGAGGAGTTGTGGTGCAGTCTGCCTGGGATCCCTTGGTCGTGACCAGACCTGGATTGACTGAGTGTGCCACCGCTGTTTCCCAGGTAGGTTTCTTTTCGCCTGGTGCTGGCGTCGGTGGGTTGCCTCCATTAGCGGTAGTAGACTCTTGGGCTTTCGGGTTCCTCTGTTTTGCTGTCCACTGCGCCGTTTGCATGCTTTGATAACAGGCGGAGGTGTGCGCTCATGCTGGGGGTTTACCTGCACAGTGGTGGCGACCCTGTGTGCCTTGGCCTGAAACTCCCGGATTGTTATCCTTCTCCAAAACTTGGCGAATAGCTCATCCAGCCTGGCTTCGAGGTCGTTTTTCTCTATGTCTCGGGTACATGTGGCGGCGGCCATTTTGCCTGGCTGTGCCGCTGCTCGCTGTTCATCATATTCTACCCCAGAGGCTCGGGCAGAGAGGTTGCCCCTCGGGGCTGGACCGGGATAACCCCCGCCGGTCCACGGGGGGGAGCAGGGCATCAGTGGGTCTGTACCTCCAATGTTTTGGCGAGGAGAGCGGCCGTCTCTCCCCAGTTCCGCCATCAGTAGGCCGCAGCTTTCCAACTTGGGTTCTCGTTCACCAGCGCGCTCGATTCAGATATCGGGCTGATCACCAGGTCACTCCTGACATAGGCAGTGCACCCCGGCTTGTTTGATTTCTCGAGTTTGGTGATTGGTTGTGAAATATCGGCAAGTAGAGCAGGAGCCCAGCTTTCGTGCGTCCTCTCAGCTTGCTGGCTTGGCCCCGCCCCCACATTATATCAAGTTTTTACTGTATTACCCCCGCCCCTAAGGAAACGTGGGGCCCATTTCACAGGTCATGCAGTGCCTTGGAGACACCATAACTGTTGAAAAAGAAAAAAAAAATCTAATACACTACTGTACATGCATTGTCACATAGGATGCTAGGTACTGATGGCCATTCTTCTGGGTTCTGCTGGTTACAAGGCAGGGTTTGGCAACCTGCCAAATGTTGTGGACTACTTCTCCTGTTGCTTTGCCAGCATTATGGATGTTAGAGCATTATGGGAGATGAAGTCCACCACAACTGAAGTGCCACAGGTTGCCGACACCTGTTATAATCGGTCCTTTGAACATCAGTGCTTACTTTTAGACTGATTTACTTGGATATTTGTTTTACTTATTTGAAATAACAGAGAAAGAATTGCTCAGAATTGAATCCATGTTACTATGTGGAAATGTGTATCGCAACTGCCATTACTTTATGATTGAATTACAATTTCAGGTCTGAGTCAGAAATTATCCATTTAGAATACACAGTTAACACTAAACAATAAATAGGAATGACTAACAAGTGTTGTGAAGACATCCTTTTTATTGAGTCTGTATCTGATTATAAAATAAATATGCCTGAGTGTTTATTTACTGTCTCCAAGTATACGTCACATAAATTATACATTTTCCAAGAAATGTTTAAAAGAATTCAATATGGTGTCCATTCTATTTTTGTTTCAAAGCTGTAAGCAATGTATTGCAGAGGAAAACGGGCATGAAAATCAAACTGGTTGAATGGAATTTTATATTAAAGGAACATTTTAGTGTTAGAAATACAAATATGTTTTCCTAACACAAGTGTCCCTCTGCCAACCTTCCCCCCTCCTCCATTCATAAAAGGGTTAAAATAACCTTTTCAGTCACTGTTTCAAGTGCCAATATCCCTTGGTGCTAGGTCGCGCTCCTCCTATGCTTATGTCTGCCAATGGGGGGGAACATAATGCACATAAGCGACAATATTTTGGATGTCCTCATGCAAAGAGTAAGGACGTCCAGTGTTGTTTCACAAAGTCAAACTCTGGGAAACAACAAGAAGCACTAGAGGCAGTCTTAGCACTGCAATGTATATATTGCAGTTTCTCTAAAACTGCAATGTTTGTAGCTGAAAACTGTAATATTTTCAAGGTTAAGGAGACAGGGGCATTGCACCCAGACCACTACAATGAGATGAAGTCATCTGGGTGCCTTCAGGGGGAAGGAACATTAGCTCTGCATATTCCTTGGCACAGCACAGATTTGCCCTGGTGAATGCACTCTTATTTTTCTTCACCATGGTTGTCTGGCTGTGTAGCTTCCAAAGACTGTGTTTCTGTATATTGTTGAATGCATGCTTATTTATGTATGCTAGTGTGTTTCTAATTATGCGTGTGTTTTCCATTGAAAGACCCTTTCATATTGAGGATAGCATCTGGAAGTCAGGATGTGCATGCAGAGCTCTTCTTGCATTTCCTAAGAATTTCATATTTTTCTCTTTGTTCCAGTTAATACTTTATTGTGTAGACAAAGAAAGGTATAACTAAGCAATGAGACATGCAGCTACGTGTTTTGGTACAAAGAGGTGGATTGTGCACAGTCTTTATGGTATCTAATCCAGGAGAGTCCAAATGGTTGAATCCCAGAAGTTTTAGAACTACAACGTTCAAGATTCCTAGCCATACTAAAGGCCGGCAGAGCATTGGATATTTTTTTGTAGTTCTACAACATCTGGGGTTCTTCCTTTTAAGAACCCCTTATTAAATCAATATCTAAAAAATAAAACACTCAAGAAATTCAAGCATAGTTGTAAACTATATTTAGTACTAGACATTCTATACTCAAAGAAATGAAAAACTCGACAATGGACAGAATTAAAGAACGTCTATTTACATTGCCAAAGGGAAGTTAATTTGACTGGGGAGTAGTCAAAAGGAAGTAGTCAAAGTGAAGGCACTTCAGTTACCTCCAGTGGTGGCAGAGAGCAGTCTGGTAAACTGTCTGGAAATATCTGGGGGCTATAATGACATAATTGTGGCCATTACACAGGTTGTAGAAGGCCATCACATGAGTTCTATCATCGTTAATATTACGTTACATAGATCTTAACATTAGTGATGATCTCTGTGATGGTAGTCACCATCACCAGGAGATTCAGATAAACACTTTATATAGGACCCTGGACTATTCCTATATCCAGGTCACCCAGTGCCCATTACAGGTGCAGGGTGTGTATAACATTTGTTTCTTGTTAAATGTTTTGTGTGCTCTCCTGTCCTGCTGATGATTGCTACCAACTAGGTGGAATTAGCTATGGAGCCTGTATAGCGCCATCTGTTGGTAGCAACAGCTGTATGCACTACCTGAATAGCAAGTCTTGTTAATTTGCATATTCAGGTAGATTTTCGAAATATGGTTTCTGCATGCAAGAGAGATATTTTGTGTTAAATTATTGTTTTCCCCACCCCTTTATGTTATACGTTCCTGTATGTTATCTGTTATGATTTGGTTATTTATACTTTCTTGAAGTTGTCATAGCAATCTAAATGTAATGAGCAAATGGGCTAGTCCCAAAAAAAATAAAAAAAAATTATAGATGAGTATGTTAGTTCATTTTGAAATAGCATGTAATGTGTGCATTTTTTAGGGATCCCAGTAACAGAGTCTTGGTTGGCTGAACAATCCCTCTAGCCTGGCTTAAGTCAAAGAAAACTAGGTCTGAGGGACTAGAATATACTGCCAAGGTGACTGATTAAGAGAATTGAGTCACAAGGGGTGTATTGGTTGCAGGGTATGTAGGGCATAACCCAAAAGTATATATAGAAGGTGAGGAGACTGAAATTGGTTAACTAAAGAGAAGTATCCCCAAAGTCAGTCTCTATACCCTTGCAAATAATTGCTCTATTAGTGTGAAGCAACCAATGTGCAGTCACAGAGCATAGAAAGAACTAAATAAAATAATAAATTTTGAATACCCCCATTAGGGGAACAAAGAAGTGTAGTGGAGGTAATAGTGTATAGATAATAAAACTAGTAGTTAAAAGTAACGGCTAATTTGCAAAAAAAGTAGTTAACTTGCTCAATGTCAAACTGCTATTTAGGGATAGTTAAGTATTAGTAGCATATTATAAAGTATCAATAGACTAGTGACAGAGAGGTGATTACAAACCCAAGAAACAAAACTTGTTGTAAAAAAAGGAGATACAAAAGTATCTAATATGGATTAGGTATACAGATAGATACAACTCTGTAGTGATGCTTGGAGGAAATAGCTCCAGCATGTACCTATACTGTATAGGGTTGGGAGACTCCCAGTTGCATGGAACAGAAATATGTTTCGAACTAGAAAGGTTAGACAAATAGCTAGTTAACAGGAAACCCCATCGTTGTGCTTAGAATGTAGCCCTAGTTAGATACAGACTAGGGAAACAAAAAGTCCGGCCGGACAGAAAATAAAGAAAATAATAAAGATCCTATAAGTTCACTAGATGTCAAAAACCTGCATTGAGAGTAAGTGGTTAAGTAAATAAAGCTAAATAGGAACAAACAAAGTAGGCTTGATTACGAACGTGGCTGGTCTGTACTGATGCTAAGTAGAGCAGGATATCAGACTACCTGCAATTAAATAAATAAAGAGACCCGAGGGTCAGATTACTAGCTCAGCCCTAAAGCTTGAATCCTAAAGGAGATCTACCTAAACCAAAAATTCACACCCAACCAAAACCCAGTAGCTTAATCAAAAATATTGCAAATAAGCAGAGTATATTTTAAAGTACATAGTGTACAGCGGATTGCTCAACGCGCGTTTTGGCGCTCACATGCGCCTTTGTCAAGAGCTGAACCCGCTGTGTGCTTGGCGCCATACTTCAAACCCCCCTAGTGCCGGTCTGATTGGCCTTACGTCATTATGACGTGCCAATCGTGGGCGGGGCTTATGAAATTGTCGGAAACACAGAGACGCGGCATGAAGTGGGGGTAACCCCTTCAATGCCGGAATGTAATGTGATCGTTTACGAAGTCATCACGACCAATCTATTCAATAAGAGAAAGGTCCCTTCATTGTTACGAAGTTAGTGTAACAAGTAACACTAAAGGAGTATCCCTATAGAGGGAATAAATACAGATATATAGTTCGATGGAGAAAAGCATTTTTAACTGATCAAAAAACATAACCTATGTAGGGAGATAATGATAAGGACAAGGATTCCTGAATATATATAGGTATATATGTCTATATATGCCCCGGACTTAAGTAAAATGCTTGACAAAAAAATGTACTGCTGATGTACTGCAGTAGTCATTGTCCATAAAATCCTAAGAAATCAGTGTAAATCAAAGAAGTCCCACAGGGGACAGACTTGGAAGTGGCAGTTACATATGTGTGTTACATATGTGTGTAAGGTGGGTGAAATTGTCATTTAATGTAGGTTGGACATCAGAGTAAACCAAAAGTAAATTGAGTCAGTATATCATAATCGGAGTGGACACGTCATTCCTAGGTAGCCATTACGTAACTCATAAGTTACTATTACTCAACCAAAGATGAATTGAGTCAATATACCATAATAGGTAACCACTAAGGGTCCATGTATAATGGAAATAACATAGAAAGTTTAAATGAAGGGTGCAAAAGAAAAACCTTCATTTAACCCATTAGGTTGTAACGTGTTGAGTCTATAAATCCAAAAACTCTCTGAGGGCCACAGGTATATTTGTAAAGACAGGAGCTATCACTATGCAGGCAGAGGGGTATACCTGCCTGGAAGGAGGGCTGCAAAGGAATAGGCAGAAGTACGATGCTTACCTGGAAGGAGAGCTTCAGCCTGGTCGGGTGGAAAATCTCCAGAGAGGTCCCAGTCAAGCCCTGGAGCAGGGTTGAAGTGCTCCAGGGTCCCAGCATGAGGCTAGAAAACGAACTGGGCGGAGGTACTCATTCAGAGTACAGGAGCTCTGTCACAATCTCTGCTGGAAACTCAACCCCTATCCTCCAACCAAGATTCTCTACTTTCGTAAATGTCCGTCACAATTGTTTTCTTTTACCACACTTCTTCATTTTACCATTTCTCCATTACATCACTACTACCCGCATCACACGGCAATCTTCTTTCCGCAGTTTGGTTCAGTTACTCCATCATATTGTTACCCTTCTTGACATGCCAAGTATCTTTGTTTTTTTTCCCTTCCTTATGACATGTCAGATTTCCCTATATATTATACATGACATTTCATTCCAAGCATCCCACAAATACTTCCCCTCCTGCCTGACATTAGTAGGATGTTATTCCACCTTTTCATCTTACTCATTGTTCAACATTATAACCTTCTGGTCCCACCTTAGTTCCCACACTGCAAATAAAAGGCCATAGTGCAGCAAAGAGGAATCTCTGTTTTCAGATTTGGTTCTTCTCCAAGACATCTAACACCATGATAGGCTGTAACATAGCAAAACGGTTTTAGAATTTTGCAACCATCAGGGAAGAGAAGTTACAATGGTCTTGGAATCAGCACTGTAAAACTACAAGCTAGTCAATCCTATTCTATAGGGATGTTCATGGGCAAAAAGTTTCGTTCGGTTTAGCACTTTCGAGATTTGGGACTTCGGCAATTCAGGAATTCGACAATTCCCTAACCCTATGCCCATCTAGTCTGCCCAATTTTCTAAATACTTTCATTAGTCCCTGGCCTTATCTAATAGCTAGAATAGCCTTATGCCTATCCCATGCACTTAAACTCCTTCACTGTAGGTGAACAAAGGGCATGCTCAGAGCATTTAGATATGTTTAATCATAGCTTATCTACTTAAGACTATACGCAACAATAATATCTACCGTATGTGATTTCGGATATATTGCAGCAATTTAATTTTTAGAAATGTCTACTGGCGTTTTTTTTACTGATTTTACTGAACAAAGCTGCATGATATCACTATTTACACAACAATCCAAACATGTGGTTTTAATGCGACACACGTTTCTTATAAATGTGTTATCTGTATAGCTATTCTTATGTAACCTCCCCATGCATCTCTGGTTCTATTAATGCTTTAAAACTACACTCTACTAAAATTCTCAACTGATCCTTATTTTATTGCATATGTACAACGGAATATTTTTCCAAGTAAACAATATATGGCAGGCAAATTTTTCCTTAGAATTTTATAAACGTTGCAATTGCACATTAAATGAACACTCTAAGCACCAAAAGGACTAAGGCTTTAATGACAAATAAATAAAAGTGTACAGGCACTCTTCCATCAGATAGGTGCTGGATATCTGGGTAACCCTCTCCTGGTACCTCAAAAATAATATATATAACAATAATTGATACCGCACTCTATAATAAGAATAAGAATGAGTAATGTAAGGCAGATACTAGCAAATATTAATTTATTGAATTTGTGGAGATAATAAATATCTCAAAAA
The DNA here is from genome assembly GCF_036172605.1 of Pelobates fuscus. NCBI lineage: Eukaryota > Metazoa > Chordata > Amphibia > Anura > Pelobatidae > Pelobates > Pelobates fuscus. Next base: position 40,490,019 of record NC_086320.1, read on the forward strand.
ATAGTATCCTATAGTGAATAAAGTATATCAAATCTCACCATGAGTACCTAAGGTACTCATGGTGAGATTTGATATACTTTATTCACTATAGGATACTATTTTTTGAGATATTTATTATCTCCACAAATTCAATAAATTAATATTTGCTAGTATCTGCCTTACATTACTCATTCTTATTCTTATTATAGAGTGCGGTATCAATTATTGTTATAAGGCTTTAATGAAGCAGTTTTGGTGTGTGGATGATGCCCCTGCAGGCTCACTGCTTTGCTATTAAGGAAATGAATAACTTTTGTTTGTGTTTATGCAGCCCTAGCTACAACTACTCTGGCTCTGACTCACACTGCCTGCTTTGAAAAAAAAAAAAAGGACTTAATTTTTAATCAGATCTTAGGGCTTAGAAGTTGTCATTACTGCTCTGTTGATTACAATTTAATATGAGGCGCATGCAGGCTCTAGCAATTAAAACAGTAGGGTATAAGAAACTCTAAATTAAACATAATGTGTAAAAAGGGAAGTTAAACATTTTAGAAGTTTGTAGGGAGGCTCTGTGAGTCTCAGCCAGACAAGGTGTGGCTAGGGCTGCATATACAAAGTGATTAAACGTCTAAATGGCAGATAATTACCAGATTTTACTATTTACATGGTGTGAAGTCATGATTTTACTAAGGACACTGAGGCGAATATTATGCTTTACACAAATGAAAATTCAGACCACCCAGGTGCAGTGAGAAAATCAATAAATAAAAAAGGATAATTACTTCCCTTTTCTTAATCAGGTAAAACAAGAGGATTCCTCTTAATCCTCACAAATATAGAAACAGGGTAGAATATACCTAAATATATACAAAATAAAAGAAAACGCTCATAGGGGATTAACGTAAAACACACGGATGCCCCTTATATTTATGTCACACTCACGAGATATATGAGGTTTTCAGGCACATCAAATTGATGAATATTCTTAGGTCCCTCAGGGTCAGAGTAGTGGTTTGGACATGTAAAGAATAATAAACATCGACATAGTGTAACTTTGTTATAAAAGTAAAAATCACAGCTTTAATGGTAGCACTTACAGTGTAACACTTGTAAAAAGGCCCATCAGAACAAGTTTTCTTCTCACATCAAGAGTGGAACGAAATGTCCTTGTTGAATTTTTCAGGTAGGCAGTACACAGTAATAAAAAATCAAATAAAATAACAAATAGTAATAGCAAACACTATTAGTCTCTACGCGTTTCGTCCGGTTCGCCGAACTTCCTCAGGAGTAGTGGAGTGCTTCAATCCTTCTGGGGCTTCCAATTCCTTTTAAATCTTTTTAAATCTTTCCCGCCGGCATTTCAATACAAATTTCCAATTTCAAACAGCTGATCGTCCGTCCGTTCATACACTCCATATATGGAGTTCCGGCTCTCCTTCGTGGAACGCACGCGCGTTCCACAGACCCGGAAATGCCCACGTTGCTCTGGGTTGGGCGGATGTGCGACACTGGAACGCACGTGCGTTCCACTCCGTCCGGTCATCAACGGCATTGGACGCAACACCCAAAATAAAATATGATGCAAATCAAATGAAACACCATTCTACTTGTAGGTCTAAACAAGACCTTCCCAGCTAGTTTAAGTATTTTCTTATGTGACAGTAGCATAGCCAAAGTTACACAAATTTCCATAAACATCCAAGCACATCTTACATCTGTGACAATCAATGTAGTTATGAAGGGGTATGTGAAACAAAGGTGAGGACTCTGGGGCCATCCGGCCAAAAAATAATAATAATCTGAATATGATCGGTGGAATATTACAAAAAATATGGTAAAAATAAAAATAAAAATAAAAATTGAAAATAAAAATAAAATAAAATAAAATGAAAATGAAAAATAAAGATAATATAAAAATACAAAAACAGAAAATCTATAAGAAAAAAATAAATCAAAATTAAAAATTAAAATAAAAATAAAAATAAAAATAAAAATAAATAAAAATAAAAATAAAAATAAAAATACGAATAAAATAAACAATATCTATAAAAAACAAACTAAGTCAAAATCCACATTCAGTCCCAGTGGATGTAGGGTCCTTAGCCTATGGATCCAGAATCCTTCCCTTTGTCTGAGTTTAGTAGTGACATCCCCTCCCCTTGCATCCAAATTCACCTGTTCAATAACAATCCAAGACAGGTTGGAAATTCTAAAATCTGGGCACTTACTACAGTGTGTGGGAACTGAGTGGTTCTGTACCCCTTTCCTTATGTTGTTTAGATGTTCCAGGAAGCGTATTTTAGCTTTCCGCCCTGTTCTTCCCACGTACTGTGCCCCGCATCCACACGTGAGTAAGTAGACTACATTATTTGATAGACAGGTTACATTTCCCTTAATTTTAAATTCTTCTCCCGTAGTTGTACTACTAAAGGTATGTGTGTGACCTGGTCTATGTTTACAGGCTTTGCATTGCCCACATGTATAAAAGCCTGTTCTGCATTTTCTTATTCCAGTAGTATTTCTAGGTTTAAAGAAACTTGGTGTAAGGTGTGTTGAGAGATTTCTCCCTTTCCTATATATGACCTTGGGGATATCTGGCAAATTACGTCCCAGGAATTCATCAAGCTGGAGAATTGACCAATGTTTTTTAAAAATCTTATTGATATGAAAAGCCTTTGAGTTGAACTGTGTGTTAAAAGAGAACTCAAAGGGGTTTCTCATACCGGTTGATGCCTTAACTCTGTTCGTCAAAAGATCCCCCCTGCTGGTGTTCCTAATTTTCATTGCCTCCATCTGTAATTGGTCTTTTTTATAGCCCTTCTCTACAAATTTATTAATGAGGAGATCTGCTTGTTCTGTATATGACTTCACATCAGTGCAGTTCCTCCTCAACCTCGTAAATTGGCTTTTGGGAACCCCTGAGAGCCACTTGGGATGGTGCCCACTGTCTGATTGAATGAAACTATTTACATCTGTGGGCTTGAAGAAAGTTTTTGTTTTAATTTTAGAATCTTCAATGTAAATCGTCAGGTCTAAAAAATCTATACTGGTTGGATTAAAGACTGGTGTGAACACCAGCGAAAACTGGTTATTATTAAGATATGAAAAGAAGTCATCAAGGTGTTCGTCAGACCCTTTCCAGATAACAAGAATGTCATCAATGTACCGACGCCAGAGCACCAGGTTTGCCCCAAAAGGACTGTCTGACCAAACGAATAAACGCTCCCAACAGTCCATGAAGATGTTTGCGTAACTGGGGGCAAACCTGGTGCCCATAGCCGTACCTTTGATCTGTAGAAAGAAATCATCATTGAACACAAAAAAATTATGCGTCAAGATAAACTCTATGGATTCGAGCAGGAATAACCTAAACTTGAGATCCACAGTCTGATCTCCCTCAAGTTTCTCTCTTACAGCTTCTAGTCCTTGCTTGTGATCTATTACTGAATATAAAGAACTAACATCCAGTGTAATCCAAATGTAGTCTTTACTCCATTCTATTGAATCCAACTCTTGTAATAGATGTTTGGTGTCTTTTAGATAAGATTTCGCTGCTTGGGCATATTTTTGTAGTGAGTGGTCTATAAATTGGGACAATTTAGATGTAAGTGAGTCAATCCCGCTTATTATCGGTCTCCCAGGCGGGTGGGTTTTGGATTTATGTACTTTCGGGAGAAAGTAGAAGGTGGGAATTCTGGGATGTTCTTGGAAAAGAAACCTATATGTGTTGTTATCAATTATGTCGTCATAAAGTGCTTTTTCTAATAGAGATTTAAGTTCACCCCTAAAAAACATATTGGGGTTATTCGGAAGTCTAATGTAAGTAGTGGTGTCTCCCAACAGTCTCTCAGCCTCTCCCAGGTAAAAGTCTGTTGACATCACCACTATGCCTCCCCCTTTGTCCGAGTGTTTAATGACTATGTCATCCCTTTTTCTCATATTCTCCAATGTTTTCATCTCTTTTTGAGTCATATTATTACAAAACTCTTTTTTGTTGGTTAGTTTTTCCAGATCTTTTGTAACCATCTTATTGAACACCTCTATTTGGCTACCTTTTTCTTGGGGATTAAAGGTAGATTTAGGTCTAAATTTCGTAAGTACATCTGTCCCATGTTGGGATTCCTCTTTTTGTCCCAAAGGGTCTTCTAGTTCTTTTTTTATGAAAAATCTCTTAATACTTAGCTTTCTAATAAACTTCTGGAGGTCTATATAAACCTGAAAGGGATCCGGGGGAATATTTGGTGTATACTTAAGGCCTTTTTTCAAAATTAGGCATTCTTCTTCAGTTAATTTGATTTTTGAGATGTTAAATATACCCATTGCTTCCTCCTTCTCTTGTTGTGTTGTTTCTATGTTTCCTTCCCTGAACTTAACCTCCTCCTTTTCCCTGGGGTGTCTTGATCCATTAGTGGGGTGAAACGATTGGTAAGGTCTATCTTGTGGGACTTTGGTGCAAAGTATTGGGTTATGCCCTTTTTCCTGACCTTTTGGTCTTGCCCCCTCTCTAAAAAATCCCTATCTTGGTTTCTACCTTCTGGGTGTAACCCATCTCTATTGGATCTGGATGTCTCTTCTCTATTTGGTCTAGAGTCATTTCTTACTTTTGAACTCCATTTAGATTGTTGGTTATATGTGGAGACATATCTGTCTCTATTCATCGGGGAATGTTGTTTATAACCCTCATCTATTTTTCTTTTAGTCAAGTGAGTGTCATACCCTATATAGGAAGAGAACAAAATAGAGAAAATACAATGTAAAAAATGAATAAAAAAGCAATATAAAACATATTAAGACATATTGAATGTCCACTTTGTTATAGGACACCCAAAATAAAATATGATGCAAATCAAATGAAACACCATTCTACTTGTAGGTCTAAACAAGACCTTCCCAGCTAGTTTAAGTATTTTCTTATGTGACAGTAGCATAGCCAAAGTTACACAAATTTCCATAAACATCCAAGCACATCTTACATCTGTGACAATCAATGTAGTTATGAAGGGGTATGTGAAACAAAGGTGAGGACTCTGGGGCCATCCGGCCAAAAAATAATAATAATCTGAATATGATCGGTGGAATATTATTCTGATGGAAATCATAGTGGATTATGAAAAAGAAAATCTGAATAATGTCTTAGAAGAATTAGATAATTTGGAAAAAAATAATCCCTTTGATAAAAAAAGTCCTGAATTCATAGAAAAAGAAAAAATCGTAGCAGACAGAGTCCAAAAAATGGACGAGAAAATTGCAGAGACCAAAAATAATAAGTATAGGAGGGACAAAAAAGATAAAGAAATCCAACTTTTTTCCGTAAAGAACAGAAAAGACAGACGCAGTGTTCAAAATTTTCACTCTAACTATAATAAAAGTAAACAAGCTAAACCCATAGGGTATGACACTCACTTGACTAAAAGAAAAATAGATGAGGGTTATAAACAACATTCCCCGATGAATAGAGACAGATATGTCTCCACATATAACCAACAATCTAAATGGAGTTCAAAAGTAAGAAATGACTCTAGACCAAATAGAGAAGAGACATCCAGATCCAATAGAGATGGGTTACACCCAGAAGGTAGAAACCAAGATAGGGATTTTTTAGAGAGGGGGCAAGACCAAAAGGTCAGGAAAAAGGGCATAACCCAATACTTTGCACCAAAGTCCCACAAGATAGACCTTACCAATCGTTTCACCCCACTAATGGATCAAGACACCCCAGGGAAAAGGAGGAGGTTAAGTTCAGGGAAGGAAACATAGAAACAACACAACAAGAGAAGGAGGAAGCAATGGGTATATTTAACATCTCAAAAATCAAATTAACTGAAGAAGAATGCCTAATTTTGAAAAAAGGCCTTAAGTATACACCAAATATTCCCCCGGATCCCTTTCAGGTTTATATAGACCTCCAGAAGTTTATTAGAAAGCTAAGTATTAAGAGATTTTTCATAAAAAAAGAACTAGAAGACCCTTTGGGACAAAAAGAGGAATCCCAACATGGGACAGATGTACTTACGAAATTTAGACCTAAATCTACCTTTAAATCCCCAAGAAAAAGGTAGCCAAATAGAGGTGTTCAATAAGATGGTTACAAAAGATCTGGAAAAACTAACCAACAAAAAAGAGTTTTGTAATAATATGACTCAAAAAGAGATGAAAACATTGGAGAATATGAGAAAAAGGGATGACATAGTCATTAAACACTCGGACAAAGGGGGAGGCATAGTGGTGATGTCAACAGACTTTTACCTGGGAGAGGCTGAGAGACTGTTGGGAGACACCACTACTTACATTAGACTTCCGAATAACCCCAATATGTTTTTTAGGGGTGAACTTAAATCTCTATTAGAAAAAGCACTTTATGACGACATAATTGATAACAACACATATAGGTTTCTTTTCCAAGAACATCCCAGAATTCCCACCTTCTACTTTCTCCCGAAAGTACATAAATCCAAAACCCACCCGCCTGGGAGACCGATAATAAGCGGGATTGACTCACTTACATCTAAATTGTCCCAATTTATAGACCACTCACTACAAAAATATGCCCAAGCAGCGAAATCTTATCTAAAAGACACCAAACATCTATTACAAGAGTTGGATTCAATAGAATGGAGTAAAGACTACATTTGGATTACACTGGATGTTAGTTCTTTATATTCAGTAATAGATCACAAGCAAGGACTAGAAGCTGTAAGAGAGAAACTTGAGGGAGATCAGACTGTGGATCTCAAGTTTAGGTTATTCCTGCTCGAATCCATAGAGTTTATCTTGACGCATAATTTTTTTGTGTTCAATGATGATTTCTTTCTACAGATCAAAGGTACGGCTATGGGCACCAGGTTTGCCCCCAGTTACGCAAACATCTTCATGGACTGTTGGGAGCGTTTATTCGTTTGGTCAGACAGTCCTTTTGGGGCAAACCTGGTGCTCTGGCGTCGGTACATTGATGACATTCTTGTTATCTGGAAAGGGTCTGACGAACACCTTGATGACTTCTTTTCATATCTTAATAATAACCAGTTTTCGCTGGTGTTCACACCAGTCTTTAATCCAACCAGTATAGATTTTTTAGACCTGACGATTTACATTGAAGATTCTAAAATTAAAACAAAAACTTTCTTCAAGCCCACAGATGTAAATAGTTTCATTCAATCAGACAGTGGGCACCATCCCAAGTGGCTCTCAGGGGTTCCCAAAAGCCAATTTACGAGGTTGAGGAGGAACTGCACTGATGTGAAGTCATATACAGAACAAGCAGATCTCCTCATTAATAAATTTGTAGAGAAGGGCTATAAAAAAGACCAATTACAGATGGAGGCAATGAAAATTAGGAACACCAGCAGGGGGGATCTTTTGACGAACAGAGTTAAGGCATCAACCGGTATGAGAAACCCCTTTGAGTTCTCTTTTAACACACAGTTCAACTCAAAGGTTTTTTATATCAATAAGATTTTTAAAAAACATTGGTCAATTCTCCAGCTTGATGAATTCCTGGGACGTAATTTGCCAGATATCCCCAAGGTCATATATAGGAAAGGGAGAAATCTCTCAACACACCTTACACCAAGTTTCTTTAAACCTAGAAATACTACTGGAATAAGAAAATGCAGAACAGGCTTTTATACATGTGGGCAATGCAAAGCCTGTAAACATAGACCAGGTCACACACATACCTTTAGTAGTACAACTACGGGAGAAGAATTTAAAATTAAGGGAAATGTAACCTGTCTATCAAATAATGTAGTCTACTTACTCACGTGTGGATGCGGGGCACAGTACGTGGGAAGAACAGGGCGGAAAGCTAAAATACGCTTCCTGGAACATCTAAACAACATAAGGAAAGGGGTACAGAACCACTCAGTTCCCACACACTGTAGTAAGTGCCCAGATTTTAGAATTTCCAACCTGTCTTGGATTGTTATTGAACAGGTGAATTTGGATGCAAGGGGAGGGGATGTCACTACTAAACTCAGACAAAGGGAAGGATTCTGGATCCATAGGCTAAGGACCCTACATCCACTGGGACTGAATGTGGATTTTGACTTAGTTTGTTTTTTATAGATATTGTTTATTTTATTCGTATTTTTATTTTTATTTTTATTTATTTTTATTTTTATTTTTATTTTTATTTTTATTTTAATTTTTAATTTTGATTTATTTTTTTCTTATAGATTTTCTGTTTTTGTATTTTTATATTATCTTTATTTTTCATTTTCATTTTATTTTATTTTATTTTTATTTTCAATTTTTATTTTTATTTTTATTTTTATTTTTACCATATTTTTTGTAATATTCCACCGATCATATTCAGATTATTATTATTTTTTGGCCGGATGGCCCCAGAGTCCTCACCTTTGTTTCACATACCCCTTCATAACTACATTGATTGTCACAGATGTAAGATGTGCTTGGATGTTTATGGAAATTTGTGTAACTTTGGCTATGCTACTGTCACATAAGAAAATACTTAAACTAGCTGGGAAGGTCTTGTTTAGACCTACAAGTAGAATGGTGTTTCATTTGATTTGCATCATATTTTATTTTGGGTGTCCTATAACAAAGTGGACATTCAATATGTCTTAATATGTTTTATATTGCTTTTTTATTCATTTTTTACATTGTATTTTCTCTATTTTGTTCTCTTCCTATATGTGTTGCGTCCAATGCCGTTGATGACCGGACGGAGTGGAACGCACGTGCGTTCCAGTGTCGCACATCCGCCCAACCCAGAGCAACGTGGGCATTTCCGGGTCTGTGGAACGCGCGTGCGTTCCACGAAGGAGAGCCGGAACTCCATATATGGAGTGTATGAACGGACGGACGATCAGCTGTTTGAAATTGGAAATTTGTATTGAAATGCCGGCGGGAAAGATTTAAAAAGATTTAAAAGGAATTGGAAGCCCCAGAAGGATTGAAGCACTCCACTACTCCTGAGGAAGTTCGGCGAACCGGACGAAACGCGTAGAGACTAATAGTGTTTGCTATTACTATTTGTTATTTTATTTGATTTTTTATTACTGTGTACTGCCTACCTGAAAAATTCAACAAGGACATTTCGTTCCACTCTTGATGTGAGAAGAAAACTTGTTCTGATGGGCCTTTTTACAAGTGTTACACTGTAAGTGCTACCATTAAAGCTGTGATTTTTACTTTTATAACAAAGTTACACTATGTCGATGTTTATTATTCTTTACATGTCCAAACCACTACTCTGACCCTGAGGGACCTAAGAATATTCATCAATTTGATGTGCCTGAAAACCTCATATATCTCGTGAGTGTGACATAAATATAAGGGGCATCCGTGTGTTTTACGTTAATCCCCTATGAGCGTTTTCTTTTATTTTGAATATTATGCTTTATCTCTTTCTTTATTCCTCGGCAGCAAAGAAAGGATTTTAAGATATTCATAGAAAAAAATAATTAAACAAATACCCTCAGAGGGTTAACCATAACAACTTATCCAATGAGAGCAGTCCTCATTCCATATACTCTAATGTGACCCTAAGCCACTCTTTCTTGGTGATGCCGAAGCCAATGATCAACGAGAAGAACCGAAAACGAATGACTGACTGACAGTTGAACAGTCGTTGTCTGTGAGGCGACATCTTCCGAGGGAACACATCCTTTTGAACACATCTGTTGTAACTGTGGAAGAAATCGGTCCCGATGAAAGCCATCATAAAATTTCAAGCTGTAATGAACAGAGAGAACAAATGGTAAAATATGCTCCAATAGAATATTACCCATGTTATCATAGTTGTAATTAGACTGAATAATATAATTCACTATGTTAAGGTAATCATATTGTAGGTTACTAAGTCATGAAAATAAATCAATAACCAACTCTTAAAGCAAACCAGAAATTTACAACTCACTACCCAGAGTATACCTAGGGTGGGAAAAAAACGTAAGACATACCTGTATCAGGTGTGCTAATATTCGCCTCCGTGTCCTTAATAAAATCATGACTTTACGTCATGTAAATAGTAAAATCTGGTAATTTTATTAAAGTACACGGAGGCTCATATTATGCTAGTTCAAAGCTGTGAAATAACCATAGAGGAGACATGTTCTGTAGGGCAAAAATATTCCTTAAACGTTGATTTACGAGACCAATCAGCCGTCCGAAGAAGGTCTTCCAGTTTACAGCCCAGGTTGAAAGCTTTTGAAGCCATGGCCCATCTAGTAGAATGTGCGCCATAGATGGATGAATCTCTGTTAGCCAAAGACATTATCCATTTCACCCAGCGGGCTAGCGTCACCATAGAAAGAGGGTGATGGGGTAGTCTAAGAGCCAAGAACTACTCATGACACATTGGATCCCTGAACGACTGAGTTCGTGTTTCGTATTCCTGGAGACAGGCCACTGGACAGAGATTAACATTGTGAGGAAATGAGGGATAGTAAACCGAAGTAAAAAAATGATGATTTTGTATGTCTGAAAATATTGAAAGAAACTCCAGTAGGATTAAAGGTACGTGCATCGATTTCCAGTGCTCGGACGTCTGAAATCCGTTTGCATGATATCAAACAGAGTTGCATGGCCAATTTTGCAGACAGGTTTAAGCATGAGTTCTGTATTCCTTGGCCACGCTTTAAACAGGTTCAGAACCAGATTCCCATCCCATAATGAAGTGTATCGAGGTTGAGGTGGTCGTGCGAATCTAATGCCCTGTAGGAGTCCATCCAGTCCCTGGTGACCTGCAGAGATTGCGAATCTATAGACGTTAATAGTGCAATAGGCCAAGCCTTAGTCATACAGGACAGTAAGGAAATGTAACAGGTAATTCACAGAAGCACATATGGAATCCACATGTTGTTCCACGCACCAACAACTCCATGTGTTCCAGGCATGGTTGTAAGATAGTCTTGTTCCCGGGGCCCAAGCTCCCACCAGTAGGTCAAGAATTGCTTGTGGAACGTCAGGTAAGACCCAGGGTCCTGGAGAGGAGCCACGCCAATAGCCTGAGGAGTCCTTGAACCATAAGAGGATGATCCAGTAACAGGTCAGTAGATCCAGGAAGTAGTCTGGGAAGATCTATGGACATCTCCATGAGTGAAGGGAACCACGGTTGAGCAGTCCAGAATGGGGCTATGAGAACCAAAGACGTCCGAGAACATCTGAGTTATAATAGTGTCCAAGCCTGTAGGGAGAAAGGAGGAAATGCATAAAGCCGTCTGTCGGCCATAGTTGGAGGAAGGCATCTGATGCTAGGGTGTCTGTGTCCGGCCTACAATTGAAGAACACCGGGAGTTGAGAGTTCAATCAAGACGCGAAGAGGTCGATATGCATCGGACCCCAGAGCCTTTGTAGTTGTAGAAAACATTTGCGGTCCAGCTGGTGTCTCTCAGATGTCTGGAATTCCAGTCTGCTACCGTATTGGATAAATCTGGAATGTATTCTGCTTGTACTGATTTGTTGCGATCCAGACAGTATTGCCAAAACTCCTTTTCCAGGTCCATCAGGCTGTTGATGTGAAGCTCTTTTTTGGCTTGGGACCATTTTCCTCCTGTGGAGATAGGACCACAACGTGCTCCCCAAACAAGTGTACTCGCATCGGATTCTATGATGAAATACAGGGCGGTCCCGAAGATCGCTCTGCCGTTCCACACTTCCATGTGTTGCAGCCACAAAGCGAGTTCCTCTTTGGCTGTGTAATCGAGTGGAACAGAGTCAGAATAAGAGCGACCCAAGCGTAGGTGTGTGGCCTTTAGCCTTTGAAGGGCTCTGTAATGGATGGAGGCTGAGTGGAGACCAATCATCCTGGCGAGTTGTCGCAAGGTCAAAACCGGACGAACCAAAGTCCTGCAAATTTCTTTCTTAAAGAGTTTGACCTTTGCGGGTGGCAGGCTGAGCGTCCCGTGTACCGCATCGATATTGAATCTCAAGAACTCCATGGACTGGAAAAGGTTGAGCACTGACTTTTCCCAATTGATCAGGAACCCTAAATTTTGAAGAAGGGACAACACCCAAGAGAGGTGCTGATGAAGCCAGTTGGCATTGTGGGGAATCAGCATATTGTCTAGGTATATGAACACCTCTGCTGCACAGAAGGGTGACCACAGGTTTGAGCAGCTTGGTGAAGCACCATGGAGCTGACAACAGACTGAAGGGGAGGCACCGAAATTGCCACATAGTTTAGTTTAATTGGATTTGAAGGAGGTGTTGGAATTCCTCAGCAATCCGAATTGTGAGGTAGGCATCCTGAAGGTCGAGTTTGACCATCCAATCCCCCAATCTGAGTAGGTCCCGAAGACAGTACATTCCCTCCATCTTAAAATGGTGGTACCGGACAAATGCATTGAGGGAGCGCAGAATGTGGAACCTCGTAAATTGCTCCCTTTTTCTTTAGTGTGTGAATTTCCTTCACAACCAGTTTCCTGTCTTGTGGGGAAAAAATCCGGTGCAGCACGGAGGTGTGGACTGGGTGCTGTACAAACTCGATGTGAGAACCTAGAATGTGATTTAGTACCCAAACATCTGAGGTTAATCTGTGCCAAGCATCGAGAAAATGGAACAGTCTGCCCCCTACCTATGACATACAAGGGAGAGGGGATGGTAGAACACTCACCATAAGGCCGTCGGCCATAGGAGGTACCCCTGGTCCCTCAGGACTGCCACGAGCTGCCTCTGACTGTGAAGAAAGGCAAAGGGGACTTTGTCTCCGTATACTGGAACCTAGACGTGGTTGAGCCTCGGTAACCCTGGTAGGAACCCCAGGAGGAACGACCGGACAGATGGCCCCCCATGTCTGCTGGAGCCACCAAGTGTGTCTGCACTGCTTTTGCCCGGCGGGTTGCTCTTTTACGTGGGGGCACCACGTCCTCGATAGTAACAGGGTGCAACCTGTCCGTCTGTCCAGTTTTGGAGGTATTTTTGCCCACATAGTGGGTCTTTATGGTAGCCTTACAGCCGCTAGGGACCACCAGCTTAGCATCAGAAGCCTTAGAGGGTGTCAAGCCATAAGAGTGGCTAGATGCCATGATGGAAGTTGTAATAGAGTGAGACAAATTGTCAGACATAGCACCCATAGCTGTGTAAATGGCCTGGGTGACCAATTTGGTCATGGTAGCATCCAGGAGCGAGTGAAACTCAGAGGAGTTCCAGTGACGCTTCGGACTCCCCATACTAAATGTTTTTTTTTAGTGGGTACACTGGGCAGGCGTTGCTTACTGGAACCAGCAGGGGCACTAGAAATATTAACATCAATATTAGAAGGGGTCTGCATGATGTGAGGTACAGGTAAAAAAGTACATATCCATACAGACATAAATTAACAAAAATAAACTGTCATAAGACATTAATAACAATAACTATTAGTCCAAAAACATAGACAAATACAGAGCAACAAATATTGATGGTACTTAGCTGAGGCAGCAGCAAAGAAAGAGGAGTGGCTTAGGGTCACATGGGAGTATATGGAATGTGTACTGCTCTCATTGGATAAGATGTTATGGTTAACCCTCTGAGGGTGTTTATTTTTTTCTATAAATAATAGGGATCGACCGATATTGATTTTTTAGAGCCGATACCGATACCGATATCCTGTGAACTTTCAGGCCGATAGCCGATATAATTTGCCGATATTCTGTACATTTACCATTTTGGAAAATAAAAAACTATTTCTAAAGGTAAATGCACAAAATATACATGCCACGTGTAGTGGATGCAGTGTGTTTAGACAGGGGAGCTGTGTATGTGTGTGTAGTGGATGCAGTGTTTGTGCAGTGTGTGTGTGTAGTGGATGCAGTGTGTGTGTAGTGGATGCAGTGTGTGTTTGTATAGTGTGTGTGTATATAATGCAGTGTGTGTTTGTATGCAGTGTGTGTTTGTATACTGTGTGTGTCAGTGGCGGATCCAGAGCCTGATCTCGGGAGGGGCACTTGTAGATTATTTAAAAAAAATAATCCTAGCACAATAACCACTACAGCTCAGTGTAGTAGTTATGGTGCCAGTAGTGCCAGGACCCCACCCCAGAGTAAGTAGTCATACCGTTTAAGAACAGTTTGACAACTTACCTGGGGTCTGCTGGGATATAGGGCATAGGAGAAGTGGTGTGTGTTAGGGGTGAAGTGTGTGTGAAAGGTGCAGTGTGTGTGTGAGCGGTGAAGTGAGTGTGAGTGCGTAAGGGTGGCAGTGTGTGTGTTAGGGGGCAGTGTGTGTATGGGGGCACTGTATGTCTGTGTGGGGCACTGTATGTATGTGTGGGGCAGTGTGTGTATGGGGGGCACTGTGTGTGTGTTTGGGGCAATGTGTGTATGGGGGGCAGCAGTGTGTGTAGGGCACTGTGTGTGTATAGGTGTGTAGTGTGTGTGGGGCAGTATGTGTATGGGGACAGTGTTTGTGGGACAGTGTTGTATGGGGACAGTGTTTGTGGGGCAGTGTGTGTATGGGGGCAGTGTTTGTGGGGCAGTGTGTGTATGGGGGGCAGTGTGTGTATGGGGGGCAGTGTGTGTATGGGGGGCAGTGTGTGTATGGGGTCAGTGTGTGTATGGGGTCAGTGTGTGTATGGGGTCAGTGTGTGTAGTGTTTGTATGTGGGGCAGTGTTTGTGGGTCAGTGTGTGTATGGGGTCAGGGTGTGTAAGGGGTCAGTGTGTGTATGGGGCAGTGTTTGTGGGTCAGTGTGTGTAAGGGGGAAGTGTGTGTATGGGACAGTGTTTGTGGGGCAGTGTGTGTATGGGGACAGTGTTTATATGGGGACAGTGTGTATATGGGGACAGTGTGTATATGGGGACAGTGTGTATATGGGGACAGTGTGTGTATGGGGGCAGTGTTTATGTGTATGGGGCAGTGTTTGTGTGTATGGGGGCAGTGTTTGTGTGTATGGGGTCAGTGTTTGTGTGTATGGGGTCAGTGTTTGTGTGTATGGGGTCAGTGTTTGTGTGTATGGGGTCAGTGTGTGTATGTATGGGGTCAGTGTGTGTATGTATGGGGTCAGTGTGTGTGTGGGGTCAGTGTGTGTATGGGGTCAGTGTGTGTATGGGGTCAGTGTGTGTATGGGGTCAGTGTGTGTAGTGTGTGTATGGGGTCAGTGTGTGTATGGGGGCAGTGTATGTTGGGCAGTGTGTATGGGGTCAGTGTGTGTATGGGGTCAGTGTGTGTATGGGGTCAGTGTGTGTATGGGGTCAGTGTGTGTATGGGGTCAGTGTGTGTAGTGTGTGTATGGGGTCAGTGTGTGTAGTGTGTGTATGGGGTCAGTGTATGTTGGGCAGTGTGTATGGGGGCAGTGTGTATGGGGCAGTGTGTATGGGGGCAGTGTGTATGGGGGCAGTGTGTATGGGGGCAGTGTGTATGGGGGCAGTGTATGTTGGGCAGTGTGTATGGGGTCAGTGTGTGTAGTGTGTGTATGGGGTCAGTGTGTGTATGGGGTCAGTGTGTGTATGGGGTCAGTGTGTGTAGTGTGTGTATGGGGTCAGTGTATGTTGGGCAGTGTGTATGGGGGCAGTGTGTATGGGGGCAGTGTATGTTGGGCAGTGTGTATGGGGTCAGTGTGTGTAGTGTGTGTATGGGGTCAGTGTGTTTATGGGGTCAGTGTGTGTAGTGTGTGTATGGGGTCAGTGTGTGTATGGGGTCAGTGTGTGTATGGGGGCAGTGTATGTTGGGCAGTGTGTATGGGGGCAGTGTATGTTGGGCAGTGTGTATGGGGGCAGTGTGTATGGGGGCAGTGTGTATGGGGGCAGTGTATGTGGGGCAGTGTATGTGGGGCAGTGTATGGGGGGCTGTGTGTATGGGGGCAGTGTGTATGGGGGGCAGTGGGTATGTGGGGCAGTGGGTATGGGGGCAGTGTGTATGGGGGGGAGGGGAGGAGGGCTTTTTAATAAAAATAAACAAAAAATGTATTTAATAAAATATATCTATGTCCCCCCTCCCTTCTTACCTTTATTGAGGAGGAGGGGGGACATTTCTGGATCCCTGGTGGTCCCAGTGGGGAATCCCTGGTGGTCAAGTGGTTCCAGTGAACTCTAGCCCGCGCTCCAGGGCTAGAGTTCACTCTCGCGAGATTTGGAGCGTTGCCGTGGTAACCGCGGCAACGCTCCAAATCTCGCAAGAGGAGGACCCGGAGGAGCTGCTGGTAACAGCTCCCGGGTCCTCTCTCCCTCCCCTTCCGGTCGGCTGTCAGTAATGTGCCTGCGGACCGGGGAGGGAGATCAGTGATCTCCCTCCCCGGTCCGCAGGCACATTGCAGGGCTGGCGCTTGGGCAATGCCAGCCCTGCACTAGCCGGCAGGGGAGAATCTCGGGGGGGGCAATTGCCCCGTTGCCCCCCCCCTGGATCCGCCAATGGTGTGTGTGTATAATGCAGTGTGTGTTTGTATAGTGTGTGTGTATATAATACAGTGTGTGTGTATATAATGCAGTGTGTGTTTGTATAGTGTGTGTGTATATAATGCAGTGTGTGTGTATATATAATGCAGTGTGTGTTTGTATAGTGTGGGTGTATATAATGCAGTGTGTGTTTGTATAGTCTGTGTGTATATAATGCAGTGTGTGTTTGTATAGTGTGTGTGTATATAATGCAGTGTGTGTTTGTATAGTGTGTGTATATATAATGCAGTGTGTGTATATAATGCAGTGTGTGTGTGTATATATAATGCAGTGTGTGTTTGTATAGTGTGTGTGTGTATATAATACAGTGTGTTTGTGTAGTGTGCATTATATATACACACACTATACAAACACACTGCATTATATATACACACACACTATACAAACACACTAAATTATATACACAGTGTGTTTGTGTAGTGTATGTGTATAATAATAGTGTGTGTGTGTGAGGGGGCATTTTTTATTAAACATTTTTTTTTTCATTTTTATATTAAATTATTATTATTTTTTTATATATTTAATTATTATTATTTATTTTTTGTTTATTTTCTGCTTGTTGCCTTGCCAGGGAGGGGGGATATGTTAATCCCTGGTGGTCCAGTGGCATTGGCTTAGCTGGGGGAGGGGAGGGAAGTGGAGTGGGCAGCAAGCGTTTACTCACCTCCCAGCAGCTCCTCCAGCTCCCCAGTGTAAATCTCGCGAGACCCGCGGCCGTCAGAGCTGGCCACGGCTCTCGCGAGATTTACACTGGGGAGCTGGAGGAGCCGCTGGGAGGTGAGTAAACGCTTGCTGCCCGCTCTCCCCAGGACCGCTGGGCTTGTAATGAGCCTGGCGGTCCTGGGAGGTATTATCGGCAATATCGGTATCCCTATTGGCCGATACCGATATTGCCGAAAATACCGAATATCGGCCGATTATATCAGTAAAACCGATAATCGGTCGATCCCTAATAAATAATATCCTTTCTTTGCTGCTGAGGAATAAATAAAGAGAAAGCATAATATGAGCCATTGTGTCCTTTAATAAAATTGAGCAGTGAGAATGTCAGTGTATGATCTATACACCAATCCATTAAGCTAAAGTTGTTTTGCTGCATAGAGTAACCCTTTAATAAAAAAATCAAACAAATATAATTCAACATTTTACACAGAGATTATACATAGACTTGTTAAAGCCAGATTTACATATTAAAGAGACACTTCACTGTCAAGATACAATAAATACAAATTACAGTTTAGTAGATAGTTTTAGTTGGGAGTATATCTTAAAGGACCACTCTAGTGCCAGGAAAACATACTCGTTTTCCTGGCACTAGAGTGCCCTGAGGGTGCCCCCACCCTCAGGGTCCCCCTCCCGCCCGGCTCTGGAAAGGGGAAAAGGGGTAAAACTTACCTTTTTCTAGCGCTGGGCGGGGAGCTCTCCTCCTCCTCTCCGCCCCGTCGGCTGAATGCGCACGCGCGGCAAGAGCTGCGCGCGCATTCAGCCGGTCGCATAGGAAAGCATTTACAATGCTTTCCTATGGACGCTTGCGTGCTCTCACTGTGATTTTCACAGTGAGAATCACGCAAGCGCCTCTAGCGGCTGTCAGTGAGACAGCCACTAGAGGATTAGGGGGAAGGCTTAACCCATTAATAAACATAGCAGTTTCTCTGAAACTGCTATGTTTATAAAAAAAATGGGTTAACCCTAGCTGGACCTGGCACCCAGACCACTTCATTAAGCTGAAGTGGTCTGGGTGCCTAGAGTGGTCCTTTAAAACAGCTTGCAAAACCTGCAGATCTGTTATCTGATTTCTCTCGAGTACCAGAGAGAAACTTTAAAGAAATTAAATATACCTGATTCCCTTATTAACGCAATTTTTGCACTATACCAGAATCCAACAGCTAAGGTCATTGCCACTGGCTACACCTCTGATCACTTTATATTAACAAACGGGACTAGACAGGGATGTCCATTATCACCAATTCTGGTGATAATACTTTGCTTTGGCAAATGAACTACTAGCTACACAGATTAAGAACATTAAAGGTGTTTTAGTTGGTGCTACAGAACATAAAGTCGGCCCTTTTGCAGAGTACCTTATTTTATCCCTTACAGAACCTAAGAAATCTGTATATTCAATAAATGCCATATTAAAACAATTTGGAGAGGATTCCTTTTATACTAATTATACTTACCACATCAAATACAAAGAACAACGTGAAACATGCACTTTTTATAAAATGAAAAAAGACAACACACTCTTCACACATAAAACACTTCAGCATGCTGAATTGCTTTAGAGGTCGGGAGTGTCCCTTTAACCTTAGCTACCATTATTAAAGATTAAGTGGATGAAAATAGTTTCTATTAATATTCTATAATCTTTTAGGACTATGTTCAGTGTGCTATTGTTACGGATATGATGTTAGGACTATTTTTAGTGTGCTATGTTACGGCTTTGATGTTAGTGTCATGCTTACTGTTAGGGTTAGTGTAATACAAGTGATCTCTTAACAAAGACTGAGGTATGTATGAACTTGTGGTGTGGTCTCAAAGGAATTAAAGGAATCGTAACACTTAAAAGCTAATACTAAAACGCTAACACTAACTCTAACAAGAACACATTAATCCAGTTAAAAAAAAAAAAACATGTTATATAAAATGTGTGTGATAAGAGCTGTCATCATAAATTGTGGGGCCCCTGATACAGCTGAACGTCAAGTCCGCCCACAGGGCTCGTCGTGAGTTCTCCCACAAGGATGCAGTGTGTGTGCAGTGGATTGAGTGGGTGTGTACTTAATGTTGTGTGTGTGTATAGTGGGTGTAGAATATGTGTAGTGGATGCGGTGTGTGTAAAGTGGATGCGGTGTGTGTGTGTAATGGATGCAGTGTGTATGGTATAGTGGAATCAAATTGTAGGTTTGTGAAATGGTTGCATTTCTGTGCATTAGATTTAGTGTGCAGTGGATGCATTGTGTGTTTGTGTAGTGGATGTAGTGTGTGCAGAGTGAATGCAGAGTGTATGTGTAGTGGATGTAGTGTGTGCAGAGTGAATGCAGAGTGTATGTGTAGTGGATGTAGTGTGTGTATAGTGAATGCAGTGTGTGTGTTTGTGCAGTGCATGTAGTGTGTTTATTGTGAATGCAGAGTGTGTGTCTGTAGTGGATGTAGTAGTGTGTAAAATGAATACAGAGTGTGTGTCTGTAGCTGATGTAGTGTGTTTGTAGTGAATGGAGAGTGTGTTTGTGTAGTGGATGTGGTGTGTGTATAGTGAACAGATAGTGTATGCCTGTGTAGTGGATGTAGTAGTGTGTATAGTGAATGGAGAGTGTGTGTTTGCCTAGTTAATGTAGTAGTGTGGATGTAGTGTGTATAGTGAATGCAGAGTGCATGGTTATGTAGTGGATGTAGTGTGTATAGTGAATGGAGAGTGTGTGTTTGTGTAGTGGATGTAGTGTGTGGAGATGGTGGTGGATGGATCCCTCTGCAGTATACAGGCAGCTGTACACATACAGCCATAGCTCCCCAGGCCCGGATCTCCCTGAGCAGAACGGGCCTCCCAGGACCGCCGGGCCCATGACAACCATCATGGTTGTCACCCCCTGATGGCGGCCCTGTGCATGATCATAAAAGGTAAATTAGGGGAAACAATCTGTAAACAATCTTGGGGTTATGGAATTATTCACAAACCATTCAACCTCATCATATTTTCAGATGCTTCTTTGTCATTATTATTGAATAAATATTTTGCAATATATGTCTAATCTTCAACATATTCATATATATTGTTACTGCAAATACATGCTTTGATTTAATCTGGCAATGGATTAACTTGAGCATTTTTGTGCAGCACTGCAGATGGAAATAATGAAATACAAAAACTACCATCTTAAACCCAAACACAACACATGTTCCCAGTATAATGCTGCATAGAATTCTGAGCTTACATGTGCAATTACTGCCATCTGGTGGTAAAAAACATAGCATAATTTAAATAGTTATCCAGAACATTTTTTTTGAAGCAAAAACAAATTAAAACGTTATCCAGCAATTTCTGTAGTGCAAAATACATCATTTGGTGGAATAGCATATAGTGGAACAGCATTGCCCCCTTATGTCATCATGGGTGCTGCGCTGAGGTCCAATCAAAGGCTTCTCATACAGGGCCGGCGCTACCATAAGGCGGCCCAGACGGCCGCCTTAGGGCGTACCAGCCCTGGGGGTGCAATGTCAGGCTGACCGGAAGGAGGGAAGCGCACTGCGCTCCCCTCCAGCCGGTTACTATTTGCAGCGTGGCCGAGTCCAGAGATTCCCGCCCGCGGAGCCCAGCCTCTGCCCGCCCACCTCCTACCCTGGTGTCTGCCGACTGCCGCAGGCTGTGTGGAGGGGCGGGGATATGACATAATATCCCTGCTCCCTGTGTACCGCACAGCGCGGCTTGCGCCCAGTGATGCGGCTGGGCTGGAGGACTCCACAGAGCCGGACAGCATGCACCCAGGGGACAAGATTAAACTGTACAAATGTAAGTATGTATGTCTCTGTCTGTATGTATGTATGTCTCTGTCTGTATGTATGTAAGTATGTATGTCTCTGTCTGTATGTCTCTGTCTGTATGTATGTATGTAAGTATGTCTGTCTGTCTGTATGTCTCTGTCTGTATGTCTGTATGTCTCTGTCTGTATGTCTCTGTCTGTATTTCTCTGTCTGTATGTATGTCTCTGTCTGTATGTCTCTGTCTGTATGTATGTATGTATGTCTCTGTATGTCTCTGTCTATATGTATGTAAGTATGTATGTCTCTGTCTGTATGTCTCTGTCTGTATCTCTCTGTCTGTATGTATGTAAGTATGTATGTCTCTGTCTGTATGTATGTAAGTATTCATGTCTCTGTCTGTCTGTATGTATGTATGTCTCTGTCTGTATGTATGTAAGTATGTATGTCTCTCTCTGTATGTCTCTCTCTGTCTGTATGTATGTCTCTCTCTGTCTGTATGTCTCTGTCTGTATGTATGTATGTCTTTCTGTGTTTGTATGACAGTGTACCTGTGTGACTGAAAAATTATGCCTGTGGCTTGGGAGGAAATACACACAGGTGAAGATGCCTTTTTTTTTTTTTTTTTTTTTAAAGGAGGGTAAGGGGCGCCAAAATGAATCTTCGCCTGTATAACTAAAAATCCTAGCACCGGCCATGTTCTCATAGATCATGGATCATTTAACCAGCTCATAGCACATGCGAGTAAGGTGTGTAAGTAGGAGGAGGGAGGGTAGGAGGAACAAAAAAAGCTAATGGGATAGGGAGGGCTGCAGTTAAGGAGGGAGGCGAGACACTGCCTGTGAGGGAGAAGCAGTAAATGTTTGTCGCCAGCGTGCAATGTGCGCTTATGACAAACATAAAATATGGACAGAATTAACATTAAGCAGTCTGGAACAGAGTCATGTGTGTTGGGGTTGTAACTAGCCCTTGGCACACAAGTGCAATCAACTCTGGGCTTCCAGACTCCTCCAACCATGACCACTTCAAAAAGCAGAAGACGTCATGGTGGTTGGAGTAATCCCTTAATGTAAAAATTAACAATTTATTACATTTGCATTTTTACATAACTAGAGCACCCTGCACTATTTTAAATGTGGGTTTTATTTTTCTATTTTCTAGAAGTCTGAAAATAAGAAAAGAAAACTGAGTTTTTTCATGACGAGGATTCCATATATTACAGTGACTTCCAGCAACCAGTGTTCGAGCTGTTCAAGGCCATTGTGAATGTATCATTCACCCATTAGTATGTATAGTGGTTTATAATGTTACACTAATGTGGCTGTTTAGTTCCAGTATAGATTTGCGGTTTCCTTATTGTAGCGGAGCTCCCTGTACCCCAGCGGGGTACCTCCGCCAAGGCTGCTTCCTAGCTAGAACAGGAGAAAATCTCAGCGCTTCTGCCCCAGTCACCATGGCTTAACTGGGGTCCTCCTGGAGCCTCTCCGTCCTGGAACAGGAAAGGAAACTAGCTCTATTCCCTCCCAGGGACTGGACGACACACAGTTCTGGGAGCTCTAGTCCTTACGAGGACTTTCCCCATCATATCCTCCATGAGCTGGAACAATGTGTTGAACAGTGATTATAGCCCTTCCCCTCCCAGTAAGTAGACAACACTGGGAGTACAACTGATTTTAATGAGCCAAACTTGGCCTTTTATGCACAGACCCCAGCAGGGGGTCTCCTTTGTATTCAGTACATGCCCCTCCCAGGAATCTCTGGGCCTGGGAGATAATTGTGTGAAAGACCAGTAAGTTAATTATCTCCCAGGAACAGAGAGCCAAACACAAAAATATGAAACATAAAAATACCCCAAAACATAATAAAAATATATAACCCCACAGCACATCTTTAAATAGCCCTGATCTGAGCACCCAAGTTCTCAGAGCCATGCAGTGTAGGGGAATCGCCACCGTGTTAAAGTTCTGACCGGCCGCACACATGGTCCTATGCCCAAAATAGTTCCAGGGCATTTTGCCGGTCAACTTTCGGGAGCTCATGCAGCCGCAATACTGGGTGCTCCGCCTGGCTCTTAGGCAGTGTTTGTTCTGCTTAGTCTCAGACACCTTCCCTCCAAAAAGCGATCTACTGGCGGCTTTCAAAGTTGTCCGGGAACCGCACAGTCACCTCATGCCGAAAACAGTTCCATAACATTCTAAAAGTCCCGCTGAGGTGACCGGTAACCCATGAAGTCCTCATGCCGAAATTAGTTGCATAGCGGTCCTGGCTAAGTACCGCTGGGACTATGCGTGGGTTTGGTTCATGCGAACGGCCACCAGAGAGCTAGCTTTCGGTTCCATTTGCATGAAGGGAAAGTGCTGAACCAGGGGCCAGGGAAAGCTACTAAGGGCGGCTGGGGAGGGTAACTCCCAAATTGTGTCCCAGACCTGGACCATAGTTGGTGGGCAGGAAGCCGGCTTCCACACTCCTCCAAGAGTCCGTGGCAAACGTACGTGGGAAGGAGCGTTTGTCACACTTATATTGTTTGAAACAGTGCAAATGGATAGTCCTAGTAAAAGCATTTCTAAGTTATTTTTAGGTATATAAGTCAGTATACATATCTTTTTATTTTTACACAAGGGTACTTAGTAGCATGTGCCTTACAATTCATAGAAATGTATTCTGTCTGTCCTACTCTATGTAGACTTGCTCTTAAATGCCCAATTGGCAGAGAAACCACTGTGTCAGTTAGTGTTCTATTATGTCCATTAACAGTGCTACAATCCCACGATGAGCAAAAGTCATGCAATTGTGATGTAAACGTCACAGACAAACATCTCAGTGGCTTTTTGCACAGAAAAGATGCACAATTTGAGAAAAACATGTACAGCCCACAGGAATAGACCCTAAATCACATGACAGTCCATGAAGGCGTTATTACCAACTCTAATTGAACGTAAAGATAGCCAGAGCTGCACGGACTTAAAAAAAAATAAAAAAATTAACAAAAATGTATGGAAGATGCAAATTTAGTGATTTTTACTTCTAACTCTAAATCAAGCTAAGGATGTGTGATCACAACATATACAAGGTCAAATGTAAAGGTCGAAATATCTGAAATGGAAGCATATTCTAAGGCTGCTATGCATTCAGTTAGTCTACTCTGGCCCTGAATTTGAAATAGACTGAATTCTCAATTTAGTCAATAACCCTGGATAGGGTCAGTAAAGTAAGAAAACTGAATATCAAATTCAAGGTCAATATAGCTGAACTGGACAAACTCACTCATTCAGCGGTGCTCACATTTCAGCTACTTTGGCCTTAAATGAGAAATTCACTTAGAATGTTCCCTTCAGTGAATAATCCTGATGGTTTTGGTTACAGACTAGTCAGTAATTATGTGATACCCATATTTAGATATACATTTGGAATATTTTTTATTCAAAGTAAAATCAGACAGTTCTTTTAATAGAAAATAAAAAAATATGTAAAAAAAAAGAAATGAAAAAATTGTAGAATCAAACCTAGGTTGTCTGTAGCTCTAAACAATGTGTTTTCACAGTGGCATCCAAGGTAACACATGTCTGAACATTACCGCGTTTGGAACTTGTAAATTCAATCACATGTAAATTCAAAGTGAATTTCTAATTTAAGGACAAAAAAAATAGTTCCCGTCAGTTTAAATTCCCAGCAATTCACCCTTTAGTGAATAACCCTTTCAAGATAATATATTCTACACAATCCAAGTGTCAAAGGGGAAGTTACACTGAAGGTAAATGTGGTTTCCCAGCTTGTTTGACATCTAAGAATTAAAATGTGACCTCTGTACAGTGTGTACTGTCATTCCAACATCTGAGATTTTCAACAGACAGGATTCATTTGAACTTTTCCTGCCTTCAAACGTCGGTGTATAAGCAAAATGTCAATTTTACAGACTGTCACTTTAAAATCACTAAAGCTTAACCCCTTAAGGACACACGACATGTGTGACATGTCATGATTCCCTTTTATTCCAGAAGTCTGGTCCTCAAGGGGTTAAAGGAACACTATAGTCACCTAAATTACTTTAGCTAAATAAAGCAGATTTAGTGTATAGATCATTCCCCTGCAATTTCACTGCTCAATTCACTGTCATTTAGGAGTTAAATCACTTTGTTTCTGTTTATGCAGACCTAGCCACACCTCCCCTGGCTATGACTGACAGAGCCTGCATGAAAAAAAAACTGGTTTCACTTTCAAACAGATGTAATTTACCTTAAATAATTGTATCTCAATCTCTAAATTGAACTTTAATCACATACAGGAGGCTGTTGCAGGGTCTAGCAAGCTATTAACATAGCAGGGGATAAGAAAATCTTAATTAAACAGAACTTGCAATAAAAAAAGCCTAAATAGGGCTCTCTTTACAGGAAGTGTTTATGGAAGGCTGTGCAAGTCACATGCAGGGAGGTGTGACTAGGGTTCATAAACAAAGGGATTTAACTCCTAAATGGCAGAGGATTGAGCAGTGAGGCTGCAGGGGCATGTTCTATACACCAAAACTGCTTAATTAAGCTAAAGTTGTTCAGGTGACTATAGTGTCCCTTTAAACAATTGTAATTTTTTTTTCTTAGGGTTCTTTTTGTTTAAAGCATCACACTTTTTTTAATGTTTCTAAAACAATTTTTGTCCAATTATTTATTTGTTCCTAAAACAATGCAGTCGCATTGAAAGAAATCCCATGGCGATGTTTGCGGGATAAATATGGATTTTTTGGAGTTTATGAATATGTAAATTCTACTGTGTGGTGTCTGAAAGAACAATGCAGAACAACTCTTTCAAATCAGAAAATAATTCAGAGTTCCTCACAGATTCTACATTGCATATATTTTATTACAACTCCTATCTATTAAATCTGACACTATTGTTATTTATTGATCACCAAGATTCCAGTTCTTGATCCCTATCAATGAAGTTATTAATTATTTTTACCAAATTGTACATATATTTTTTTAAAGAGTTGTCCAATGCCAAATATTTCAAATCCAAAAGCTAAATAGTTATATATTTTCTTATAATCGACAATTGTATTATTAAATCCGTGACCAAAAATGTTTCATTACAACTACTCAAAGTGGAAGACTTTCTTTTATCAACAGTCGTAAAATACGGATTAAATCAGCGATATTTCTATTATTATCAATAAGGCTTTATTACAACTACACAAAGTAGAAGACTTTCTTGTATCCACAATCGCAAAGTACTGATTAAATCTGTGATTATTTTGACATTTTTTATTATAAATAAGATTTCATTACAACAACACAAACTGAAAGGTTTTCTTGTATCAACAATCATAAAATACAGATTAAATATTTTTTTTTTTATTATCAATAAGGTTTCATTTTAAATACGCAAACAGGAAGACTTGACAGCATTTCGGCCTCTAAAATGTATTTGTCAAGGCTCTCTATATACGCCATTTGAATGATGTCCGATTTATAAATTTATAGTCTTCATGGGTAGACTGCTGGAGTTCTCATCTACCCACAAAAGGAAAATCATTTGCAGAAACAGTAAGCTGAATTGCACAATAGGTATTCCAGGTGTACTAGTGCCACCCAAAGTTTAATGGAGTTAAACATCTTACAAACACAAACATTTTGGATTTTTCTTAATCTACAGTGCTCCCAAGTGAACAATGTGATTTACCCAGTATAAATAGACCACCAGTTGCCAAAAATCTCATAGATTATAAAAAACATAGGAAAACATAGGAAAGAGTCCCAAGTCCAGATAGATGTGACTTCACGGTGCGCGCAAGAACGTCAACTAAATGGTGCTTTTGTCTAACTTGACATCTTGAAAGTACGTTAGATGGGTAAACACAAGCTGCTTAAGTAGCGTAGATGTGAAGGGGAGTAGCAAAATGGCACAATAGTTAAAAGGAGAAGTAGGGTTAAGAGAGAGGTTTTCTAGGATGGGATTGACGGTTGCATGTTTGAGGGAAGAGGTTGAAAATATGCGTGAGGGATGGGACCAGGCTAGGTCAAAGATATTGGATAAGGTGAGAGGGGAGGGGATCAAGATGATAGGTGATGGGGCAAGAGGATGATAGAGACCTCTTGTTCAGTCAGAAAGAAATGTGTTAAGAGTGGAAGAGGGAGAACAATGGCTGAGTATTGGAGGGAAGGAAGAACAAGGGGTGATTGCAAAATTAAAGGGACATTTTAAGCGACAGAATTGCCACAATTTAATGTAGTGGCTCTGGGGCAAAGAGATCAGGAAAAAAACATTGCATTTTGTGAGAAAAAGTTGTGTTTACACAGCTTTACATAGCTAACTACCTCAGACAGCCACTAGAAGGGCCACCTGGTGTAGTCCGTGCTGCCAGTGGTCATATGGTTATGATTTTTAAAATCTGGAACTTAATTTTAAGCTCCAAGGTGCAGATTTTAATCTTTTGTGTATGGATTACAGTCAACCGGCAGCTCTGGGTCCAAATGAAATCCAGACCAAAATCAGACTCATTCAGAACTTGGTTTGCTAAATCCCAACATTGCTAAATACTATAAACAATATCTGGCCCTGTACTCAACTAAATGGGTTTCCTCCATTTGGCATGGGGCCAATTGGACTTTTGTAAATAGATTTCAAAGTGTATCCAAATAAAACCATGTATATCCTCTTGAAATATATATATATATATGCATTGGTGCATTTAATGAGAATGTATAAAAAAAAATAAAAAAATAAAAAAATAGAAGTATATGCAACTATAGCCCCAGTATTGTGGAGAATCTCAGAAAAAAAACTCAGTGAATTGTGTGTTAAAGACCAGCAGAGTTAGGCAATGTTTTATGAGTTAGAACATTTTCAATCTACTTCCATTTTACTTTCTCTAAATCTTTCTGGTACGTGTTTCTCCAAGAAGAGAAGGTTTTTTAAGATTCACAAGCAGGCATTAAAAGTGCCAGGTTGCTGACTTACACAGTTCAAGTAACTCTCAAGGCAAACTATAAGAGGGACTTTCATAAGTCATTCTGACAATACTTAAAGCTTTTTACTTTACGTGAAATAAAAGAAAAAAAAACAACTGACTCTCTCTCTAAAACTCTGAACTCCGAAACATTCCTTATTGGCTGAAAAGGGATGTTGTTAAACTGTACACAAAGAACACAAAATACATTTCAGTTACTTTTCTAAAAAACACTGGGGACAAGGTCGGTCACTGAGCCGATTTATTTTCTAAACAAGGAACTGAAAACTGAATTGCACACATCAGGCTAAATTAATGTTTATATAGTATACATTACTGTAGCTAAGTTGGAGTATGTGTCACTTGTTTTGCCTAAATCTTGGTCAGATCCCTATAATATTACTGAATATACCCTGAAACATTACAATATACTTGGGGTTATTCACTAAAATTGGAATTTTATGGCAGGACAGGAGGCTTCATATTTGCTTTACCTTCTTTACTGAAACCTCCAGCAGCAAAGAAACAGTTAACAGAACTTTTAAAAACAACCAATCAGAACAAAGGAACAGTAGTATAAAACCCCTAAGCAGGCTCTTCCACTTCCTCTTTCTTTGCTGCTGCCTCCAGGTGAGCACTCACCAACTCAGAGTTGTTTTTTAT
This sequence comes from Pelobates fuscus, assembly GCF_036172605.1. Lineage (NCBI taxonomy): Eukaryota > Metazoa > Chordata > Amphibia > Anura > Pelobatidae > Pelobates > Pelobates fuscus. The sequence continues at coordinate 40,518,406 of NC_086320.1, forward strand.
CCTACATGCTGCTTGTTTATTTAATCAGTCTATTTACTAGGTTTGTTTAGGCAGCTTAATTGCTGGATTTATGTAGGCAGGTTTCTTGCTGGATTTGTTTTAACAGTTTGTCTGCTGTGTTCAGGGCCGCCACCAGAAATTTTGGGGCCCCTGACAAAGCACAAGGTCTGCCCCCCCCCTCCCCCCACCCCCTCCCCCCAATGAATGCAGTATGTGTGTTAGTGTAGTGGATGAAGAGTGTGTGTTAGTGCAGTGAATGCAGTGTGTGTTAGTGCAGTGAGTGTTAGTGCAGTGAATGCAGTGTGTGTGTGTCAGTGTAGTGAATGCAGTGTGTGTGTTAGTGCAGTGAATGCAGTGTGTGTGTGTCAGTGTAGTGAATGCAGTGTGTGTGTTAGTGCAATGAATGCAGTGTGTGTTAGTGCAGTGTGTGTGTCAATGTAGTGATTGCAGAGTGTGTCAGTGTAATGAATGCAGTGTGTGTTAGTGCAGTGAATGCAGCGTGTGTTAGTGCAGTGGATGCAGTGTGTGTTAGTGCAGTGAGTGTTAGTGCAGTGAATGCAGTGTGTGTGTGTCAGTGTAGTGAATGCAGTGTGTGTGTCAGTGCAATTAATGTAGTGTGTGTGTTAGTGCAGTGGATGCAGTGTGTGTGTGTTAGTGCAGTGTGTCAGTGTAGTGAATGCAGAGTGTGTGTGTCAGTGCAGTGAATGCAGTGTGTTAGTGCAGTGGATGCAGTGTGTGTGTGTGTTAGTGCAGTGTGTGTCAGTGTAGTGAATGCAGTGTGTGTTAGTGCAGTGGATGCAGTGTGTGTTAGTGCAGTGGATTCAGTGTGTGTGTTAGTGCAGTGGATGCAGTGTGTGTGAGTGTAATGAATGCAGTGAATGCAGTGTGTGAGTGTAATGAATGCAGTGTGTGTGTAATGAATGCAGTGTGTGTATGTGTTTAGTAGTGTATGCATGTAAATGTAGTACTAGTAATGTAAATGTATTTTTGTTATTCCCCCCCTCCCTGTTTCTTACCTGGTTCAGGGAGGGGGGGAAGATCCTTTGATCCCTGGTGGTCCGGTGCCATTGTTGGGCCCCCCGGCTCCCTATACTTGCAGAGGGGGCCCAGCGGACTGCAGGAACACTTTCCAGCATTTCCTGCTCTCACTCCCGCGAGATGTGGTGTGCGCGCCGCGCGGAGCGTTGCCATGGCAACGCTCTAACGGCCGCACGTCTCGCGGGAGTTAAAGACAGGGAAATGCTGGAAAGTGTTCCTGCAGTCCGCTGGGCCCCCTCTGCAAGTATAGGGAGCCGGGGGGCCCGCGGCTGCACATATATATAGCGATGATCGCTATATATATGTGCAGAAAGTAATTGTGGGGCCCTGGACTGCCAAAGCAGTCCGGGCCCCCCAGGACCGCCGGGCCCGTGACAACCGTCACGGTTGTCACCCCCTGATGGCGGCCCTGGCTGTGTTTATCTAGGCAGTCTATTGCTGTGTTTATCTAGGCAGTCTATTGCTGTGTTTATCTAGGCAGTCTATTGCTGTGTTTATCTAGGCAGTCTATTGCTGGGTTTATCTAGGCAGTCTATTGCTGGGTTTATCTAGGCAGTCTATTGCTGTGTTTATCTAGGCAGTCTATTGCTGGGTTTAGCTAGGCAGTTTATTCTGTGTTATTTCCTATACCACTTCATGCTATGTAACTGCTGTATCACTTGTTAACATCTGTTGCGGTATTTAGGCTATTTATCTGATATATTCTGGACACTGCTCATTGATTTATTGTTCTTCTGGGTTACATTATGCAGTTTTTCTCACTCTGCTGTATGGGGAATGGGTGTCCCTGCTATGATGCTTTGGCTCTGCCTGTAATCTGTTTCCCCTCCCCAGGTTCCCCCCCTGGGCTCTGTCGCCCGTACCCTTTCTCCCTTATTCCCCACCTGCTACCCGCGGCCCCTCGCCGCTTGCTGAGCAGCTTTTTCAACCGTGGCAGTGCCGCGCGATCACCACGCAGTAGGCCGCGCTTGTTTTTTGCAGCCGCGGCGGCCATTTTGTTGGAGCTGCGGCGGCCATTTTGTTGGAGCCGCATGGGCTCCGTGCATTGCGAACAGCCCGGTCTCACCCACCGAGCTGCCCTGCTGCCTGCTGGCCATGTGGCCAGCCTCCCCTCTATCAGGGGAGATAGCCCAGTTTTTCAGCTATCCCCCCCTTCCAAGCTAAGGTAAGAGAGGGGGGAGGAGGAGGAATAACTTTTTTATTTTTATTATTAATAAAAAACAAATTTAAATAAGAAAAATCACACTAACAGCCCCCTCACACACACACACACACACATCACCCCCAGACACACACAGCACCCAGAACCCAAACACACACACACACACAGCACCCCCAGACACACACACAGCACCCCCAGACACACACACAGCACATCCAGACACACACACACACAGCACCCCCAGACACACAAGCAGCACCCTCAGACACACAAACAGCTTTGGGAATGGACCGATATGACTTATAGGTATCGCCTTGTTGGTTTCTACCCCTGAGAACCGCAAAACGGCCCCTGTCCAAGCTGGACATCAAACTGGTGGATTGACGTACAAATTGAGCTGACACGTCTATTCATAGGGTTCCCCTAACAAGCCCCAGAGGTCTCTCGGACCGTGCCCGGACTCAGGATCAAGGTTGCGGAACCTTGGACCGTTCCATGAGCGATATGCATGACCAAAGAGGCGTCCATTGCGAAGTTGCCATGCTGGGCGAAGGGTGCGGTGGAGTGAACTCCCGCCCCATCCCCACGCTACATGCTCCTAAGGCACTTGTCGCCTGTGGACACTTCGAGACGGAGGGCACTCATCCCTCAGAGAGCTGCTTGGCGTGGACGATTGGTTCTCTCCCTCAACTAGACATGAGAGAAACCCGCATGGATTTCGCCATCAACATGGACATATTGAATCTGACTCACTCCCAGGCAACCCAGTTTCTGGTCTTTCATAGAATATTCGGTCCAGGAGGTGCTCCGCCTCCCGAGGACCAAGATGTCCGTCTTCAAGGAAAATACCAGGCTCCACAACCCGCGGGTCACACTTAGGGGCCCAACCCGGTCGATTGACCGGTTGTTATTAGCCATCGAGGCCATACCTCCCGATCCAGTACTATCAGCCGCTCCAACATGACGCTTTCTCGGGTCTTCGGCCTGGTACAACCGAATCATGTGACCTCGGACGAAGCTCATCTAAAACTTAATTGATGACTCCGACATAGGGGGACCTGGCCTACGTAGTAGTTTCGAACCCCAACCAACTTCGGCCTGGACTCTGGAGGAGTCCGGAGGAGGGACCTCTTTGCGCCAACTGCATGGAACTACCTGCAGGTTTGTTCAACATTCACAGCTTTCCCATGGGAAGTAGTACTGCTTGCTACCTTCCAGCGTGGATCACGTAGGATCACTATCTATAGCGTCTGGACAAGTATTTGTCATTTGTGACAGAATGTCTGCGGGACGAGACACTCATGTGGCGTACGGCTTCACCCAACCATGGAGAGACCCCAATGATTGGTTGCCTCACCCTCCAGAGTCTTGAGTACTGGCATGATTAAATTCGGTGCGATCCGTCATACGGAGCGGTTCTCCTGCTGGCTGCCGAACCCTCAGCGAGGCGAGGGACGCGTTTTCCAAGCTTGGTCTCCTTCGGGGCGTACGCATCCCGTTTACCTCCAGGATACTTCGGGCTTTGCTTCAGACCGAATTCCTGGGAGTGTCGTTTCGCCTGGCCACACCACTTCGGAGTAGTCCTCAGTGCTTTCCCCTTTTTGCTGGAGTTTGCCATGGGAAAGCAATCTACGACTCCCTGTCTCTTAATGTCCAGTGTGGGTTCCACAGGGGTAGCCTGCCACGACTGGTGTCTGGAGTTTGGGTCCCTATGGCGGTCCTTATTATGGCTGTCCCCATTGTCTGGCTGAGTTGCCCTCTCAGGGTAGGATCGTATGGGGCCATTCACGTCCTATGTCAGCTAGTGGACGACTCATGTGGGTTTTCTCAAGATTCTGGCATTGGTAAGGATCTCTTGGTCTGCAGTCTACCAAGAGGTGTATACCTTACGGGAGCCCTATCTCTCGCTATTCCTCAATTCTAGTGGTATCGTGTGTTCTGCATTTCCTTGAGGAATGACATGATGACAAGGACTTGCCTTGCGCCAGTTTTTCCGCTTACGTTTTTCCCCAGTACATCTTGTATTTCATGGCGTTCTGACGTCATGGTATCGATGTAATGTCTTCTTCCTTCTTGAAGTTCAGTACATCGGCTTCTGCTCCACACATATTTCATTTCTATTCGTCCTCTGTGTTGTACCCCTATTCTCCGGATAGGCCACAGTTCTGACAGGTTGTACACGACCATGTAGATCCAGGATCTGGTTCTTTCGTCCGTCTACTCATGGATAGCTGTTGATTTCTGCGTACAGCCATTTTGGACTGTTTCTGCATCTTCGCTCGCCTTTGCATTTGGGGGATCCTCTCATTGGCTGACCTTGAGAGTTCCTCTGGGACACTTTTTGCTTCGGGGTGCTGTCACCTCGACAACTTTGGAAGCCGTTGGGTCCCTTCTGCATTTTCTCTACACCGCTGCTTGGTTTAGGGAATGGGTTTTTCCATTCTCCTTTTATTTCAGTCCTCTATCTCATATTGCTTTTGGTTCTACAATTTGGGCGTTAAATTTGCAAAAATGAAGCCTCTTGTCCTGCCATACAATTAGGGATTATTCTAGCCTCGGTGAGGGAATAATCTAAATTTTATTAAAGACAGGAGGCGAATATTTCCCCCCCTTTTTTTACGTTCCCTCCCTGGATTTGGGTCTTATTCTATTATAATTAATTGGGGATATTATGTTTTGTGAATGCATGGTTTTACATAATAAAGGTTATTTCTATTATTCAGTGATGATTGTCTGTGTGCATTTTATTCATCATGTTTGTGTTGTAATTATGTTTCGTCAATGCCTTTTAGTTTAGGTACTTACTAGATACTAGGTCTTCATAAGATCTGTAGACTTTGTTTATTCATCAGGTATTATGATGTGCAAGTGATATTGTATGGATATGACATCTTGCCTTGACAGTTTACTTTCACAATGTTTTCATTTTTCTTGCAGTGTAATCTATTTTCTCTCTGGGCTTGACGATTGCTTCTCTGGATGTGTCTGCTACAAGGTGGATTCATTGGTTTCCTTGCTCTCCTGCTCAACCTCATCAAAGAAAGAGGAAGTGGAAGAGCCTGCTTAGGGGTTTTATACTACTGTTGCTTTGTTCTGATTGGTTGTTTTGAAAAGTTGTGTTAACTGTTTCTTTGCTGCTGGAGGTTTCAGTAAAGAAGGTAAAGCAAATATGAAGCCTCCTGTCTTTAATAAAATTTAGATTATTCCCTCACCGAGGCTAGAATAATCCCTAATTATGAATAGAAGACAAAGCGGGTGCACGCTTTAAATTACCTAAAATTAAAACATTGTCCATATAAAAAGGGTTATTTGCTACACTGACTTGGTCAAAAACTTTGCTACATTTGTCTCAAAGCCCAGTAAAAAAACCAAAAACCTGTAAATCTTTCAAGCTTGGCTATTTAAACCTAAAATTTGCAGTTCCCTTTTTAGTCCTCAACAATACCTGCTTCAATCAATGACATTGAAAAAATACAGAAACCCCGTGCCTGTATTTCTAACGCTATAGTGTTCTCTGTTTTATTTAGATTCAGCCCCTCAAAGCTACATACAAACTGGAATAAAGGGTATCACTTACCTTTTTCCCAGGTCCGAGGCTGAATTCCTACAGCCACTCCATCTGCCTCCCATGACATCACGCTGATGCTTCTTTTTCATCCAATAAAATGCCCCTCAGAGAAGAGCATTGGTGGTGAAAGACGCATGTTTAACGATCATTCATCCAATGAAATGGAACCGATTTCCACTCAGTTCTCACAGAGGAAGTGCCTCTAGTGGCTGTCGAGAAGACCCTGCAAGGTAAGGATTGCATATATACTAGGCAGCAATGTTTTCAATTGCTGGGTTAAAATAAGGAACCATTGCACCTATTCATTGAGATGAAGGGTGTGGATGCCTTTAGTGGACCTTTAAAAACGTAAAACTATAAATTAGAATTCTTCGCTTTGTACCGTTCGGTTATGTGAAAGCAAATGGCCAGAACACTTAGCGTGACATTAGATATTATTATTAAAATACTAAAATATTTATAATTTATATTTCAACAATGACACCTTTATCTGCCTTCCTAAAAAGCTTCAAAGCTACCTATAAAAAACACCTAGATTCTAGACAAAGAATTCTTGTTGGACATGTTTCTGTTTTATTCACCGCTGACTGATGATCAACAGTAAAATCATTTAATATAAATCATAAAAGCAGCCTGTAATGGTACAAAGAGCAATTTGAGATCTAAGAAGACAATGGACATACTGCCATCTACTGATAGTTATAGTAATTACAGGTACTAGACATTCCTTTTCTTTGTATTCCGTAAGGAGTTAACTGTTTATTATTCTATAACTCACACTGCACATTTGTTTGGAACTAGGCTGTAACATAAAATGCTGGTAAAGATAGATTAGCATTCAGCCTCCAGGAACTAATATATTCCATAGATAAATAAATAATAGAGAAGGACAAGTCTAGAATCCCACAAAACAGTGGAAAAACCTGGCTTGTCCTTGAGAAGGCCTATGGATGTCAGACTGTGGGACTTATTCCCTCTCTAAGGGAGCTTTTCTCGCCCAAGAGCCAGGGATGATAGAGTGCTACCCCGTATGTGTGTATATATTATTTTGGTTGGATCAGATGGTCCGCACTAGATATGTTTTATAGGATCTTTCACCGACATTTTCAGATACATTACTGATAATTAAGTATTAGTTTAAGCGCAAGATTACTCTCTGATTTTTTTTTTTTTTTGGTGGGTGGGGTACGGTGATTGCTGCTGGATTATTTATAAACAGAATTTTAGTTATTTATATACACTGTTGTACATCTTAAGTGCTGCCAGTTGTTTTGGGTTATTATATTTTGGAGCTCAGGTCAAATTTTGCTATACTGTTCTGTATGTACATGACTTTGGTCGAGGACAGAGGACTTACCTTAATGGATGACAGAGCCGATTTATATGGTTTCAATCCGAGTGCACTTGGGTTTCACGTCTTGCGGATGTACCGTATACATTTGTACGCATGTATAATTTTTTTATAGAGAGCTGACATGTTTGTTTATGCCTCTACTGGTTAAAACACAACCGTCACTTTAAATTGTTTTTAATATAATAATACTTTCATCAAGTTTTGAAAGAAAAATAGATTAAAAAAAAATTAGGTATATTGAGAGAGAGAGAGAGAGAGAGAGAGAAGCACATCCCTACCTTTAGTGTATGACAGGATCCTTTAGCCATATATGAAAACTGACAGTCTCTATAGTCTCCCCTGCTTACTCCCTGCACAAGGTGCATTAATATGCTGAAAGCTCCTGTCATATACTAAAGGTAGATATAGGTTTTTCCTCACTTTTTTCACATATACTTATTTAAAAATAGAGATTTTTTCAAATCTTATTCAAAAGATTATTATATATAAAAAAAAAACATTCGTTTTGAGATGAGCGTTCCCCTTTAATGCAATCGCTATACAATGTATGGAGAAGTATTTCAGTTCTACACAGATAACAAGCACCGGTTTGTGGATAATATTTTGCTTCTGCAAACCTGCATATCAATAAATTATTTATTACCCATATTCCCCAGCACAGAGATTACAAAAGATGAAGCAGGTGATATTTAACGACCCCTCTCAGTACATGTATCCCATGTAGGAGTCTGGGGGAGAAAAAGCATTAAAAAGGGAGTACGAATATCTCCCTTCAATATACCATTGTTTTGTGGGTTCTAACTGTTGCTTTCTTGCATATTACACCCTTGAAAAAGAAAAAAAAAAAACCTTAAAAATCAACCAAAAGTCATGTTAATTATTTTCTAATTTGATGCTTTATTTTGTTTTAAATTTAAAAAAAAAAAGTGAAAATTACATTATGATCCAATCCAGACAAAGCACAGGCAGGGCGAACGTTGCAAATGAAGAGGGGGAAAAAAACAAAACATTTTCATTTTTCCTCTTCTCTGAACGCTTTCTCTATGCCGACTGTCAGGTACAAAGGACCGAGATTATAACAATAACGGACAGGGCTTAAAGGGACACTCCAGGCAGCCAGACTACTTTTGCCCATTGGAGTGGTCTGGGTGCCAACTCCCACTACTCTTAAGCATGCAAGTGTAATTATTGCAGTTTTTTATAAATTGCAATAATTACCTTGCAGGGTTAAGTCCTCCCCTAGTGGCTGTCTGCTAGACAGCCACTAGAGGGCACTTCCTGGATTATAGCACACGTGAGGATCTCCAGCGTCGCTCAATTCCCCATAGGAAAGCATTGAAAATGCATGCGCTTTAGGTCTCCCCAGCCGGTGGGCGGGATCAGTCTCGCCCACCGGCCGACGTAATGCAGAGGAGGAGCGGCAGCGGAGGAAGAAGCAGCGACGTTGTTTTCCTGGCACTGGAGTTTCCCTTTAAATTTGTAAATTTAATTTTTCACACGTCACAAATACATTTGTTAAGTATAGGGCATACGTAAACATAATAGTAAAAATCCTGAGACATAACAGTTCCTCTTAATGAGTTATAATTACCTCGACTGATCTTCAATTCAGTTCAAGGTAAAGAATTGGGGGCTTCTTATTAATATTTATAAAGTGCCAATGTATTCTGCAGTGCATTGCAATATTTGCTACCACCTTTATAACTAATGAGCTATTTCTTTACTACCTCATAATGCCCTATACAGCATATCAAGCTAAGTCAATCCCATCTTAAATGGTGGAAAAAGGCTTTTTTACTTAACTCTAACCCAGTGCCGGGTGAAGCAGATATCCCTCCTCTACCCAACACTACGGCAGCCCTCACGCGGTCCAATCACAGGTTTCTACTAGAGTATGCACTCTGAGCTGGCAAGGGGAGGGAGTGGGGAGTCCGAGACGGAGGGAGGAATTTTTATTTAAAAAAAGAAAAGGCTATCAATGTATTTGAGGGAGGTGAAGGGACCACACAGATGTAGTGCGCACTAACGACAGATGTAAAAAAAAAAAAAAAAAAAAAAAGGCACAGAATGGACACTAGACAACCCAGAACAGAGTTGCCAAACTCACATGTGCCAGGGGTGTAACTTGCCCTAGTAGGCCTCGGCACAAAAGGTGATATAGCATTTCAAGCTGAAACGTTGCACATCCAGACTCCTACCATAGTATCGATCAATCTAAAGGCCAGCAGTGCCTGCATATTCTATTAGTTACATGAATGCCAAAGGTATTATTATTATCTAGTTATCACATGCACATTATAATTTCCAGCATCTTACGGTGCAGAATACAATAGATGTTTCATTTTTAATATTAAGGATAACTTGGATAGAGATATTATGAAGTCACATAAAGCGTATTGATGTCTACTCATAACTAATATCTGGAAGTGCAAGTCTCGATCCATTAAGCACATTTTACCCCTGGCCTCAGGGTAATGTTCCATTGTCTCTTTAACAGCAGACTTGAAAACTACAAAGTAATACTCATATAATTAAATTTATGTTTGAAACATTCCTATTAGAAAGTTAATGCTATCTAGAAATATGAGCTTCTGGCTATAATTTCTGAGCTTATATTAATGTATAAATCTAATTATACTGTCTATGAAAACCAGTTTTAAGAATGGATAATATGTGGATTTTTAGTTATTTAATTCAATGACATCTTTAGAGAATGTTTTAAATTAAGTAACTGTTATCATATTGTATATCTCTTTCTCTCTTTCTCTCCATACTCACACAAAATACACGCTGTCAGGGTTATTTGCGAAAGTGAGGATTCAAGTAGAATTTTATTTTTTAAAGGACACTATAAGCCACAAAACAACATTAGCTTCATGAAGCAGTTTTGGTGTATAGAACATGCCCCTGCAGTCTCACTGCTCAGTCCTCTGCCATTTAGGAGTTAAATCACTTTGTTTATGCAGCCCTAGTCACACCTCCCTTGCATGTGACACACTTCCTGTAAGGAGATATCTAAAGTTTAAACTTTCTTTATTGCACAGTCTGTTTAACTTAGAATTGATTATCTGTTGCTTTATCAATAGCCTGCTAGAGCCAGGAAGAGCCTCCTGTGTGTGACTAAAGTTTAATTAACAGAGTAGGAGATTTAACATTTTTTTTTAAAAAAAATCTAAAGTAAACACACTGTGCTGCCACATCTGATTAAAAATGAAACCATTTATTTTTTGTAAGCTCTCTGAGTCACAGCTAGGGGTGGTGTGGCTACAGTTGTATACAGAAAAAAAAGTGATTCAACTCCTAAATTGCAGAGAATCTATATTGCAGTAGTGAGACTGCAGAGGCATGATTTATACACTCAAACTGCTTCATTAAGCTAAAGTTGTTTTGGTGCTTATAGAATTCCTTTAAGGTCAATATAGCCAACATACAAAAATGATCTAAGCTATGCTTTCAGTTTGGCTACTCTGGCCTTAAATTCACTGTGAATTTACCTGAATTCCCACTTCAGTAAAGAAAAAAACCTTGTTTACATATTTCGCAAGTTACCAGGTCCAGGTGCTCTGCAAGTATCAATATATAATCAAAAAAACAAACAAAGATGAGAGCACTCACAGTACTTTAAAAAACGAAAAAAAAACAAAAGTAACATCCATAGTCAACCAAAATGATGTGTGTGACAAAATACTGCATTTTATTATCCCAGTTAATTCCCCTGTGTTCGGTAGACGAATCTACCAAACACCAACAACCACCTGGCTCATTGAACTTCAAAGAAATCACAGACTTAAGCAGGGCCGGACTGGGGATACGAAGCAGCCCTGGAAAAAAACATCAATGCCAGTCCCATAGATCATTGTGCTATGTAGTGTGTGTTTTATATATATATATATATATAATATGCACTGCTCAAAAAAATAAAGGGAACGCAAAAATAACACATCCTAGATCCGAATGAATTAAATATTCTTCTGAAATACTTTGTTCTTTAAATAGTTGAATGTGCTGACAACAAAATCACACAGAAATTTAAAAATTAAAATCACATTTTTTAACCCATGGAGGTCTGGATTTGGAGTCACACTCAAAATTAAAGTGGAAAAACACACTACAGGATGATCCAACTTTGATGTAATGTCCTTAAAACAAGTCAAAATGAGGCTCAGTAGTGTGTGTGGCCTCCCTACAATGCCTGTGCATGCTCCTGATGAGGTGGCAGATGGTCTCCTGAGGGATCTCCTCCCAGACCTGGACTAAAGCATCTGCCAACTAGATGGAGCGAGACATGATGTCCCAGATGTGCTCAATTGGATTCAGGTCTGGGGAACGGGCGGGCCAGTCCATAGCATCAATGCCTTTGTCTTGCAGAAACTGCTGACACACTCCAGCCACATGAGGTCTAGCATTGTCTTGCATTAGGAGGAACCCAGGGCCAACCGCACCAGCATATGGTCTCACAAGGGGTCTGAGGATCTCATCTCGGTACCTAATGGCAGCCAGGCTACCTCTGGAGAGCACATGGAGGGATGTGCGGCCCCCCAAAGAAATGCCACCCCACACCATTACTGACCCACAGCCAAACCGGTCATGCTGGAGGATGTTGCAGGCAGCAGAATGTTCTCCATGGCATCTCCAGACTCTGTCACGTCTGTCACGTGCTCAGTGTGAACCTGCTTTCATCTGTGAAGAGCACAGGGCACCAGTGGCAAATTTACCAATCTTGGTGTTCTCTGGCAAATGCCAAACGTCCTGCACAGTGTTGGGCTGTAAGCACAACCCCCACCTGTGGACGTTGGGCCCTCATACTACCCTTATGGAGTCTGTTTCTGACCGTTTGAGCAGACAAATGCACATTTGTGGCCTGCTGGAGGTCATTTTGCAGGGCTCTGGCAGTGCTCCTCCAGTTCCTCCTTGCACAAAGGCGGAGGTAGCGGTCCTGCTGCTGGGTTGTTGCCCTCCTATGGCCTCCTCCCTGTCTCCTGATGTACTGGCCTGTCTCCTGGTAGCGCCTCCATGCTCTGGACACTACGCTAACAGAGACAGCAAACCTTCTTGCCACAGCTCGCATTAATGTACCATCCTGGATGAGCTGCACTACCCACTTGTGTGGGTTGTAGACTCTGTCTCATGCTACCACTAGAGTGAAAGCACCGCCAGCATTCAAAAGTTTCTTTTTCTAATTCAAAATATTAGTCCTTTCAGGGTAATTAAATTATACAGTAAAGCATACTCAAATACAGACACAGACAATCTTACTGATGCACACAAATAGGCTCATTGACCGACAATCTCAATTACACACACAGACAAGGTTACTGGTACACGCACAAATTTAGTACAGACAAACTCTGATACACACACAAGCTTACTACAGACAAGCTCACCGTCACACACACACACACGCTCACTATAGACAAGCTCACTGATGTGCACACACTCCTCCTACAGACAAGCTCACTGACACACACATGCTTCCTACAGAAGCGCTCACTAACACACAGATTCACTAATATTAATATTGACGAGGAACAACAGCTGTTTGAGCAAATTGAGAAAGCTGCAAATCTTGGTAACACTTTAATTATTGGAGATTTTAATTACCCAGACATAAATTGGGACATAGGGACTAGTAGCTCAGCAAAGGGAATTAGGTTTTTAAACTTGTTAAATGACAACTTCATGTCACAACTTGTACAAGCACCAACTAGAATGGACGCTTGTCTGGACCTGGTTTTAACAAACAACGTTGATCTTTTGACCAACATTCAAGTAGGTGAGCACTTGGGAAATAGTGATCACAATATAGTGTCCTTTGAAATAAACTCAAAAAAACAAAAGCACATGGGGTATACTAAAACATATAATTTTAAAAAGGCCAATTTCAATAAGATAAGGGAAGCTTTACAATATATTGACTGGCATAAACTCTTTAGTGAAAAGAACACTGAGGATAAATGGATCATCTTCCAACAAATATTAGAAAGGTACATTTCTCAGTATGTACCATTGGGAAATAAGTATAAAAGAAACAAATTAAAACCAATGTGGCTTAGTAGAGAAGTAAAACAAGAGATTAAAAATAAGAAAAGGGCATTTAAAGCATTTAAATCAGACAAATCAGATGCATCTTATAAAAGATATAAGAAAGCAAATAATGCGTGCAAAAAGGCAATTAAACTTGCTAAACTTCAAAATGAAAAAATGATGGCTAAAGAGAGCAAAACCAACCCCAAAGCATTTTTTAAGTACATAAATTCCAAAAAACCCAAAAATGAAAGTATAGATACACTTAAAACTGAAACGGGGGTGTTAGTTAATGAAGACCAAGAAAAGGCAGGAATTCTAAATAACTATTTCTCCTCCGTATATATTAAAGAAGAACCCATGGCAATAGATGTGCAAATGATTGCTACTAAAAACTTGCAGAATAATTGTAATTGGTTAACTCAAGACAATGTGCTGCAGCAACTAAAGAAAGTTAATATAAACAAAGCTCCAGGGCCTGACGGTATCCATCCACGTGTACTTAAGGAACTAAGTGTAGAAATAAGTGAACCTCTGTTTTTAATCTTTCAAGATTCTTTTCTTTCAGGAAGTGTTCCGGAGGATTGGAGGAAGGCAGATGTGGTTCCTATATTCAAAAAGGGTTCAAAATCCTTGCCTGGAAATTATAGACCTGTGAGCTTAACTTCTGTGGCTGGTAAAATATTTGAAAGGTTATTAAGGGATAATATTCAAGAATTCCTTGAGAAGAATATGGTTATCAGCAAAAATCAGCACGGTTTTATGAAGCACAGGTCATGTCAAACTAACTTGATTGCGTTCTACGAAGAAGTAAGTAGAAGTATAGATCAGGGTGTTGCAGTGGATGTGATCTATTTGGATTTTGCCAAGGCATTTGATACAGTTCCACATAAAAGATTAGTGTTCAAACTCAAGGAAATCGGTCTCGATGAAAATGCTTGTTCTTGGGTAGAACATTGGCTTAAAAACAGAATACAAAGAGTTGTCGTTAATGGTAAATTTTCAAGCTGGACAGAGGTGGCAAGTGGTGTCCCTCAGGGGTCTGTTCTGGGACCCCTTCTATTTAACATTTTTATAAATGATCTTGAAGACAGCATTGAAAGTCATGTTTCAGTGTTTGCAGATGACACAAAACTTTGTAAAATAATACAATGTGAGCAAGATATTACTTTGCTGCAGAAGGATTTAGATAGACTGGAGGACTGGGCACTCAAATGGCAGATGAAATTTAATGTTGAAAAATGCAAAGTTATGCACTTCGGCGTAAAGAATACACAAGCAACGTATACCCTTAATGGAAGCGAATTAGGGATAACAACACACGAAAAGGACTTGGGAATTGTTATAGACAACAAACTATGCAACAATGTGCAATGTCAATCAGCAGTGGCCAAGGCCAGTAAGGTATTGTCATGCATGAAAAAGGGCATTCATTCTCGGGACGAGAATATCATTTTGCCTCTCTATAAATCACTGGTAAGACCACATATTGAATATGCTGTGCAATTTTGGGCACCTGTTCTAAAGAAGGATATCATGGCACTAGAAAAAGTGCAGAGGCGGGCTACAAAATTAATAAAAGGAATGGAACATATCAGCTATGAAGAAAGGTTAACAAATTTAAACCTATTTAGTTTAGAAAAACGTCGCCTGAGAGGGGATATGATAACATTATACAAATATATTCGGGGCCAATACAAACCATTGTGTGGAAATCTATTCACAAACCGGACTTTACATAGGACACGAGGCCATGCGTTTAGACTGGAAGAAAGAAGATTTCGTCTAAGGCAAAGGAAAGGTTTTTTTACTGTAAGAACAATCAGGATGTGGAATTCTCTGCCTGAAGAAGTGGTTTTATCAGAGTCCATACAGATGTTCAAACAGCTACTAGATGCATACTTGCAAAGACAGAATATTCAAGGATATAATCTTTCAATGTAGGGTAATAACTGCTTGATTCAAGGATAAATCTGACTGCCATTCTGGGGTCAATAAGGAATTTTTTGTCCTAGCTTGTTGCAAAATTGTGCTTCAAACTGGGGTTTTTTTTTTTTTTTCTCTTTTGGATCAACAGCAAAAAACAGGTGTGAGGAAGGCTGAACTTGATGGACGCAAGTCTCTTTTCAGCTATCTAACTATGTAACTATGTAACTACAGCTCACTGACATACACATGCTCACTACAGACAAGCTCACTGACACACATATGGTCATTCAATGGTGTACACACAACCCATGAGGCCCCGGTGCAAAACTGTTCCGTGGGCCCCACCCCTCCCTTCCTCTCCCCCCTCCCACGACAGACACACACACATACACACAGACACACATACATAAAAAGACACGTACATACAGACACACACAGGCAGGCTCACATACAGACAGATACATACACACATACAGGCACACACACATGCAAACTGACAGGCACACATACATACAGACACACAGACAGGCACACATATAGACACACACACACACGACACACATACATAAAAAGACACATACAGACACACACAGTCAGGCACACACACACACACAGACAGGCACACATACATACAGGCACATACATACAGACACACACAAGACATACATACAAAGACACATACATACACACATACATACAGACACACAGACACATATAAACACACACACAACATTTTTAAGTCACCCTCCTGTTTCCTACCTTTTAGGTGCAGGAGGGTGCAGTCACTTCCTCCCAGCAGTGATGTCATCACAGGGGGCCCGGTCGCGCTGTTAAAGCACCAAGCGCTGACCGGGGCCCCTGACAATCCATCTCCATCGGGTGGCCCTGACAGCATGGGCCACCCGATGGACCCATTAGACGCTTTGCCGCTTGGGCCAGAAAAAATGGCGGCGGGTACCCGGTCGCAGGGGTCCGCAGGGCGGCTGGGCCCCGTGGAGTGACGGGCCCGGTTGCAGCTGTGACCCCTGCGACTGCGGTATGTACGCCGCTGTGGTCACTACAGACAAGCTCACGATCGCACACATGCTTACTACAGACATGCTCACTGCACACACATGCTCACCACAGACAGGCTTAGACACACCCATGCTCTATACAGACAAGCTCACTGACACACATACAAGCTCACTCACTAGCAGGCACACACACACACACAAACTCACTAGCAGGGCAACACACACAGAAGCTCCCTCACTAGCAGATGCGCGCGCACAAACACACACACAAAAGCTCACTCATTCACTAGCAGATGTACACACACAAAGACATCCACACACACAGAGGCAGACAGTCACACACACACACACACACACACACACACACAGAGGCAGACAACCACACACAGGCAGACAGTCACAGACACACACACACACACACACACACACACAGGCAGACAGTCGCACACACACACAAACTCGGGCGGACAGTCACACACACAGTCACACACACACACACAGTCACACACACTCACAGGCAGTCACACACTCACACACAGACCTGCTTCTTACCTCCACATCCCTTGGAGCTCCTTGAGACTGGATGTTTGGGAAGCAGGGACTCCTTCCTGCTTCCCATGCTGCAGTTGCCAGGGCTCCCGCCGCACGCTAAGCTCCGCCCCCGCTGCAATATTTTTTTTTATAATCCCGGCCGGCCATGTGCGAGCTGTGCCGGCCGCCTGGCTCCCCCTGCTCCCATGGGGCCCTGAGCTTGCACATGGCCGGCCGGGATTACAGGAGCCTGATCACGTATGAAATTTCCCGGTATCCCGGTGGGCCAGTCTGGCCCTGGACTTAAGTGCTCTCCCTGTTTGTATAGTCGAACAACATGTGCTGGAGAAAACGGTGGCCATCTTGTCGCACGAACGCAGGCAGTGGGACTTGGTCATCGAGTGTCTGGAACTAGAAGTTGAACACACGAACACCAGTGATTTTACACAAACGCCTGCTTCTTTTCCCGACAAGACAGGAGAGCGCTTTTCGGTAGGATTGTTTGCACAAACTAAGTCAACAATCGCTACCTATGAGCCAGGGGGACCCATTCGACATTTTGTTCGGTTCTGAACTCCCGAAATCGACGGACTGCTACCACTATTTCTCTGGAACAAATTTGGGCAGACGCCAGGTGTGTGCTCGGTAAAAACCTTACCCCGGTGGCGATTCGGCTATGTTCGTGTGATCTATTTGGACAACTTGGGCGCTCAGATCCAGGCTATCTAGGGATATAATTGTTGTGGGGGTACAGATATAGATTATGTGTATTTTATATATTTTATACTTTGTAACTCTAGTGCCTGGGAGATAATTAGTTTAAGCAAAGTACACTAAATTATCTCCCAGACACAGAGACTCCAGGGCGTGTTGTGGGAGTGTTTGGGGGGTGTTTTACTATGTT
This sequence comes from Pelobates fuscus, assembly GCF_036172605.1. Taxonomy (NCBI): domain Eukaryota; kingdom Metazoa; phylum Chordata; class Amphibia; order Anura; family Pelobatidae; genus Pelobates; species Pelobates fuscus. The sequence continues at coordinate 40,535,932 of NC_086320.1, forward strand.
TTTGCTTGAGACACCATGCTGGGGGTCTGTGTATATAAGTGGGCCATTTGGCTGGAATAAAACATTACAGTTGTACCCTTCATCAAGTCTTGACTGATGTTTGGGTATGCAAAAAGCGAACAGATTGCTTTTTTTCCACCGACCTTAGAATTTTGGGAGAGTACGAATCAGCGTACCATGCAAACGGGCTATAATCACTTGAGCCTCTAGCATTTTGGGAGTATACGAACGAATGGAGTATTTGAACAACAAGGAGTTCGTTACAATGTACAGTATAAATGTTTCGAGCATAAAGGGTCCTCTCAGATATACCTCCTGGTCACCTTCCTAAACAGGAACAAATAGAGCAATAAGAGTGTAACGTGTGGCTAATTACAGCATTCAAGGCTCCCTATCGTTTACAGTACGTTTAAACTATAGTGACTATTTTCTCTTCTGTGTTACTCTAGGACTAACTGAATTTCTTTTTTGCATTCATTTTCCTCCTGTCTCAAGACAACTGAACTTCATATCAGGCCACAGCAGATAGCAGTAAAACAATAAACCGATCACATTAACTGCCCCTCAGATGCTAAAATGCTAGATATGTGTGCATCAAATCTTAATGCGGATCTATTTCCTTAAACATCACGTAGCTTTCATGGTCACAACAGAAACATAGATGATCTTCATAAATTCACCTGTTGCCTTTATATCATCATCATCCTCCTATTTCTTCTCCAGTGCGACACATCATACTAGATCGGGAGGAATATTTGCCCTTCTCGGATGGTTCTCTTCCATTCCTGCACTAAACTTAACCACTTTTCTTCCTCATCTTGTTTTCGAGTTCTACAAAATCATTAAAAACTATTTTCTGTTAGGATTTTTTTTTTTTTTTATTCTTTATTTTTGTTGTGCATTTTATACAAAGTATTGACATACTCCACAATAGCTGGTTTGGGAATAAACTAACAGTAATCAGTGGTATGGATTCTTGCACATTTTTATATAATTCTAAATATTCATCTGGTAGGCTAGACAGTAGAAACATTTAAACCAAATGTTAAAGATAAAATTAACGTTTAACTGCGTCAGGATAGGTAGGTTAGCATGGATGTCCACAAGCTGGAGCTGCCAGGCTAGGATGTGTACTGCGTAGGCATCAAAGATGTATTAATATAGTAGTGACTTGGCAGCGTCAGCATGCCTGGGGATATACTTACAGTGAGCCGTGGCATAAAAGCATACAAAATGAAATACAGTTCTATTAGTTATCCGATAGGCTAAACATAGAGGGCATTTATATAAAATAAAATATTAATGCAATGAGTTAGAATAAAATAACAATTATACATTTGACATTTAGCAGTGCTAGTGTAGGTGAATTATCTTGGTTATCCACCTTTCGGGTCAGTTAGGCTAGGGTGTAAGCTGTGAAGGCATTATAGGCGCACATACTTAGTAATGACACATGCAGCAGTAGCTTGTCTGAGGATAAGCTAAGTAATCTGCTAAGTAAACAGCGGCCTGCGACCATGCACATTTTGTATAATTCAAATAGTCCTCTGATAGGATAAACAGTGAGAACATTTAAACAAGAGGACAGTGATAAGGTTTACGTGTAACAATGTTACTGTAAGTAGGTGAACACGGATGTCCACAGTCTGCTGCAGTTAGGCTAGGGTGCTGACTATGTAGGCAAAATGTGTATGCTCGTGGATTGTTGCTGGGGAGCGGTAGCCTGTTTGGGAGGCTGCAGTGGGCCGCAGTATTCTTACAATTTAGTATGCCCATGTTGGAATGCTCGAGTCTCCTCTATCAGGTGGTGACTATACTGCCCTGCATGTTATTTAAGATTTTGCCAGCTCACACTGCGAGTAGGGTGTGGGAAGATATATATAGCGTCGATGGCTATTAGTGTACTTCTGGCACAATCTGATTTGTAGCTGTGAGTGTGAGTGCTGATCTATAATATATAACAAACCCAACATAAACCTATGTTACAAGTAGTGTCATACGCGGCATAGTGTAATATAGTCACATATCATATTTACGAGTCGTTTCAGGGGAAGGGACAGCTTCGTGTCCGGTAAGTCCTGGTACTTCTGCTGTGGTCCATGAGCAAAGCAAGGATTAGATATCCTGTCCAAGGGGTAGTAAAAGAGGCTGGAGCAAAATTTTAAACCGCCTCAGGCACGATGATATGGAGCGGCGATGTTAGTATGGTAAGTTCGGAACTGTGTACTCCGGTGGCAAGGTATTTGCAGCCTGGATAACAAAGCTGCGGTAGGTTGTCTTGCCGTCCACAGCCGGTACCTGTGTTGTGTGCTAGTCCCGGTCGTGGGGGTTCGGAACTGTGGATAACCGTAAAAAACTTGAGTGTCGCTGGTGAAGAGTGGGAAATGTCACTTGAAGGTCTATGGTCTCAGGCGTCTCAAGTCGGCGGGTCGGACTGTGTCGGTCCCAGAGGTGTTCTCGGGGTGAATTCACGTACGGTGGCTGGGTTGATCGTGGACAGTCCTGATCCTCTCGTGGGTGCAGCCTGGAGTATACCCGCGGACTGTAGAAGTGCTTCCAATTCCTGGAAGCTCTGCGCTCTATGTGAGGTCTCGTTGAGGGTGAGTAGTACTGCTCGCGGGGTTCCCCAGCGGTAGGGCAGGTTTCTTGTACGGAGGAGTTGCAGTAATGGCTGTAGAGATTTTCGCCAGACAAGCGTGCTCCTGGTGATGTCCTGAAAGAAGGTTAGTTGGCTACCTTCAAACGATAGGGGTGTTTTGTCTCTCAGCGTGGCCTGGAGAGCCGCTTTGTCCGACACGCTCTGGAAACGTATAATAAGGTCTGCGGATGCGGTCAGTGGGGCCCGGGTCGGCTTCGGTAGCCTAAACATCCCGTCCAGCCTCAGGGATTTCGCCTGTTTTGGAGGGAGCAGGGCGCCTAGTAGGCGTCTAATATAGTGGGGCGTTTCAGTAAGGCTCACCGAGTCAGGTATTCCCCTGATTTTCAGGTTATGTCGTCGCCTTTGATCCTCCAGTGTGTCAAGGCGATCTGCTGTGGTCTGCTGCTGCCGTGCTAAGTCAGCCACTTGTTGCTCTACTACTGTTAACCTGGTGTCCTGGGTGCTCGTACAGGCCTCTAGTTGGGTAATCTTCGACTGGGCCCCTTCTATGGCTGTTTTGTAATAGGCCATATCTGCGGATAGGTCCTTGCGTAGGTCGGCTAGCATTTCTCTAAGCTGGCTTGCAGTGACCGGGTCTCCGGGTGAGCTGGTCACCGTGTTTTGTTTAGTCGACGGTCTGAAGGACGCTCCCTCCATCAGGTCTGATGTGAAGTCCTCTGAGGAGTACGAGGCTAAATCTTCCTCCAGCGCCATCTTGGACCATGCGGCCTGTTGCGTGTTCCGCAGCATGTCGGCAATGTTCCGTCCGGGAGGGCTGTTATCCGCCCTGGATTTCTTGGATTTTCTGCCCATGTTCTGCTGCCCTCCCGTGGGTGGGATGTTGGGGAGGTTCGTGGGTAGAATTTGCTGTTTATGGGCCTGTTTGGGTGAATTGGAGTCGGAGCTCGGTGAGATGCGACCGCTTCGTTGTGCTGCTGGCTCCGCCCCCCTCTGTTAGGATTTTTAACAGTAGCAATTTACATGTTATTTTTATTAATCCCTACTAAAATAGCAACATCTAAATATTATTGTTTTTTTTTTTTTTTTAAAGCAGTTTTCTTTTTACAATGCAACATATACTGATCAGCCACAACACTAAAACCACTGACAAGTGAAATGAATAACATGGATTATATTGTTTCAATGGCAACTGTCTAACAGTGGGATATATTGGGCAGAAAGAGAACAGTCAGTTTTTTTAATTTTATGTGTTGAAAGCAGGAAAAATAAACAAGCGAGATGAGCTGAGTGACTGACAAAGGCCAAAAAGTGACGACTAGACAACTTTGTTAGAGCATCTTCATGATAGAAAGTCTTGTAGGGTGCCCCTAGGATGCAGTGGTTAGTATCTATCAAAAGTGTTGCAAGGAGGAACAACTGTTTAACTGGCATCAGAGTCATGGGCGCCAAAGCTTCAATGATGCATGCAGGGAGTGAAGGTTAGCCGTCTGGTCCAAATCCCACAGAAGAACTACTGTAGATCAAATTGTTGAAAAACCTAATGCAGTCCATGATAGAAAGGTGTCAGGAAACCCTGTGCATCACAGTTTGTCCAGTTTGCTGCTATGCAGCCCCATATGCAGCAGAGTGCCCACGATGACCCCCCTATTTACCGCCAAAGGTGTACTCAATGGGGACGAGTATCAGAACTGAGCCATGGAGCATTGGAAAAAAGTTGCCTGGTCTGATGAGACAAGTTTTATTTTAGGCCTGGTGGATGGCCAGATGTGTGTGCATCGTTTACCGGTTTAAGAGATGGCAGCAGACTGCACGATGGTAAGAAGGCAGGCAGTGAAGGCAGTGTTGTTCACTGGGCAATCGTCTGTAGGGAAACCTTGGTTCCTGGCATTCATGTGGATGTTACTTTGACACGTACCACCTACCTAGAAATTGTTGCAGACCACTTACATCTCTTCCCTGGCAATGGTGTTCCCTGATGGCAGTGGGCTTTTTCAGCAGGATAATGCGGATTCAAAAAATGTTCAGGAATGGTTTGAGGAACATGACAAAGAGTTTAAGGTGTTACCTTGGCCTCCACATTCCCCAGATTTCAATCTGATTCAGCATCTGTGGTATGTACTGTAACAACAGATCCGATCCATCGAAGCTTCACCTCCCAACTTGTGGGATTTGAAGGATCTGCTGCTAATGTCTTGGTTCCAGATAGCACAGGACACGTTCAGAGATCTTGTTGGGGCCATGCCTCTATGCATCAGAGCTGTTTGGGCAGAACTAGGCAGATGGTTTTATTATTGTGGCTGATCAGTATACAAACTAATGTAAACTGAATCAATACAAATGTCACTGAAATTGTTCTTAATAATGGTTGTGTAAGTATGACAGTGCTTCTCCCACCACTGCTCTTCAAATGGTCTTAAGACCGGCTCAAATTTGTTTCACCACTCCTATAACGGCAAAAACGGAGAATATGAGAAATCTGTAAATGGGCAGATGCTCAGAGGAATCAGAATAGCTTGCGATATAGTTAGGTCTGGTTAAGTCTAAAAAAATTCACTTGTGCCATTACAACATCCAGGTTTGAACAAATGTATGTTGATTGATGGAATTGTAAATTATATGTCTGCACTATATTCAGTACAGGTAGATGCAGGGGCAATGGAGGTTAGAGCGGTCCTTTAATTCAAAGAGGATGTAGGAGCGGCTATGCAAGGGCCCTATTCCACTTCCCTGTTTCTGATTTGTAATTTTTTTTCAAGTTATGTGAACTATATTTTTGCGACTGGGAGGTTCAGTAGAAGGTTATATATAATTCACAGTTTACAGTTACACTAACAACAGAATGGATACAATGTAGATATTGTAGACAAAATAGAAAGAGTTGTATAAAACGTAAAACATTTGCATAAGTAGGCATGAAAACCAGACTATATGACACATAGGTTTCATAGTGCAGAACACCATATGTGGTTTACCATCATACTCATTTTTTTTTAAAATATATTTTCAACATCATTTTATAAAAAGCATTAGTGAGGACTCGCAGGTTCCATTCAACTTAGAAAACGTCTAGTTTACGAAAGAGAGAGAGAAAACCAACCTAAAGGCATACATCGGTGACGCGTAGGTCACACTATAACGTTATTAGTATTCATATGTTGGACTCGCAGGTCCTATAGCTTATGTACATTGGGATAGTACCCTCGAGAGCCTGTTGGAATCGCCATTTATAATCCCCCTTCTATGTGTAGATAGTGGGTCAGTTTGTCTTTTGGCTCCTATAATGGGTGGTCTTTAGATCAGAAGCTGTGGATCCCGAAGCTCAGGAAGTCTCAGATAGTGACAATTTAAAAAGTATATTCTAACAGTATATTCTTTTGAAAAGGTTGCTAAACTACATGCTTGAAATTAACTGCCCATCAAAGCTAAAAAATATGTCATAGCATTTGTCCACGCACAGGTCACATCTTGACAGACTTTTGTGTTTCTACAAGTTTTAAATTACATTTTAGTTGCATAAATGTGTATTTGTAAGTAAAAAAAAAAAAAAAGTTTTCATAACAGTCCCGACCCTGGCCACACCCCCACTAACACCCATAAAATGAAAGTGTAACATTAACTTCCATGGAAGATGTTTTTGCCATGATGGTGAAGCCTACAAGGAGAGACAGTGCAACCATATGGCAATGTCCAGGTGATCAGCAGGATGGAAGGGCACAGAATACAATGCTCCCCTCGTGCCAGTCCTGGAACACAGAAGGACAAAGAGATACACAGAGGGGGCAATAAGACACACAGAAGTGCTGGGGGGTTACAAAGAGACACAAAGAGGGGCTGAGGGGCAAAGAGGCACACAGATGGGCTGGGGGGCAATAAGACACACAGAGAGGCTGGGGGGTTACAAAGAGACAAACAAAAGTGTTTGAGGGAAGAGATATAGAAAAGGACATGGGGAGAAAGAGACAGAGAGGGTTAGGAAGGGCGAGAAAGAGACACACAGAGAAGCTGGGGAAAGAAAAAAAAACACACAGCTTTGAGGGAGTAAGAGACACACAGAGGGGCTGGGTAAAGTAAGAGACAAGGGGTAGTTTAAGAGAAACACACAGGGCCAGCACAAGATTTGAGTGACCCTGCAGGAGCGAAGCGCACAGCCCTCCCTCCCACCTGTCACTCAGTGTAGCGTGGCCGACCGCGGTACAGAAGCATCTTTTTTCTGTACCTGCCACCTAACCACGCTACAAAGATAGGTAGGAGGCACGGGTGGGGGAGGTGGGGAGCACCACTAAGAGGGGGAGAGAGACAGGACCACTAAAAGGGAAGTGGGGTGAGAGAGAGACAGGACCACTAAGGGGGAGGTGGGGTGAGAAAGAGAGAGACAGGACCACTAAGGGGGAGGTGGGGTGAGAAAGAGAGAGACAGGACCACTAAGGGGGAGGTGGGGTGAGAAAGAGAGAGACAGGACCACTAAGGGGGAGGTGGGGTGAGAGAGAGAGAGAGACAGGACCACTAAGGGGGAGGTGGGGTGAGAGAGAGAAAGAGAGACAGGACCACTAAGGGGTAGGTGGGGAGAGAGAGAGAGAGAGAGACAGGACCACTAAGGGGTAGGTGGGGAGAGAGAGAGAGAGAGAGACAGGACCACTAAGGGGTAGGTGGGGAGAGAGAGAGAGAGAGAGAGACAGGACCACTAAGGGGGAGGGAGAGAGACAGGACCACTGAGGGGGAGGGAAGAGCTCTAAGGGACAGGGGGGCAAGGGAGAGCACTGAGGGACAAGAGGGGAGGGGAGACCTCTATGGGACAGGAGGGGAGACCTCTATGGGACAGGAGGGGAGACCTCTATGGGACAGGAGGGGAGACCTCTATGGGACAGGAGGGGAGACCTCTATGGGACAGGAGGGGAGACCTCTATGGGACAGGAGGGGAGACCTCTATGGGACAGGAGGGGAGACCTCTATGGGACAGGAGGGGAGACCTCTATGGGACAGGAGGGGAGACCTCTATGGGACAGGAGGGGAGACCTCTATGGGACAGGAGGGGAGACCTCTATGGGACAGGAGGGGAGACCTCTATGGGACAGGAGTCCCTGCAGGCTTTTTAATGTGAACACACTGGCGTTGGCCCATATGGCAGATAATATGGGTGGGACATTGTGATGTCACATGGTGGCAGGGGCGTACCTAGAGCATGTGGCACCCGGGGTGGGTCCTGGGTTTGACACCCCCTTCCCCCTCTCCCCCCCCCCAAAAAAAAACACCTACTAAATTTTTAAAATGTGTTCTTTTTTTTTCCATTTTTTTAAATGTATTGCACAAATTTGTAAACTTTTTAAAACCCCTGCCCCCTTCTACAAAATCCCTGCACCCCCTCACACACAGTTACAGACAGACAGTCACACACAGTTACAAGCAGACAGTCACACATATAGTGACAGGCAGTCATACACACAGTGACAGGTAGAGAGTTACACACACAGTCAGTTACAAGCAGTAACACACAGTCACTCACACTGTTACAGGCAGACAGTCACATATACAGTCACACACACGGTCACAGGCAGACAGTCATACACATAGTTACAGCCACACACACACACACACACAGTTACAGGCAGCATCACACAGTCACAGACAATCACACACACAGTCACAGTAAGACAGATACACACAGTTACAGGCATGCAGTCACACACACATACACACACACACAGTTACAGGCAGACAGTTACACCCACCCACACCGTTATAGGCAGACAGTTACACACACACACACACACACACACACAGTTACAGGCAGACAGTTACACACACACACCCACACAGACAGTTACACACCCACACCCACACAGACAGTTACACACCCACACCCACAAAGTTACAGGCAGTTACACACACACACAGACAGTTACACACCCACACCCACACACAGACAGTTACACACACACACAGTTACAGGCAGACAGTTACACACACACACAGTTACAGGCAGACAGTTACACACACACACACTTACAGGCAGACAGTTACACACACACACACACACACACGGAGTTACACAGACACACAGACAGTTACAGGCAGACAGTTACACACACTATCTTCACTTACAGACAGTGTGGGCTGGAAGAGTGGGTTCCCTGGCCTGAAGTCCTTCCCTGGATGGCTGGCTGGCTGGAGCCTATTAGGTGGAAGAGCAGGAATTTCTTCTTGCTGCACCTCCATGTGCAGCAGTAACAGCAGCGGGTATGGACCATGTTAAGCCCTGCCCCTGCTCGCAGATAGGCTCCACCCCCAAATATCCACAGCTCCGCCCCTTCTTCCTTCCGTGCGGCTAGTTCAGCTTTCTGGTCTCTGCGTGTGAGCTGTGCGACACCCCTGGTGCCATGGGGCAGCTCACACATCCCCCATTAGCCCTCAGACCAGGGTCATGGCACCCGGGGCGGATCGTCCACTCCTAGGGCGGCAAAAAATCCTTGCACCAGCCCTAGACACACAAAGGGGAAAATTGGTGGATAGAAAAACAAAGGTGTAAGACACGAAAGGGGGATAAGATACACAAAAGAGGGTATAATAACCACAAAAGGGGTAAGAAATTCATAAGACATACAGGTGAAGATGCATTTGGGATTGGGTGTGCAAAATGCATCCCTGCCTGTGTAGCCAAAAATCCTTGCACCGGCCCTGCCCACAAGCCCAAAACAGTACAGTAAATGGCTGATTTGTGGTCACTGGTGCTTTTGGATAACAACCCGTGCTATGACTTTAACCCCTCGAGGACCAAACTTCTGGAATAAAAGGGAATCATGACATGTCACGCATGTCATGTGTCCTTAAGGGGTTAAAAAAGCGGAGTTTAAAACCGCATCCATTGCTAATGGCCCCTGCAGAAACACAGGGTAAAATCTGAAACACAAGGCCTATCTGGGCTCATTTGCATGTCACGCTGGGAACTCTGGGATAGTTGTGGAAACATTATTTCTTGAATTTCAGTGTCCAAGGAGGGCTTTCCAAAGTTCAAACTTAAAATATTCAGCTGATGCAACAATATTTTTATACTGTTTTATATTTGCACTGTGGGGAGGTATTTTGGATATTAAATAGTTAAGTTAAAACAAATAATAATGAATAGAAATATTATATATATATTCTGCAATATAATAAATAAACAATTAAGCTGTGTGCTCTTCTGCTTGGCAGGTGGAGTTAATCCACAGATTCCTTTGCATGAAACAAAACAAGACAAATATTAAAATCCTGTTTTTCCAGCCCAGTACCTGCACCATCAGTTCTCTGTCACTTGACAAGGAAGTTACTGGTAAAATGCTCTAGCTCCAAGCACTGATTCCCTTCTGGAGCACAGCATTCTGGGAGATGTAGTTCTTTGTGATAAGATCTCTCTTGCTGGATAAATAGCCCTTTATAAAAAACCTATATCTGCTAGAATATTTATACATTTGGTCGCATGCCATGTAAGCTACAGCCTTTCTGATGCACTGCCAGCGTAAGATAAACAACGAGCTAAGGCTCACCTTAAAGCGAAAGGACTACACCTCCCATGAGCCTGTGCGGTAGAATGTCAGGCGTGCTACATGCAGGTTGCTGTTATCTGCAGATGAATAAGGAAAGCTCTAAGTCAGAAATACAGGCAGTGGGAGTAAAGAAGGATTGTGGGAGCTCTGAATTAACTATGTGCAAATCAGGTGGATGCTGAAATCATGGCTGTAGAAGGTGAGAGATCAATGTATAGGGGATATAATTAATGTGTGTGTGTGTGTAACTGTGTATGCATATATTGGTGTGGGAGCTGTCATGTATTGTATATTTTGGGAACAGAAACTGGACAACATTTTTATTTTTTCCCCTACATACGTGCACCACTGGCTGCAAAATAAATCTATTCCCTCTCATCATTTTTGAGCTGGTGATGACAGCCTCTAGAGCAGCCAATCAGCAGTCTCTGCAGAATGATGTCATTGCCATGATGTAATATTGTTACAATGTATACAAGGAGGTGAACACAAGCAATAGTGTATACTGAGATGCCTGTTCATTAGGATACATGTAGCCAGCTTTTTAAAATGATTTAAATATTTGCTCATGTGGTGTCATTTAAAATATGTGTCAACAAGGTTTACTTAAAACGATGAGCGTCATTTCAGTTGCAATTGAGTTGCATAAGAGGGCAATGTCATGTCTCATTTTAAATGTCGTCTTTATTGCATTGAGGGTGTAACCGTAGGGTTAACAGGGACTTACATTTAGGGTAAGGTGGGAATTAGGACTGTGGGTTTACGTATAGAGGGTACCTGCATAGGTGAAGCTGTGTAAACTGATCTCACTATTTAATAATGTCAAAACAATGTAGAACTGCGCACCGAAACAAGTATGAAATTAACTTGTAATGAAGCATGCATAACATAAAGTGTATATATACACATCAATATAATATAATTCAATATAAAAGAAAACACAAATCAATATAATTCATAACTAGAGTGCTGGGATTAAATGGTGGGGGACGGGGTTGGGAGGTTATCAAAGTGACCTGTTCCAAAAAGAGGTGTAAAACGCAAAACGCGGAAGAGTTACCAATAGAATGTGTGTTCTGTTTCCATGGTGATAGCCGCACTTTAGGTCACTTTGTTTTAATAGAACACTTTGCGTTCAGCTCCGCCCAAATGTTTTGGCGAACACTTCATGCTTTGGACAGGGGATAGATTTTATTAGCAAAATCATTAATTTATTCATACCAAAATTAGTTGATTGCTGTCAGCTTTTCGATTGGGTTTGATGACACCATGATTAGTCTTGCAGGATCAAAACAAGAAACAAATAGTACTAAACATTAGTCAATCCCACCTTCCCTTCATACTAATATTAAAGGGATACTACAGTCTTAGGAAAACAAATCTGTGTTTCTAGCGCTATAGTTATCTCTGGTTGCCCCCATTGGTAGATAAAGGGTTAAAAAAAAAAACTTTTATTCACTTACCCAATTCCAGCGCCAATGTCCATATGACGGACGGAGGGGCTTTTGATGCAGTAAGCCCTCCCCATTGACTAAATGCTTTCCTATGGGGATTTAATTGACGCTGAATGTCTTCTTGCAGAGTGTGTGGATGTCTAGCATCAGGTGACCTAAAGTCTGTTAAAATCCCAGAAGCTCCCCTAGTGGCTGTCTAGTGGACAGCCACTATCGTTCATCATAGTACTGCAATGTTGCAGTGTCTCTTAAACGGCAATGATTTACATTGCAGGACTAATTGGGACAAGGAGACTGCATCCAGACCATTTTAATGAGCTGTTTCCTTTAAAGGGACACTCCAGGCACCCAGACCACTTCTGCCCATTGGAGTGGTCTGGGTGCCAACTCCCACTACCCAGGGCCAGATTAACATAGGGGCTGATGGAGCTGCAGCTCCAGGCCCAGGCCCATGGAATAGGCCCATTTTACACACTACTCTTAGGTTTGCCACCTGACTGGTATTTTAAGGCACAACCGGTATTTGAGGCTGCCTGTCCGTGACGGTATTGCAGTAATACCGGCAATTCAAATGCAAATATTTTTCTCAGTATAAATGGAGATTACTCTGCAATACCAGCACCGGCCAATAGGGGTCACTGTGAATGGAGAGAGGCAGGGATAGGAAGTTACAGCATCTTCCTCCCTGCCTCTCTCTACTCTTTGATCCGCAGGGGAGCAGCTACACAGCACAGAGAGTACAGACAGCAGCTCCCAACCTGCAGAGACAGACTACAGCTCAGATATGTGAAGAAGGGGGGGGGGAAGGCAGCAGGGAGACATGGGGACACTGAGATACTAGGGGACAAATGGGGGACACTGAGACACAAGGGGACACTGGGAAACATGGGGATGCTGAGACACATGGGGACACATTGGGACACGGAGACACTAGGGACACAGTGTCTCCCAGTGTCCCCATGTCTCCCAGCCAGTGTCCCCTAGGCTCCCATTGTGCCCTAAGCACCCAGTGTCCCATAGGCTCCCAGTGTCCCTATGTCTCCTAGCCAGTGTATGTGTCTCTATGTCTCCCAGCCAGTGTCCCTAGTGTCTCAGTGTCCCTAGTGTCTCAATGTCCCCATGTCTGCCAGTGTCTGTGTCCCCATATATCTTTCTCCCTAGTGTCCCAAATGTCTCCCAGTGTCCCCATGTCTATATCCACAAGTGCCCCATTTCTCCCAGTGTCCCCAAGTGTCTGTGCCCCCATGCCTCTCAGCCAGTGTCCCTAGTGTCTGTGTCCCCATGTCTCACAGTGTCCTTGTAGCAGTACTTACCCTCTCCAGGGGCCGGCCGGGGTCCTCTCTTCTCGCCGCGCGCGGTCCTGCTCCTGCACGAGCCGCGCGCGGCTCATCCAAGGACGAGATCAGTCAGGCGGGCAGTGACCGCGAGAAGCGGTCACGTGTCCCGCCTGACACTAAGAGCGCGCGGCGCGTCTCGGGCGCGCTCTTAAAGGGACAGTGGGAGACAAAATTAGAATCAGTCTCCCATTGGCCCCTGTCATGCCACGTTCCCCATACACTCACGTTTTGGGGGCGTGGATATGACAGGGGCCAATCAAATTGAACTTTGGGTATTTATACTCACCTGTTTCCTTTGCACCTTGCCCTATCGTGGTTTCTGTTCAGTTCCCTTTAGTGCTTGTATCGTTCAGTTGGTTTTTTGGTGCTTGACCTTGGCTTTGTTCCTGACTCCGCTTTCTCTTTATCCTTGCTTGTTTATCCGCCGGTTTGTCTTCCTGTGTACCAGTCCTTGGCTTGTTCTACTTTACGCTGTCTCTCCGTCCCCTTGACCTCGGCTTGTTCTGGACTCTGTCTTTTCTTGTTCTCGTCTAAGTCCGGCCATTCTAAGGTCCGGTAAGACGAATCCTGGTTTCTTGTCTCTTGACTATCTGGACTATTCCTGCGTGTTGGGGTATATTACCGTGACAGTCCTCTAGTCTCCCAGTGTCTGTGTTCCCATGTCTCTGTGTCCCTAGTGTCTTAGCTTCCCCGAATGTCTGTGTCCCCATGTCTCCCAGTGTCTCCTTGATACTCCCAGTTCCCCCATGTCTTTATTTACAAGTGCCCCCATGTCTCTCAGTGCCCCCATGTCTCTCAGTGTCCCCGGGTCTCTATGTCCCCTGGTCTCTGTGTCCCCGGGTCTCTGTGTCCCCTAGTATCCTAGTGACACGGGACACACTGAGACATGGGGACACTGGGAGAAATGGGGACACTGACACTGTGATACATAAGGACACTGATGCCAGGCTGGACTTCCAATTCTTTGGACAGACATGCCCCTTTTTGGGCATGTTCGCCCCTTTTGGCAGTTCTAGTCACGTGATTCACGTCAGTGGCCCACACTTTTACCCAGCCCATTGACTTCCTGCTTCACTTGACACTGCTGTTAGGGGGTATGGATTTACTTGAAAGATGAAAGCATAAATTAGATAAAGAGATTAGCATAGAGTATGTGTTTTCTTATAGCTGCATCATTTGAGTTTCCCCTCCAACAACATCTTTATCAGATACATGATGCTTGAGAGGTATGACTGTTTTAGTGTTTTTGGTCGATACGACTCTGTAATTAGGCCCCATCATAATTGTCAGCACCAGGCCCACCGGGCTCTTAATCTGGCCCTGCCACTACCCTTAACCCTGCAAGTGTAATTATTGCAGTTTTCTACTAGACAGCCACTAGAGGGCACTTCTGTGATTATAGCACACGAAAAGTGTGCTATAGCGTCGCTGGACGTCCTCACGCTATTTTTCAATGCTTTCCTATGGGGAGGTCTAATGTGCATGCACATTAGGTCTCCCCCGCCGGCGGCTGCACATGCGCAATAGGTCTCCCCCGCCGTATGACGTCGGCGTGTGCGGACCCTGACCCAGCGCCGAGGGACATCGGCGCTGGACACAGGTAAGTCACTGAAGGGGTTTTAACCCCTTCAGCAACCTGGGATGGGGGTCGGGAGGAAGTGGGAACCTGCAGTGCCAGAAAAACGGATTGTTTTCCTGGCACTGGAGAGTCCCTTTGAGTAAAGAAAGTGGGAGGAGCAAATTAACAGTAAATTTAGGAGTATATGGCCGATACAGAGATTGCATGGCTGAGTTTTCAGCAGGTGACAGATGCCAACCGATCAGAGTTGGAGTTCATAGCGAATAAGCCTGTGTATATGTGATTATACAAAATAATCTCAATATTCAAACTAGATAATGTACTATAGTCCTTCATACTGTAATACTACTATGGTATATGTGCAGTAAGGCAATAAAGCAAAGCCATTGACTGGTCATGTCAATAATTAACCACTAACTAAAATATAGACCCAGCTTTCTGAGTTAATCATATCCATGTCATTTGCCCAAATGCTTAAGTGACAGTACAAGGGCAAACGCAAAGTCCAGGATTACACAATGTATACAACAGATAGCTATAAAGTACATGAATACCCATGAGAGGTTAACAAAAGAAAAATACGTACTGTACCCAAGCCCTAATTTCCTTTTTTACTTTTATAGACAAATAAAATAGCAATAAACTTTAATGCAATATGACAGAGAAACAATTACAAAGCATAGTGGGACAATCCAAACTAGACATAAACTCATGACTGTGTTGTTTAACATTTGTAGGCACACATTTATAGGAACACTCCAGTTCCTTAACTGGTTACCAACCCAATCCTCAATTTAAACAAAGTTCTTTTCTCCTGGGGATACTAATCTGGATCAGTGGTGTGTGTTGAGGAGTTACTTGGGAACCACTGTTCTAGCTATAAACCATGATTGACCGTTTCTGGTTTGTAAAACACATTGGTTGTTTGTTTCTCCTTTCCCCAAGTTTGCTATCAGTACATTGGTAAATTAAGATATATATATGATATATAGTGACTTAAAATGTAATTGACATTCTTTCTCCTCAGTATGTAAACAACAACTGACTTTATTCCCTTTCCAAAGGGAGTTGGCAGGAGAGATTGCTCTGAACACACTATAGGGCTTCTTTGCAATACGCAATAAAATTGGTAATGTACTGCACTGTTGCTAGGTGTAACATTTAATATATGTGGGGTTAATGACCACACAGAGACATTCATTGCATTTTGTTGCATATATAGGACTCTATGTTCCAAAAAAATCCAATCCGATTCCTTACAAAGCCCCATATCAGGATATTGTGTATGGATCATGTTGCTTGGAGTATTTCTTTCATTGTTTTGTTTGAAGGCTGGGTCACTCAGGTAATTTGAAGAATGGGTTGCCGAGGTAATGTCATGCATGCAATTTGGGTTCCTGTGAGCAAAGTTTAAAGTGAACATGTAGTGCTATTTCTGACTTTACTTAAATTCCCCCTATTGAGTATATCATACATGACGTATTCATTGGAAAATGTGGAGATATTACTCACAGTACCTCCATCCCTTTTCCTCATTACACTACATGTGACACCCACATCCCGTCTCTCCGCTCTTTGCTTGCTCCCTTATTTCATTTGTCCTGCTTGGGGACACTTCCTCAGGCGAGGCAAGCTTTCTGTATGATGTCCACTAGCTGGGTTCGTTGCCAACATGTTGGTGATGTCACTCAATTCATATACTCCTTAGCCAATGCTAGATGCATTGGCTAAGGAATTTCCCTAACAACCACAGTGCATGTACCGCGCTTGCTAATGCATGGAGCCTATGCTGAAAATTTGTCTGAGAAGTATGAGGAAAAATTATTTTTAAAGGAACACTATGGTGTCTGGAATACAAACGTGTATTCCTGGCACTATATGTGTGAAAACACTGTTTAGGTGTTCAATCCCCCTTGCCCCTGTGGAAAAAGTAATTTACTCGCCTTTTCCAGGGCTGAAAAGGCAGTATTTTCATTAAAAAGCCTGCAGGGACATACTATACTCACCAGAACAACTACATTGTTCTGGTGACTATAGTGTCCCTTTAAATAGTTTTTTTTCCCCAATCTATACATTTGCTTGCAAACCTCCTAGCACAATGTAGTGATGAAATCTTATGATCTTTTAACATGAGCATAAATTGGAGGGGGGGTTACAGGTACCCTCTAAAAAGAATTACTATAACCACTTTACATTGCCGAAGTGGTTATAATACAAGGACCTTGTTTGTGCAAGATACACTGTTCAAGATATATTGATTTTCTTTCCAGCTTGTAGCTCCATTTCCTGTCAGAAAGTTTGAATTTCAAATTTAAAGCCAAAATAGTTGAGCTTGGAAAGTCTTCTAACTCAGCTATGCCTCCAGTTCAGCTACTTTGGCCTAAAGTTTGGCATTCACTTTGAGTTCTCACTTTATTGAATAACCCTGACAGTGTTTCCTGTTTCCAGGCGCTGTTCTATAAACCTGCTTGGAAGTGAAGGCTATTTGTGTACGTTCAGCCCACCCACAGTCCGCCTAATCCTCATCCTCAGACTTTTCTGCAGCCCGTCTGCTTCTCTGATCATGTGGATTGCTTCACACGCCAGTGTCCATAATCCAAGATAAACATTTTATTGGACATTTCCCAGCACAAACATGAATGTTTGTGCTGGACAGAAATTGGGGGATGATCTACACTAGCTGCAGAAGCCCGGCTAATGTAACCTTTGCTTACAGCCTTAATACAATTCATTAAAAACGTGTTTAGTAACCTAGACTTTCTCTTTTAGCAATGAATATGCCAATTATCATACTGATAAATTAAATATTTAGCTGTTTAAGGAAACGTTACTTAAATACTTACCTCCTGTCCTTTGTCATTGTAGCTGCCACCAGGAGTGTCTGTGTTACCCTAAAGCGGAGGTTGGCAACATTTGGCACGCCGGATGTTGTGGACTACATCTCTCATAATGCTGGCAAAGCATCATGGGAAATGAACTCCACAGCATCTGGAGTGCCTACTTCCGCACCAAAGTATCTGAAGTAGAGCCCTACAACCCCCGATGATGTCTGCCTGCTGGCTTCATTGCTCATTCCTATATTCCTCTGGAAAACTGCAACACGCGTGCAAGGCAAATAATTGTAACAACTACAGTGCATGTGGTGTAGCTACTGTGACAGAGAGCAGAAACTCTGCCTGAAGTAGTGCTGTCTACGCTGGTACGCAGTTCTCGATCTGCTTGGCTTGCACAGTGTACAGGTCATTTTGTATTCTCTTTCATTAGAGTATGAGCTAGAGTTCCCATGACCGATACACTTGAATAGGGATCGACCGATATTGAATTTTTAGAGCCGATACCGATACCGATATTCTGTGAACTTTCAGGCCGATAGCCGATATAATTTGCCGATATTCTGTACATTTACCATTTTGGAAAATAAAAACTATTTCTAAAGGTAAATGCACAAAATATACATGCCACGTGAAGTGGATGCAGTGTGTTTAGACAGGGGAGCTGTGTGTGTGTGTGTAGTGGATGCAGTGTGTGTTTGTGTAGTGTGTGTGTGTAGTGGATGCAGTGTGTGTTTGTGTAGTGTGTGTGTAGTGGATGCAGTGTGTGTTTGTGTAGTGTGTGTAGTGGATGCAGTGTGTGTTTGTGTAGTGTGTGTGTGTGTTGTGGATGCAGTGTGTGTTGTGGATGCATTGTGTGTTGTGTAGTGTGTGTGTGTTGTGGATGCATTGTGTGTTGTGTAGTGTGTGTGTTGTGGATGCAGTGTGTGTTGTGTAGTGTGTGTGTGTTGTGGATGCAGTGTGTGTTGCGTAGTGTGTGTGTGTTGTGGATGCAGTGTGTATTTGTCTAGTGTGTATATAATGAAAGCAGAGTGTTTGTGTAGTGTGTGGGTAGTGTGCGTAAAGTGAATGCTGTATATACTAAATGCAAAGTGTGTATGTTTGTGTAGTGTGTGTGTATTTGTGTAGTGTGTGTATAGTGAATGTAGTGTGGTTGTGTAGTGTGCATTATATAAAAACACTACACAAACACACACTGAATTATATAAACACACTACATAAACACACTGAATATAATGCAGTGTTTATATAATGCAGTGTATTTGTATAGTGTGTTTATAAAATTCAGTGTGTTTGTATAGTGTGTATATAATGCAGTGTTTGTGTAGTATTTGTTTGTATAGTGTGTGTGTATAATGCAGTGTGTTTGTATAGTGTGTGTGTGTGTATATAATGCAGTGTGTTTGTATAGTGTGTGTATATAATGCAGTGTGTTTGTATAGTGTGTGTATATAATGCAGTGTGTTTGTATAGTGTGTTTATATAATTCAGTGTGTTTGTATAGTATTTGTTTGTATAGTGTGTGTATATAATGCAGTGTGTTTACTCACCTCCCAGCAGCTCCTCCAGCTTCCCAGTGTAAATCTTGCGGCCAGCGTGCCGCACGGAGCGTTGCCACGGTAACCCATGGCAACGCTCTGACGGTCGCGTGTCTCACGAGATTTACTCTGGGGAGCTGGAGGAGCTGCTGGGAGGTGAGTAAACGCTTGCTGCCGGCCCCCCCAGGACCGCCGGGCTTGTAATGAGCCTGGCAGTCTTAGGAGGTATTATCGGCAATATCGGTATCTCTATTGGCCGATACCGATATTGCCGAAAATACAGAATATCGGCCGATTATATCGGTAAAACCGATAATCGGTCGATCCCTACACTTGAATCTATTTTTTTTTTTAAATGCTGTTTCTACGTCTGAGTTAATTATTTCAAATGTTTGCCCCTCCAATATTTTTGTCAAAAAATGTGTACGTTTGTATTATTTAATTTGATTTACCTGTTAACCTACATGCCATATTCCGGTTTAATCCAATATTTATGGCTGTTAGCTGTACATTCCACGTTCCAAATAAAATGTCTACTTTGTTTTTCTTCTTTATTTGAAGAACTTGCTGTTAGCACTCTCCTGAGTTTTACAAAGTGCCATTGAGCTACATTCCTGTGGAATTTAGAGTAAGCTGACCCTGATAGAAGTTTAAAAAAAAAAAAAGAGGCCTTAACTCCTTAAGGACCAAACTTCTGGAATAAAAGGGAATCATGACTTGTCACACATGTCATGTGTCCTTAAGGGGTTAAACAGATAAGGCGAAACATAAAGTGTCTATGCAAACACTCTTAGGGTAAATCCAAAAAAAGAGTATAAGGACACGGTAATCTGCCACTAATCTGACACTTGTCATCCTACAGACCGAATGGACTTCATCATAGATGTAGAATACCTGCATACTCTCGCTTAACCCCTTAAGGACACATGACATGTGTGACATGTCATGATTCCCTTTTATTCCAGAAGTTTGGTCCTTAAGGGGTTAAAGGACCAACATCACTTTATCTCACGTAAAGGACAATTGACACTGCTAAACTATTTCTTTAAATATAATAATCCGCTATGAAGAAAGGTTAACAGATTTAAACCTCTTTAGTTTAGAAAATCGTAGCCTGAGAGGGGATATGATAACATTATACAAATATATTCTGGGTCAATACAAACCATTGTGTGGAAATCTATTCACAAACCGGACTTTACATAGGACACAAGGTCATGCGCTTAGACTGGAAGAAAGAAGATTTTGTCTAAGGCAAAGCAAAGGTTTTTTTTTTTCCCTAGCTTGTTGCAAAATTGGAAGTGCTTCAAACTATTTTTTTTTTTGCCTTCTTTTGGATCAACAGCAAAAAACAAATGTGAGGAAGGCTGAACTTGATGGACGCAAGTCTCTTTTCCGCTATGTAACTATGTAATACTTTCACCTTTTGACAGGAAATAGAATTCATTTTTAAATGGATGAGAAACCACTAGAGACAGTCTTAACCCTGCAATGTAATTATTGCAGTTTCTCAGACAGGGGCATTGAAGTCGTCTGGGTGCCTATAGTGTCCAGTTAACCTCCTACCAAAATTCCAATCTTCGATCCGAGCAATACCAAAGACCCTTGGTTACAAAGCTACAATTCCACAGGCCTTACTTTTAAATTTGTCACAGTAGGTGTTTTTAGAATGAAATTAAAAATGTATCAGGAATGTTTCATCTTTTTTAATCCATTCTCCTTGAATGTGTTTGAAAAAAATTCACACCTGTTTCAGTAGCAGTTTGAGCTTTGTATATGCCTTTGTTAATTTTTTTTTTTTTTGTAGTGCAACATATGTTTATGTGCGTCTTTGTAACTGTTGAGTGGGCCACGGCAATAAAATTCTTTAAAAATATACTATAAAACCAAAATCTATAACATGATCACCTCCTGCCTTCATACACTATGAAAAGAATACTCCAAGCTCAAGAACCACTACAGCTTAACTGGCACTGAGTTTAAACAACCAAAATAAATCTATCTATTTTTAACCAGGGAGTGTTCCTTTAAGACCCTCTGTTTACTCCATGTACCATAACAACTTAATCTCAATTAATTTGATATGGTGCCTGGAGGTCTTGGATGCAACTTATTTTAAGGGGTTAAACTGCTTGCAAATTGTCTAAACCTAAGGTGGTTTCAGACGGCTGATGTTCTCAGCCTCTCACCGGCACCAAGTTCGAGACTCTCTTATCGAAGCCGAGGACAGAGGAGAAGACAGAGATACCTAGAGGAGGGGTGCCATCTGAACCACTTTAGGGTTAAACCATTTGTGTATAATGTTTTTTACTTGTGTATGTGTAAATCACAGATAAGCAATCAAATGCGCAGTTTGTTTTTAAACTGCAGCAAATATGTTTAAATATTAATTGGTGTAATTTACAAAAGGTGTTCATGTTTTTCGTGGCTCGGTTAGTGACTTCTTTAACTTTATGTAAATTGCTTTCAGTAGACCATTAACTCACCAAAAATGTTTCTAGTTCAGGGGTAGGCAACCTTTTAGCAGCACTGTGCCGATATAGGATTGTGATGTCCCGTAGAGTGCTGATCCTATTTTTATAAATCGAGGTGTGTATGCTGCCGTATTCTGCTTGTGTTATTTTTACTGTAATTGCTTTGTATCGTTGTATTTGTGCGTATATGAGCTATTATATTGTATATGCTCAGGAGTAGTTTGTGGTATCGTGTATGATACATATGAATGTGGGCTGTGTATGAGGGCTGCTTTTGGAATTGTGTGTGGATGGATATGTCACATTGTGTGTTGGTAGTGTGTGGGGGCTGTTTGGGGTATTGCATGTGAGAGGCTGCATGTGGATTGTTAGTGGTGTTGCGTTTGTGGGGATTGTGTGTATGTTTGTGTGTGGGCTGTTCGTATTATTTGTATGAGTGGAGGGTTATTCTGCATTTCTGTGTATATCTAGCAGTGTGGGTAGCTTCCCTAGGTTCCAGTGGGGACCGGGCCGACCAGGTATAGCTCAAGTATAGTAGCTGCAACAGCAGCTGCAAGCTGCTCTGCTACAGTGTGGATTCCCATTTACAAGTGCTGCGAGGAAGTGATCTGAGATCACTTCCTCTACATGCTGCAATGCATAAATTGAGGATTGTCCTTCACCACCTCTTCGTATTAGCAGATATCTGAAGTTTTACTGGGACTCCTGATAGGAAAGAGCCTGTTTGGCTCTAGCAGCCTTGAGTGCCGTGCAAAGACACCTCGAGTGCCGTACATGGCACTAGTGCCGTAGGTTGCCTACCCCTGTTCTAGTTTATAGCTTTTCTCCCGGCCACATATGTATACATTGCAGCAATTTGATGTTTAAAGGGAGACTTCAGATCCGTAGAGCACTTCAGCTTGCTCAAATACTTAGATGTTAACTTGCCTCCTGATTGATAAAAAAAATATAAATATTTATTATTTTGTTGAATGGAGGCGGGTGCCTTGCACCTACAGTTAGAGGAAATGTCCAAACGTTAAAACAGAATATTAACTTTTAACGTTGGAGTGTTTCTTTAAAGGACCACTATAGTGCCAGGAAAACACTTGTTTTCCTGGCTCTATAGGGTCTTTGGGTCCCCCTCACCCTCAGGGCCCCCCTCCCGCCGGGCTCTAGGGTGAGGAAGGGGTTAATCCCTTACCTTTTTTCCAGCACCGGGCGTTAACTCTCCTCCACGAGCCGCGCACGCATTCAGCCAGTCCACAGGAAAGCACAGTGAGAAGCGCCTCTAGCGGCTGTCAATGAAACAGCCACTAGAGGCTGGATTAACCCGTTTGTAAACATACCAGTATGTATGGTATGTTTACAGCAGAAAGGGTTAATCCTAGATGGACCTGGCACCCAGACCACTTCATTAAGCTGAAGTAGTCTGGGTGCCTATAGTGGTCCTTTAAAGAAGATAATCTCATTATGATCATTAAATTCTTAATTTATAGAGATGTGTAGTAACAAACCAGGCACTCATTATTTAATGTAATGTGCTTTATTACAAATACTGGCTAGTAGATATTTGTCACAGCCGTACTTACAATTATATTTTTAAAGGGAAAAATTTTTTTTTTTTGTAATAATACTGAAAATATTAATAATTTTTTTTTTTTGTAAATTCGATTTTATTTGTTTTTAGGAATATGTGTAACATGAGGACTCGCAGGTCCTCAGAACGTAACCTTTTGTAATAACATGTCAGTAGTGTTTGAAACTCGCAGGTTTCGTACGTTTTGCATATATCACATTTTGGAGACTCGCAGGTCCCTTGATCTTCCACCATTCAGTAGTTTGTAGGTTCAGAGTTTTGGTTCGTATTGAGTGGGTTATGCTGTATTCTGTGTGTTTGGTCGTGAGTATCTCTTGTAGGGAATCGTCTGTCCGTACTAGTTCTAGATGTCTGGCACCGGAATGGTGGCCGTGTGTTTGCTTTCCTGTATTTCGGCGTTTCACCTTGTTTCAAGTGTCTAGAGGGGTGTACTACGTCTCGTGTGGTGTTACGGTCGTGGAAGCCTCTCCCAGGTGGGAGTGCATTGTTGCCGTATGTCGGTGCCTGGGTTGTTTGTTTGCGTGTAGGGTAGGGTGGGTTTGGGGATTGGGTTATTGGACAGGGTAGGCGTATAATCGCCAGGGCTGTCAACGTCCGCATCGTCAGTCATGGCCTCGGTCCGGACCTCCTCACCGCCCCCCCCCCCCCCCTTACCCGCCGTAACGGAGCCTTTCCATAAACTCGGTCTTACTAGTCGTCAATATCCAGTGTGTCCAAATTTCTAGGTATTTGTCTGGCTTGTTGTTAGCGCTCAGGTTAAGCTCCTCTATGGCTCGGAGTTCCTCCATTTGGGAGAACCATGCCGTTAGTGTTTGCTTCCAGTATTGTGGAAGTACTTGTTTGGCCACGTTTAGGATTCTGATGGTGAGTGATTTTTTATAGCGGGATCTAGGTGACATCGTGTGATGGAGGAGCATAGCCTCTTGGAGGAAGGGTGGTGGTGCATCAGAAAATGTTTGGAGTATGTCATGTATGCCCTTCCAGAAGGGTTGGACGACCTCGCAGCTCCACCATAGGTGGAGCATGGTGCCGGTTTCTTTATTACAACGCCAAAGTGAAGTGGGGGTGCGGTACCAGTTTGTCAGCAGTTTGAACGCCGTTTCCTGGGTCCTGCTGAAAACTGCGCAGTGGTGTGTTAGGTAACATATCTTCTCCCATTCCCCGTCTGTGAATGTTTTACCTAGTGTTCGTTCTCATATCCCCATGAATTTCTGCGTCTCCTTCGGGGTTTCCCTCTGTAGCATGGCGTATATGTATGAGATCCCGTGGGGTTGGGGGTCTGGGTCTAGGCATAGCCTCTCAAACGTGGTGTGGGCCCGTGTTCGTGCCGTGCCCCCTGGGAGTGTGTGTGCATAGCTCTGCAGCTGTCTGTACTTAAGTGTCTGGAGGGGGGTGGGAGTGCTACCCTCTAGTAGGGTCGTTAGTGTCTTACATTCAGTCCTGTCCAGGAGGTGGTGTAGTCGAGGCGTCTCGTAGCGAAGCAGGTCCTGGAATGCCTTCGGGTCCATGCCTGGTGGGAAGCTGTCGTTATGTGTCAAGGGCAGGAGGGGGGATGGGTATGGCGCCAGTCCGTACCTTCCCACTGCTGACCTCCAGACGCGCATGGTTGCTGCCGTGCTTGGTGTGCATTGTCTCCCAGTCCATCCCCCTCTCAGCCATGGTAGGGTGGATAGTGGTCTTCCGACCTCTGCCTCCTCTACGTCTTTCCATCTCTTATGTACCCCACCTTTAGTCCACTCCATGATACGTTGGAGGTGGCACGCGTCATAGTATAGGGCAAAGTCTGGCATGGCCAGGCCGCCCCTGTCTTTGGGAAGTGTCAGTGTGGCCATCTTGACTCTCGGCTGTCTCTGATTCCATACATATGTCCCCATTGCCTGTCTTAGCGTGCGGAAGAAGGGCCTGGGGATTGTGATAGGGAGTGCCTGCATGAGGTATAATAGGCGTGGGAGGAGGTTCATTTTTATGACCTGTATTCTGCCGAGCCAGGATATGTGTGGGTAGGCCCAGTTGGAAAGGTCTTTTTGGAACTTGTTCAGTAGGGGGGTGAAGTTCTCCTTGAATAGGTCTTTATCTTTCCTGGTCAGCCATGTGCCCAGGTATTGTATTTTGTTTGCCGCCCATTGGAACGTGTAGCTTTGTTTTAGTGGAGTGGCTCTATGGTCTGGTATGTCGATATTGAGGATCCAAGACTTAGAGAGGTTAATTTTTAAGTTCGATATGTCCCCAAAGACTTAAAAGGCATGCAGGATATTCGGGAGCGAGACCTCCGGGTTGGTGACAAAAAACAAGAGGTCATTGGCGTATGCAGCTACCTTGTGTTGTGTACCCCCCCTCCCGATTCCCCCTATGTCGGCATTGTGGCGTATGTGTGTCAGGAAGGGCTCAAGCGTCAACACAAAGAGCAGGGGGGATAATGGGCATCCCTGCCTGGTGCCGTTACTTATCTGGAATTCAGAAGTTAGGGCTCCGTTTACTATGACGTGGACATTCGGTCCCTTATACAGTGCCTCTACAAAGCCCCTGAAGTGTGGTCCTAGTCCCATGTGTGTTAGTGTGTGAAACATGTAGTTCCAGTCTACCCTGTCGAAGGCCTTCTCTGCGTCCGTGGACAGCAAGAGAACGCCTCCGTCCCCTCCTCTTCTCCCGTGCATGAGAGCCAGTGCTCGCGTCGTGTTATCTCTTGCCTCTCGGCCCGTAATAAAGCCCACCTGATCTGGGTGTATTAGTGTGGGGATGTGTGTTTGGAGGCGTGTTGCTAGTATTTTTGCCAGTAATTTGATGTCGCAATTGATCAGCGAGATGGGTCTATAGTTCCCACAGTGTTCCTTGTTTTTGCCCTCCTTCGGGATGATTGTTATATGTGCGGTCAGTGATTGTTTGGGGAAGTGATGGCCTTCTCTTATCGCCTTTAGGGCGTCTAGGAGTGGGGGATATAGGTGTTCCGCGAACACTTTATAATATCTTAGTGGCAGTCCGTCTGGTCCTGGGCTCTTGCCTTTATTCGTCATTTTGATGGCCTGAGCCAATTCTTCCGCGGTGATGGGCTCGTCTAGTTGGTCTGCTGCTCCAGCGTCTATAGTCGGGAGGGGGTGTGTCGTCAGGTAGTCCTGTATTTTCCGTTTTAGGCTGGCCTTCGCCTTATCTATTTGGGGTTGGGGGAGGTTATATAGATTCGAGTAGTACTCCCGTATTACTTCCAGGAGTTTAGCGGGGAGGCGGTGGATGGTGCCCTGCGCGTCGCGGATTTTGTCTATGTATGTCGTCTGTCTCTTGTGGGCGAGCATCCTGGCCAGCAGCTTACGGCTTTTGTTGCCATGCAGTTGAAAGAAGGCCTTATGTCTAGCTACCTCCCTGTAGTGTTTCCTATGGAGAAGACTGGTCAGGTCTCGTCTCAGTTGCAGTAACGTTGCCTGTTGCGTTTTACTCGGGGTGTGTTTGTCAAGTGCGTCCAGGGTCTCTATTTCTTTAACAAGTTCCTTCAGTCTGCTATCGGTCTGTTTTTTGAGGGTGGCGCCCTGTCGGATGAAATGTCCTCGGATCACACTTTTGTGTGCCTTCCATCTTATAGTCGGTGAGGTGTGTTCAGTTGTGTTTGTCTCAAAGTATTCCCGAAGTGCCTCCCCTATTTCCGCAGTTAAGTCAGGTCTGGTTAAGAGGTAGTCATTCAACCTCCATTTGCTGAGTTTGGGTCTGTATAGGGGGGATGATAGCGTCACGGACACTGGTGCATGGTCTGACCATGTAGCCGCCCCATGTTCCGCGCCCAGAGTCCGGGACAGGTGGTAGTGTGTGGTGAACAGGTAGTCCAGTCTCGTGTATGCACTGTGGGGGTGTGAGAAAAAGGTAAAGTCTCTTTCGTCCGGATGGTGAGCCCTCCAGCAGTCTACCAGTTTATGCCGAGACAGTAGGGCTTTGATCGAGTTCAGGTGTTGTGTCGGGACCCGTGAGGTGCCGGAGGAGGAGTCCCATTGCGGGTCTAGTGCCACGTTGAGGTCACCCCCTACAATGATAACCCCCTCTGCGAAGGCCTGAAGTTTCCTGAGTGTGCGTGCTAGAAATTTGTGTTGCCTGTGGTTGGGGGCGTAGCGGTTTGCTAGTGTATATGTCTGCCCTGCTATAGAACCCATCAAGAAGAGGTATCTACCCTCCCTATCTGTCATCTGTCCCAGTTCGGTGAAAGGTATTTTTTTGTTGATCAGGATAGCTGTGCCTCTGGACTTCCCTGCGTGGTAGTCGCTGTAGTATCCCGTCGGGAAGTGATGGTTGGTCATTTTAGGTCTTGACCCCTCTCTAAAGTGTGTCTCCTGAATTAGGACTATTGAGGCCCGTTTGGCGTAGAAGTCCCTCAGTGCCCCCGAGCGCCTCTCTGGTTTATTGAGGCCTCTGGCATTGATGGAGAGGACAGAGAGGCAGTCCGGTACCAGTGCCATTATGTCTTAGTGTGTGGTTGGTCGTTTCGGGTGGGCTGTCGGTCCCTGTCTGGTCTTGTCTTGGGGGGTGGGTGCGTAGTGGGGTGGGTTGGGGTTGGGGGTCAGGGGGGGTTGCAGGCTGTGCTGAATAAAATGCAAGTGGGTCCGGCCATGTGATGGTGATGGGCGGGAGTTGGAGTTCCATGGTCAGGTCGCCGAGGTCTTCGAATTGACGGACGTTGAAGGGTCCTTTTGGTGTGATGACCTGCAGCCCGGTCGGAAAGTTCCACCGGTATCTGATTCTGTGGGATTGTAAGATCCTGGTAAGAGGCTTCATCGCCCGTCGGTATGCTAATGTGGCTGGTGAAAGGTCCGGGTAGAGCTGGATGGTGACCCCATCAAGTGTGACTTTCTCTGTGCCACGTGCTTTGCGCAGTATGTCCTCCTTGGTTTGAAAGCTGGCTAAGCAGCAAATAATGTCCCTGGGGGGAGCCTCCGGTGGGCCTCTCGGTCGCAATGCTCGGTGGGCACGAACAAATTCTATGGCAGTGGTCGCCGGCCTACCCAGGAGTTTATTGAATAGCTCATGCAGAGTATCCGCTACCGGGGCGGTTTGGTCTGTGTCTTCAGGGATGCCCCTTACTCTAATATTTTGCCGCCGTCCCCGGTTGTCCAGGTCCTCCATGTTTAATGCTAGGTGTCTCATTTGCTCTGTGTGGCAGTGCAAGGTATCAGTGTTCGCCGACTGGGCGGATGTCAGATGATCACAATCCGCTTCTAATTGGGATACCTGAATGTCCTCTCTGAGTGAGTGGAGTTCCGCAGTGATGGAGGCTCTCAGATCCATGTTGGCCTCCTTCAGGTCCTGTCTGGTTGGTAGTGCACGGATCATTTGTACCCAGTCCGTTTGGGGGACCGGGGGAGTTCAGGTCCGTGTCTCTAGTTGTTCGCCACGTGGCGATGTCGGGCGGGAGACGTCGGATGCCTCCATTTCATTTGAGGTCTGGGAGGCCATGTCCGTGGGCCGCGTCAGGTATTGTCTCACCGATGGGGCCGCGGACCCCTTAGTTTTGTCGGCGGGTTTGGGTGTGTGCGTTGCCCGGTGTGTTTTGCCCATTATCTCCGGAGATTAGGTGCTGTGACGAGGGTTTTGTCCGTGCCTGCTGGGGAGCACCGGGCCTACGCTGCCATTTTCCTCGGCCTCCAAGCCACGCCCCCTATAGTCGAAAATATTAATAATTTATGTTGTGTCGAAGAGAATCCCAAATATACCATGATTTAAACATTCTTTTTATTTATTTTTTATACATTGTATTTCTAATATTGTATTTCTATGTTTCTCCAGCATCACTCCTGTCCAAGTTGGACAAACTTGTCCTTGGTAAAAACATCATTGTATTCTTTCCCAAAGGGGCATTCTTTCAAATGGTTTGACAAAGAATCAGTGGTACAGCACCCAGATTCTTTAGGAAACATAAACACTACACTGAGATTTATTATTATTATTATTATTATTATCATCACTATTATTGTCATTTATATAATGCCACTAACTTCTGCAGTACTTATGTCACTTTAACCCTCTATAACTCTTGTCTGATGTTGTGCACCAAATACTTGTGAACACTTGTTATAGGACGGACGGTGATATTAGCAGTTCACTGAATTTCTAATCCTTGTCTTACTGCTTGGAAGCGGTTAGGTTTGTTTGAGGCACTCTTATTAAAATAATGTTTGCACAAGATGCAGCTCTGAGTAGGTTCTACATTGGAGGCTGACCAAGATTTCTTTAGAAGAATTAATTGTCAAACATTTTGTTTGCATTTTCTAAGATAATTATACTTAAAAAAAAAAAAAGAAAATTCTGCAGTGATGTTCATTTTGTTACTTAAAACCTAAAGGCACACTAAAGTTTAAAAAAAATAAAGTTTTAGTCTCCATATACCTTACATTTTCAAAACTTGGTAGTCAGGTGTTAATACATACAGAACAAATTGGTTTACAGCTAAAATCTTAAACAAATAAAACACTACAAATAGCGTTATACAGTTTTTAAAATTGTACATGCTGTGACTATAAATGCATTCACAGGATATAAAGCAAATATGCCTCCCCATGGTGTACAGGGGGGCTACACACTCCCACTTATCCTCTCACATCTCTTTGCTTGGAAACAAGAAATCCACTTGAACACAGGGTACATCTGATGTAGTTAAAATAATCTATTCAGCAATTTTGCATAATAAAAACAGTCCTACACATTTTCTCAAACAATTGCAGACATCCTCTGGGACCATACAGTTAAAAGGATAAAGAAAAACAAACACTGATCAGATGTTATTGTTGGTGCCAGTGTAGTGTAGATGTTAAAGGGACACTATAGTCACCAAAACAAGTTTGGTTAAAGGAAGCAGTTTTAGTTTATAAATCATGCCTCTGCAGTCTCACTGCTCAATTATCTGCCATTTAGAAGTTTAATCACTTTGTTTATGCATCCCTAGTAACACTTCCCTGCAAGTAATCTGCACAGCCTTACTAAACACGTCCTGTAAAGTAAGATCTAAAGTTAAAATTTTCATCATTGCACATTCTGTTTAATTTAGAATTTCTTATCTCTTGCTATGTCAATCGCTTGCTAGACCCTGCATTAACCTCCCGTGTGTGATTAAAGTTCAATTTACAGAGCAGTAGGATAAAAACTTTACATCTGATTAAAAATGAAACCATTGTTTTTTTTTTTTTATGCAGGCTGTGTCAATCACAGCCAGGTTAGGTGTCGCTATTTCTACATAAACAGAAACAAAAGTGATTTAACTTCTAAATAGCAGATAATTGAACAGTGAGACTTCAGAGGCATGACCTATACACCAAAACGCTTCATTAAGCTAAAGTTGTTTTGGTGACTATGGTGTCCTTTTAATGTTTATTGATAACATGGAAGGTAACATTAAGTAATAGTGTAGTGCGTGGTTAGGCAACATTTGGCTATTCAGATGTGGCCTGGGGACTACATCTCCCATAATGTGCAAACTCAAATGATTTTGTTCTGATCCCTTTTTGGATTTTGACTTTTCCACGATGCTCCAGGAGTGTCAGCTGTCACTATTTGCTCTCCTGAGTGGAACACTACCTTTGGGCAGAGATACAACTTCCATAATGTTCTTACAGCCATAACGCTGGCAAAGAGATGTAGTCCACAAAATCTGGTTGAGCAAAAGCTTTGTGTAGCGTGCTGAAGTGAAGTAGGGGATAAAGTGTAGCGTGGGGGATAAGAGGAAGACTTTACTGTAAAGGTAACACTGGGACATATGTGGACACAATATACATGCAATACCTATATAAAGAACAGCGAACCTTGTCTTATGGAAAATTAAAGAGACACTATAGTCCCCAGAATAATTACAGCTAAATGTACTTGTTATACGGAGTATAATCATTCCCTGCAGGCATTTTCATGCAAACAATGCCGCTTCAGAGAAAAGGCAGTGTTTGCCTTACAGCCTAGGGACACCTCCAGTGGCGACTCCTCAGATGGCCACTGGAGGTGCTTCCTGGGGCAGTGCTGCACTGTGTGACTGACATTCAGTGTCTCCACCCTCTGCATGGAGACACTGAAACTTTCCTCTTGCCCCCTTGTCGATTTTAATGCTATGGGAAAGCATTAGATTGGCTGAAATTGTAAAATCATATGATGTCAGCAAGGAACCGGATAGGAAGCTGGGCCAACGACGGAAATAAGGTAAGTTTTATTACTTCTTTTTTTTTTTATTATTATTTATTTAAGAGATTTTGTTTAAGTTGGGGGGGGGGGGGGATTGTACAGAAAAGAAGGGTCACACAGGGGGCAGGCAATTGCAGTGTGCAATACATCTGATATCTCCTTTGTTGACATGTCACATAAGATCACACCATAACATCTGTTTGAGCATTTCACAACATAGCATAGTAGGTTATTATCGGACCCTTCATGACCTGGTGACCGTACGAAATTGGTGTATCGCCACTGTGGTGTATTACCGGGGGGTGGGAGGGCCTGATAAGTGATTAGATTTTTCATTCCCTTGCCCTTCGTATCCATCTGTTCGGGTAGTTCACAGGGTCCTTGTGTGAAATGTCTCTTGTAATGTGGACCCGGCTTACCGGTTAGATTTGGTCGCCTTCCTGTTATTCTTCTTATTGCGTTCTCCAGTGTATTTGTACGCATTAGTCGCTCACCTAATAATTTAGATTACCCACTGTGACTGTTCTGTTCCTGTGCTTCGACCAGAGAGTGTTATATATCCCTATTCTACCAGACAATGCTCGACTCTGTTGCAGATTATGTTCTGTCTCGTATACTGTTATTTACTTTTCCATGTTTCTTTTTAAGATGCTCACCGCGCGCCTCTCTTTGGTGCCCCAATCAGTAGCCCCTAGTATCTGAGAGCTAGTACCACCCCATCAGGCTGGTTAGTGCCACCACTTAGACCATTTTTGAGTGAAGAGCTCACTTGAACACTTTCCTCCGCCCCTCCCCTGTCCCATAGCATTCTTTCCTCCCCTGTCCCCTCGTGTTTTTTCATTTCCCATTCCTCCCCTATCCCATAGTGTTCTTTCCTTCCTCCCCTGTCCCATAGTGTTCTTTCCTCCCCCTCTCTCTCCCAAAGTGTAACTTACCCCTGTCTTGTCTCCCGCGGTACAGGAGATTCAGTCTCCTGTACCCGGCAGGACTGACAGGAAGTGCTTTCTCAGTGAGCACTTCCTTTCAGTTCGGCCAGGTACAGGAAACATAAGTTCCTGTACCGCGGTGTGCACTGCTCCGCTCGGACACGCTACACAGAGTGCCTGGCAGGAGGGAGCGCTGTGCACTCCAATCTAGCGCCCCTTGGGCTGGTGCGCCTTATGGACGCACCGGCCCACCTCATGATCGGTATTACCGGTGATTATCGGGCGATCCCGATGCTTACAAAATATTAAAATCGGAATAACGCCCAATAATATCGGCAAAACCAATAATCGGTCGATCCCTACTCTTTGTGTTATATTTATATTTGTTTGGCGCTCCTTGCCGTATCAGCAGACAACGGACCACAGCTTTATGGGTCAACCTTGTGGTGGCGATTAAAGTGTATTCATAGGGGTTATCATTTAAAAAAAAAAAAAAAAAACTAATTTCCATCCCCCCACTTTGTTCTCTAGAAGCGATTCGTTTAAGCGCCAGGCACCCCTGCCCCTAACTGGGTATAAGGATAGGAACACTGATCTGACCGGTACATGGTCCGACCATGAGATAGTGGCTATCTGCACCTCCTTTAGACTATCTAGGGAGGCAGCGTTTATCAGGCACATATCTATTCTAGAATACTTTGCGTGGACCTTAGAGTAGTAGGTATAGTCTTTCGCTCCTGGGTATAGAGAGTGCCATGTGTCGTGTAGGCCATGGTCTTGCAATAGGTTTGTCAATTTTGTGCTCATGGACCTTCTCCCCTGTGATGGCCCGTCCACCTCTGACATGTCAAGGACGGGATCTAGGACACAATTGAAGTCCCTGCATGTGTTAACACGACCCACCCTTGCTTTCTCAATCCAATTTGGTTTTCATTTGTGGCGTATAGGTTTGCGAAGATCACCTTCACTCCGTTTAGCGAACCCACAAGTATCAACATTCTTCCACCTTA